>NW_017728951.1:35068632-35097708 GCF_001723895.1 Crocodylus porosus | reverse complement strand
ACAAGCCTCTTGAGCTTGTCAAAGTTGGCTTTTCTGAAGTCAAGGAGGCAGCCGCCTCCTCCCAGGGAGCGAGGAGTTAACCCCTTCCCACCACGAGCCCGCTTACCTCCGGCTGTGCTAGGGGTCAGCAGGGGGCTCTGCGGCTGCTGAGGGGGTGTCTGGGGGGCTTCAGGGGAGCGGGGATGCAGCGGGCTTCACCCGCGTGTCTCTCACCACTTCGCAGCATAACTGAGCTTTTTTTTTCCCTGTTTGGCGGGCCCTTTTAAACTGCGCGCATGTAATAAATTTGGGTTTTTGTGTTTATACTTCTTCTGACAAAGGGAGGTTTGTTTACATGGGACATCTCAGCAAATTCAGTGTTCCCAGATGTTCTGGGTGGGGGCTTGAACCATGGGTATAATTTATGAGGTACCCCAAAATTTGAACCTGGTCCCTTTTGCTGTTAACCGGTGCCCTGGCAGAAGGGTTATATCTTTTTTTTACAGTTATATTCATAACCTTTCATTTTCAAGATTGTCTACACTATACAGTTTCTCAAAAATATACCCCAGCTTCTTAAGTGATGTGTACATGTGACAGCTGACATTTCAGCTACCACCCCAGCCTGTAAACCTGGACCTCAAGGGCTTAAAGCAGGAGCTCAAGCATATCTAGTTCTGTAACAGAATTCTAGGCTAGGGACAGACATTCAAAAAGCCGAAGCCTGAATTGATTCAATCTTTGCAGGTTATTCTAACCTGCAAAAACTGAACTGATTTGTAAGTGCACAGACATTCACATTTAATTCTGGAAATGCAGGCACATGCTTGTAGAGGCTCAGGCTAGAAATCAGGGGGCAGTAGAGCAGCCCTCCCTTCCCTGTGCACCAGCCACAAGGCTAGAGGGAAGCTGACCGGGGGGGTGTAGCCAGGCCCCCACAGGAATTAAGTATGATTGTAGAGGGGTTTAAACCTCCACCCAGACCTGTAGGGACCTCAGCCAGGCTGTGCCTGGAGGCATGGGGGAAAGCAGCCCCTGCCAGGCTTGTCCCCGAGGCCAGATACCAGCCAGGGCAGCACCTCAGGCAAAGCAGGGCAGGGGTGGAGATTAAAGTCCCCTGTCTCTGGGTGGGCACAGGACCCCAGCTGGGGTGTGCCCAACTTTCACTCCTGCTCTTGCTTGGGTGACAGGGGGCCTAGCCAGAACTGGCTAGCATGGCCCTCTGACTGCAGCTAAGGCTCAGACTGTGGATACAGCTGGAGCTGCAGGGCTAAGCCCAACTGGCCTGCAGGTATTGGTGAGGGTGGACACAGAGGGGCAGCCCGGGATGGGGCTGTTGGGGCTGTGCAGCCAGATTGGTGCCGGCTCCCCACACCCAAGCTACATGGGGTTGTCATGGAGCCCCAGACAGCTGGGAAGGGCTCCACAGGGCCAGCCTGTGGGGGCAGAGCCCTTCCCAGCCCACTGCTGGCTGTGTGACAGTTCAGCCTAGCAGCATGGTTGGGGGTTGGCTGAGGAGTGGGCTTCCAGGGCGAGGTTGGAGGTGCCAGCGGGTCTCGAGCTCAGCAGCTGCTGCTGCACCTTTAGTCTCATGCAGCACCCAGGGCTGCAGGCGCAGATCCAGTTGTGCGCTGGCCAGGGCTGGGGGGGCTGTTCTGCTCCCCTCACCTCCAGCTGCCGCAGCTGTACCATACTGCACCGTGCCACACCTCTCTGGTTGAGGAGCAGGGGGTGGAAAGCTTCAGCCCTGTGCCTTCTGTCCAGCACGTGGAGCTCAGGCTCCAGGCCCCGGATGCCTTGGAACTCAGATGGCATCCTGGTAGAAAGAATCAAGGGGCTGCAGCCAGAGCTCCACATGCTGGGCAGAAGCCACCCTGGCAAAGGCTGTTTTTTCCCCCTCCTCTCGAGCTGCAACTCCTGTTCCTGTTACACCACAAAGCACCATTAGGGGCAAGGGGAGTTTCCTTTAGCCCAGTTGCTTCAACCCAACACAGGTTAAAGCCGCCAGGCTGATGGAAGCTCCTCCCACCTCGAGCGGTGCTGCACAGTGCGACAGGAGCAAAAGCCACAGCTGGAGGTGAGGGGAGAAAAGCATCTCTGCCAGGCCCGGCGGCTCCTGCCCAGTACGTGGAGCTCTGGCTGCAGCCCCCAGACACCTGGGAAGGTGGAAGGTGTCTGGGAGCTGGAGTCCACATGTTGGGCAAAAGCCGCAGGACTGAAGCCCCCCCCCCAACCACCACAGCAGCATGGTGTGGTGCAGCTACGGCAGCAGCAGCTGAAGTGAGGGGGGCAGGAGGTGAGGGGGGCAGATCAGCCTTCTCAGCCCTGGCCAGCCTGTACCTGGTTGTGCGACCACAGCCTTGGGATGCTGCATAGGACAGGGGGCACGGCAGCGGTTGTCAGGCTCAGGGCCCGCCAGTGCCTCTGAGCTGGCCTAGGAAGCCCGCTCCCCAGCCACCCCTGCCTGCACTGACAGGCCGGGCTGTTACGCAGCCCCCACGGCCCACCCCCACAGGCCCTTTCCCAGCCTGCGGGGCTGAGCCCTGTTTGGCTTGGACATGGGGAGCCACACAGCCCGAGCTGCAGCCCACTGGGAAGGGCCTGGCCCCGGTGGCCCAGCCCGGGCTGGCCCCTATGCCTCCACCCTCAGCACCACTTGCAGACCAGCTCAGCTCAGCCCTGCAACCCCAGCCGCTGGCAAGGCAGGTTTTTTGTGGGAACCATGACAGCCAGCTCTGGCCATGCTCTCTCCCCTGCCTCTGGAGTGAGAAGGAAGGGAATGGCTGACAGGGGCCTCAGTCACCTGGTAGGGGAAATGAGGGCATAAACACCCTCCCTGCTCCCTTTGCCTCAGAAGACCATGAGTCTGGCTACACCTCTGCCCCTGCTCGGGTTAGAGAGCAGAGGGGAGTGGCCATCCCTTCCCTCTGGTGCAGAGATCACAGCCCTGCCCAGGGTTGCAAAGCACCTGGGATGCTGGGGGACCCTGATTTAACTTAAACAAGGAAGGGGTCTGGGATAGAAGCTGCATAAACTGATTTGACCCAAATCAGTTAAGTCTGTAACTACATTCAACCAAGTTTATCTTAAACTAGTTTCGGCCATTTTGAAATTGGTTTATGTGCACTGCACTTATGTTCTGTTACAAGTTTACAGCAGTTTCTGATCACTTAAACCAGTCTATGTGTAACTTCAGTCCCTAACCCTATTCTCTGTAGAGTGAGGACAGGAGGATACAAGAACACTGGTTAACTCACTAGGAGCACTGTAGCTTTTCTGAGCAATGTTAATAAAACTCCTCAGGCCAACATCTCCTTAGCACTTTTACTGCAGTATAATCTTACCATGTGCTGTGCATAAGTTAATTAATGAATCCTTTCCAAGCCTGAATTTGCATAACAGATGCTATGGATGACGTCAGCTCCACTGTAACAATTCTGAGAGTAATAATATCACTTCATCCTTAGCACTATCTTGAGTAAGATGAACACTCAGGCAACTGCACAGAAACCATGGGAAGAGGAATCAGTCTCCTAAACCAACAGCGCAGCACCCAGCACCTTAAACTGCATTACAATTACCCATCAGCTATTCATTCCAATGCCTTGGACATGCAGTTGATCATTCCTGCTCCTCTCCAGAAGCTGTCTGTTGGATAAATAAACACCTACTGGTCCATTACAATATGTAATTATAAAAAAATTGTAAACACATTTGTCTAACAGATCATAATGGTTCTTTACACTAGTCAGCTTCTAGCAGATTTAAAACATAATTTTTAAAGTATGTGCCTCAATATCAGTTTAAACAAAAATGATACTGGTTTACTTAGCAAACCTGTGTATGTGTGTGTGTGTGTATTGTATACGCGCGCGCACACACATTTGAAACATGCTGTCAAATAAAAAAGTCCTTTGAAAGCATGAAACCATATGATGAATGAGAAAACTTTATTTAGATATGGTAGTTATGGTGAGTGTTTTTATGGTGGAGAGTCAAGGATGTTTATGCGCTAGTCATTAAAGACTGATGTTTAATCCTTTTTTTCCCATCATCTGGATAATAAGGTGGAGCAGAACTGCCTGTGTGAGTTTGGTGTTGAATTCTCATATTTTTTAGCATTTAAATGCTACATAGAATAATATATGGTACTCAGCAATGGAACAGCACATGCAGTGTGATGCAGCACAACAGTCAATAGGGGATAAAGGCAGATATAAAGTTTGCTAAGCAACACCCCAGTTACATACAATAAAAAACCTTCCCATTCATACAAATCTAGCATACACAGACCACGGAGCACTCACATACCTCCAAACACACAAACACCAGAATACACATACTGCGTATAGCCAACCAACGAATTCCCAAGAACACAGTGTGGCAAACACATGCCTAACAAATAAAGACCATATTCACAAAATGTGAGCACTATATGTAAACCAGATCTCCAAGGTATCAAGAGTTACAATTGTCTCTAGTTAGTGTGGGTGCATCTATATATGCAAATATTCCGGGGAGGGTGTACTCTAGAGTAATTTACTGTAGAGTAAACACACCCCAGGCAGGTGTCTACACATACAGGGAAACAGGAACAGATTTGCTGCATGTGGCAGCAGTCTGCTCCTACCCCTGCCAGCCCTGCACCAGCCCTCTGCAACGGCCAGGGGGAGCTCTAGGCTCCCCCTGGGTGCTAGCCCAGGGGTTGGCAGGGAGCGTGGGGCAAGGAGAGAGCTATCTCCTGGCAGGGGCTGGGAGATTGCTCCCTGCCCCTGAAAGCTGCCTGCTGCCAGGGTGGGCTCTGCCACCAGAACCCAGGCAAGGACAATAGCCTCCTGCCCCAGTAGCAAGGAGCTCCCAGCCCTGCTCCATGATCACGGAGCCAGGGCTGGGGGATAAGAAGCTCCCAGCCCCTGCTCCACAGTTGCATTTGCAGAGTGGAGACTGGGAGCTCACTGCTGCCAGGGCACAGGGACATTGTCCCTGCCCAGGCTCCGGTGGTGGAGCCTGCCCTAGTGGCAGGCAGCTCCGGGGGGGCAGGGAATAATCTCCCACCTCCTACTGCCCAGCTGACTGGGAGCACATTTTCTCCCAGTCAGCTGTTTACATGTGCCATACTGCACAGTAATTATTCTCAAGTAAAATTGCTACTTGTATTTACATGTAGCAAATTTACTCAGGATTAGAGCAAATTGCTGCATAGTAAGCATCTGCATGTGTAGATGGTGATGCTTACTGCACAGTAATTTGTTCTAATCTCAAATAAAAATCTCAAGTAGATGTGCCCTGTAATTTCCATACTCAAAAGTTCTCTGAGAGTCAGTGGGAACTGGGTGAGAAGAAGGCATCTGGGATCAATTTAGGCAAAGCTGAAAGCAAGGACCTTTGGAATAAAGTTTCCATATGGTAAGAAACTTGTGTTTAGTTTAAACTTTGCATAAAATCTGACCATCCCACCCGCTGCCTAAAATGGGATTGGCTAGGAGAATCATTCCTGGCTCTGGGCAGGAACGAGGAGTAAAGCCTCCATTCTGCCTCCCCCCACCTGCCCACATATGCAGGTCAGCACCTGGTTGGAGGTCCAGTGTTGGGGGGTGTTTTATCCCCCCTACCCTAAAGTCTAATATTAAGTCTGGTAGCAAGGGGGGATCCCTTCTCTGCACCAGGGACAGGGCGGGGGAGGGGGAGGCCCTGCCAGGGAACACCCTCTGAGGCTGGGTAATCCAGCCAGTCCTGTGCTAGAGGGGCTGTTCCCTCTCCCCCTCTCTCCCCCGGGGAGAGGAGGGGGCTGCAAGGATGGGGGGGGCATGCTGGGCAGCTAATCAAGGATAGGCCTTCAGTAGTGGCTGGCAGGCATGCTCTATTGCCCCCCCCCCCCAGCTACTGGTATGGGCCACTGCAGTGGTGGGGCTGTCTTTCTGGTTTTAGAAAGTGAATGTCTGTTCACTTGCTGCTTGGTTCAATTATGCAGTTTAGGCTAATATGCAAAGATTGAGCAGATTCAACCTGGGGCTTTTTGACTGTCTATACTTAGCCAATGGGACAAATACTGCAATACTGCCTTCCAAGTTTCCATCATTGCAGGGGTGATAATTGACTTACGAATGCTAAAGCAGTGAGCTACCAACCTTTAGTAGGCTAGGATAAACAGCTTCTAAGTGACAATAGCAACCTACTTCAGGACTGGGATGGTCTGTCTCAATATGTTCTCAGTTACATGCTCATGTGTTGAACCAAACCTCTCACACAGCTCCAGGAAGGTGGCCTTCTTTTAGCAGAAGCTCTGGACCCATGTTTAGTCATCACTGGCCTGGGATAACAATGTAATCCCATCCCTGTGTGCTTGTGGAACTGCTCCAGAAATACAGGTGAGCACAGAGGAAATATAAAGCTGTTAACACCTGCATTGGCTGCCTCTGCTCAGCTATGCCTACATGCAGAGTGAAGAATCTCTCCAGCTTCTCAGTCCAACAAGTCACTGCCAGAACACTCTGTACTTCATATCATGCTCTGTATGAACTTCCTGTTACTAAAGTGTGAGTTGCATTAATGCAAATATCGGGAAGTGGTCATTGTCCTGAGCTAGATCTATGCCTTGCCCACAGCTGAAATGGATACTGTGGACAGAAGTCTACTAATATTAGCTTGACCATAATGATCTCTCGTTTGCTAATCTTAATCTTTTTGTTCTGCTGAATAATTTATATCCTTGTTCATGCCTTTGTCAATTCAGATTTCTTGTATCTTTCTTCTGTCAATACTACTTAAACATGATCTTTGAGCCCTTACCTATATAGGTAATTAGATTATGATTTCAAGGGAACTAACTACTTGCATAACGGAGGGCTTCAAGCATAAGAATCTATTCCCTTTTTTACAGAATGGGGATGACAAATCAAGTGCCAAGCTTATGTCTTCTAAAATTCATAGCATCTTGTTGTGATTGTTGTGAAAAGCAGTTATCCAGTGCATGTAGAAATTCATTGGGCAGTGTTTTCCTGATGATTTGAAGTCAGTGGGAGGGGCTAATTTGTAAATGCTCTCATTCTTCATATTCTGGAGTTTGTTATGTGACTAAACACTAGTTAATAAATCACCACTTTGAAATAGCAGGGCACAATATCCACATTTTAAATGATCACATGCTTTACAAAAATATGAGGCCATTTGATAATTTTATGTTACCAGTGTTGAAGAGGTGGATTTGAAATGGTAAGGATTCTAGACCACAGTTCTGCAAACCTGTAAATAAATGTTGCTTTGGAGGGAAAGTCAGAAGGGGCTGTTTAGGCCTCACAATGATCTAGCCCTAGTAGCTGCTTTCAAGAACCTCAGTGTAAAAATTAAGGAGCCTCAATAGAAATTGGTAGGATTTTTTTGCTCCAAGATCTGTGGATAATACTTAAAAATCTGAACACTCAAAACATTGGAATTACAGTGAATTTCTCTTATTGGAATCACTTTGTCAAATGGTCATTTGGTAATTCTATTAACCAAATGATCCCATTAAAAGGAGACCCATTTTTTTTAAAGAACACATACTCACTCCTCCCCCACAACCCCCTACCTCTGCTCATGCCTTTCACTCCCCCCCTCAGCCCCTCCAGCCCTTCTGATACCTCTTGCCCACCCCGACAGTCCCTTGGCCCCACAGCCCTGCCAGAGGGGGGCTCCTAGGTGCCAGGGCTACAGGGCCAGGAACCTGGGCCTGCAGCCCCCTTCCCCTGGCAGGAGGCAGTGGCTACTGCAGTGGAGCGGAGCCTGGCTCCCCACCTGCTGCTGCCCGTTGTGGGCTTGGGGGTGGGCCAGCTCTCTGGTGCAGTGCACACTCCCAGAGGTGTGGGGCAGGGGATCTGTGCCCCCCAAATCTGTGCGTGCAATGGGGGTGGGCACAGACAGTGAGGGTAGAGCATGCCAAGCCAAAACTTGTTCATTTTACTCATTTTGAAGGCTTACAGTGCTTCCACACAGGGGCCCATAAAAGACAGAAAGTTCTCCCACAATACACTGCAAAGAATTCCTAGACCACTGAGATTTACTGCTGTGCTGAAAACCCTGGGTATACCCACAGGACTCGTAGTGCCTCACACATATCAGCATGGTCCCCAGGGTCGATGAGGCAAGTGTAGTGTGAATCGGCAGTGTGGATGGTCACAGCTGGGTTAGCCTAGACTAAGTCCAAGCAAAGTTCAGACCACAGGCCAGACTGGGCCTGCGGCCAACTCCATTTCCCAGCAGCCCCTGGCCATGCTGCCGAGGCCAGTTTTCATGGAGACCCCAGTAGCAGCAGCACAATGACAGCGCAAGGCCAGGGTTTCCATGAAGACCAGCCCCAGCAGTGCTGGCAGGGAGTGCAGTTGGGCAGGGAGCTGCTCCAGGGCTGGGATCTTGCGGTGATGTCAGCGTGGTCCAGGGCCAGGGCATATCTGCGATCCACTGCCCGCATGCCCTGGGCAGAGGTGTGCAGGCAGAGGAGTGTGTCTCTGCCCCAGCTCCAGCCACTGCACCACTGCAAGATCCCAGCCCAGGCCCCACAGCAGCTCTCTGCCCAACCATGTCCTGCCAGCGCTGCTGAGGGCTGGAAACCTATGCCCCATGCTGTCATAGTGCCACTGCTATTGGGGTCTCCATGGAAACTGTCCACAGCGACATGGGCAGGAGCTCCTGGGACATGGAATCCAGCCACCTGCCAGATCCACCATTTTGCCCACCCCTGGCCTAGACCCATGCCCAGGTACAAAGCCTTGGGTTAATGTTAGGTACTTTGGCAGGGAATCTCAGTTAAGAGAACAGAAGATGAATGTGCCATGAAGCGCTGACAGATGTGGAAGGAAAAAAAAAGGGCTTCAGCAGAAGAAGCAGCACATTAGTTGAACATATATCTGCAGTATCTGTATAGATCAGGTGCTTCAGTGGGGCTTTTTGGTGCTTTTATCTAATAACTGGTTAAATCAGCTATTAGACAAAATCACCAAAAAAATCCTGCTGAAGTGCCCAGTCTATACAGACATTGGGCCAGCCAGGTCCAACTAACATGATGCCTTTTCTGGGCATGCACTGGGCTAGGTGTGGGGGCGAGAAGAGTTTGAAGTAAAATGCCTTGCGGGGGGGGGGTTTACATCTGTAAGCAGCCATGGAAGGTGAACTCCCTCCAGGTCGGATTTAAAAATACATCTGCAAGGCAATGGAGATGAAGTTTGGTTAGTATCATGCACACTTGGTAGTACCACCAATGCTCAGTGCCATCCAGACATGGAAATGGACAAAGTCCTCACTTCCGGAGCGCCCTGTCTTGCCCCTTGCTGCCTGTGTTGTGCCAGTTCTTTAGAAAAAAAACCTCAAGGGCTGAAAGGTCAGCACCTTTAATAATTATGACCTAGCACACAATGGATCAGCTGTACAAATGACATCAGAGAATTCCAGCATGGGGTGAGAAATAAGATTTCTGGAACTTGGGATGCTATCTTTATGTCTATGAGTCTCAGCAGTTTCTATAGCCATAGGAGCAAAATGTCCTTGGTGTAAACCCACTGAAGACCATAGGACTGCCCCAGATGGAGGTGGGCTCCTTGGTCTACTGGGCACATTGTGAGAAAGAAACAGAGCATATCTTCATGGATATTTCTCCCTCTGCTATGCCTGATCCCTTTCAAGAGTGTAGAATTTAATGCAGTCTCCTGCCTCAGGGAAAGCACTTGTTACAGGATTTCTGTCTCTATGGTTAAAGCCGGATGACAATGGGGAAAGCACATTTGCACAGCCAATGATTCAGTATATTAAAAAGCCTTCCAGGTTCTGTTTCAAAACAAAGAGAACTTGATAAGCCTTTAGACCGCAGCAGCTGCTTACAGGGTGCTGCCTTCCTTCTCCGGGACACCTGCTGAGCCTCTGCCTCTTTAATATTACATTAAAACAATGGCTTTCTGCAGAATGAATTATGCATCTGCAGCACAGTGCTGGCATTCAAGGAGCAAGCTCTTGCGATAGTAGGACGGCTTGCATTCAGGGTGCTGTACAACTGTAGAGAAAAATCTCCGCTGGCTGTAGGATTCGTCTGAACCAAACTGAGGGTGCGGGGGTGGGGATGATTAAATCTATATACCAAAAAGCTAAGGAGTAGACAATCTACAAACATTTTAAGGTATTTGTGCTTACTGCAAACCCACACATTATGTACCATTTTAAGGCTTAGAGAGTATAGATTTGCACAAAATTCAAAAATCACAGTGTCTGAAAAATGTGAGAAATAAAGAAGCAGCCATAGAAAAAGTAGTATGCAATGCAGTACATACTTGTGTGCCACCTATGAACTCTTAAGCAAGCAGGCTGTGCTAGGGTTTAGTCCACTGTGAGTCTTCATGCAAAACAGAACTGTCTTGACACATTAAATCCACTGGATCATCTGACACATTAACACCACCTACTTCAAATAAACCTTGCATGTGTGCCTTTTAAGCATATTTAACTGCAATTGTTTTGTTTTTCTTAATCATTCTGGGGTTTTTTAAAAATAATTTAGGCTATAAGTAATGGCTCAAGTTACTACATTTTTATTTCTAAGTAGCTGATCAGGTGACTATATTTTCACATTTTAAATATATATTATCTATCCTTACTCTTGCTGTGTTTGCATAAAATATTGAAACAGACAACCAAGAACAAAAAATCTGCCAGCAGGACATCCATCAGCATGCAAACGGAAAATGCTACCAAGTTGCCACTAAAGTCAGCAGAACAAGCAAGCTGCCGCTGAATATTATGAAAACAAAGAAAATCACTTTATTCATAATGAACTGCACTGTGCAAATAGGAAAGGATGAACAGAAGAAGAAAAGATAAGATGTAGACCCTGTTTGTGCACATTTGGACAATATAACAATTACACAATGAAAGTCTGTCCAGAGGACAGCAGTTTCTTTAATATTTGTGCTTCAGCTACTTTAAATACCATTGCATTTGAGAACAGTGATATGTTGCTAGTTTGTCAGTAGTGTGGTGAAAGACACTTTATTAGTGAGAAAACTGGTGAACACTTCAAAGACGTTGCCATAAGGGAAAGTAAATTTGCCAGATTTGCATACACCAGCTTCCCTTGAGAAACTGATTACCTCGGGTAGCCATCTTGCAAAGCACTACCCTCAACAAGATCTGAAGCTACAATAATACAATGGTGTTTGCATCATTTGGAGCAAACATAAATGCCCAGGGAAATCCAGGGCCATACTCATGGTGCTGTGTATCATACAGTATCATAGACCTACAGCCGCAAGACAATCAAAGGTGGTTATGGTCAACTGTAGGGGCCACTGAAAAAGCACTCAGTGAGAGGATGTCAAGACCTAGAAATGAGGGCCTAAAGCTACGCTTACTGCAGGACTTGAATGGAATGCCTTTGAAAGCTGAATGGAAAACTGCAAGAAGTTGAGCAGGAAAAAATGCCAGAACAACTGCTGAAAACAAAGAACCAGTAAGTGCTGCTCTTTAATTTTATAATGCCAGCTCTGTGACAGACAATGTTATAATCCAGCAAGGGCATCAGAAGTTGTAGCAGTTTTTGCTTCCAATGAGGATGCTCTACCAGCTAACATGCATGTGGTGTTTATCCATGAAATCCTAATCCTGCAAAGGCTTCCCTTGCACTAAAACTACATTGTATTTAGATCCAAATCTTGATCCATTAATGTATCCATTCTTATTGCCTCTTGGCAAGTCTGGCTTTTGCGTTGGCTTAGAATACCAGGAAAACTGATTAAGAGTGCCAAATAAAGTTACTATGGTTCAGTTTGCATTTTACTGCATCACCAGAAGGCCTCAGTTCAGTTTATTGCATTCACCTGACAAACTGATGCATCAGTACTTTGTGGATGTGCACTGTAGGACAGAGACAAATAATTTGCCAGATATGAGAGAAAACCAAGCTGCACTTTGTGTTGACACTTACATGAAATAAGCAGATGTGCTGCACAGTAGAGCAGGAGGAGGAGATCTAAGAGCAGGAATTGATACTCTATCCTCAACATTTATTGGTAGGCTAAGGAATATGCAATAAAACTAAAAATAAGCTATGGCCATGGTGCAGAAATTCGGCAAATCAGATCTATTCATCACTTTTACTTACAATCCTAAACAGTGTAATATCACCGCTAGCCTCCAACTTTACCAAAAGGCTGAACACAGACAGTCCTGCTAGCCAGAGGGGTTCTTGCAAAATTAAAAAAAAAAGCGTCAGAATTATCACTGAATGAAAGTGCATAGTATTTGGTGAAGTTAAGTAATTCATATACATTATCCACTTTCAGAAAAGAGATTTTCCACATTGTTGCCTACTGGTGGGGCTTGAAGACCAACACAAAATTCCCAACATCAACAATGTTAAAAGGAAAAATTGCAACACAGTAGAAGAAAGAAGAGAAGTCGTGAGAACAAATTAAACAAGCTCAAACTGATCAACAGCGTGAAATATTTGATTGCGTTACAATCTAAATCACTTTCTAACCTTATACTTTCAGAAAGCTCGCAGCTGGCAAAGAAATTAGGTGTCAAGAGTAAATCAAGGAAGAATCTTATGTATAAGCAAACATTAACCAACAGTAAATGTTCTTAGTGAAAATTCACTAGCTCCACACTTATACTGTATGCTATTTCCAGTAATTGCTTTCACCTCCACTCTCTTCTGGTATCACTTTAAAGGAGGGAAATCCACTGAGCCTACAAGCAGCTGATAGACTATGTGACTAAAGCAAAGAAGCAAAATGGCAGGGCCACAAGCAGCCACTTTTATTGCATGTCTGCAGCCAGCTGTGTTGGCCTTTCAGAAATAGCAGAGAGAGCTTGTATATAACAAGTATTTTTATTCAAACATCATACAAACCCAGCAATGAGAAGATCATGCTGCCAAAATCAGTTCTGCTCTGCAATCTAGAGCCCCAACCTTCAAACTTGAAGACTGACCTTTGGCACCTGGAGCTACACCATACATCCTCACTTAGCAGGGACAGCAACACCACAGTTGTAATGAGGAGGATTTAACAGTCACCTCAACTTGTTTCTTATAACCCATTGGGTTTAAGCAACTGTGGATACAAGCATTACTTATTAATTATTACTATTATTTAGAAATAAGCATAGATTACAGCATCAGTGGCTTGTGCAGGCAGAAATCTTCCTATACACCCCGAAGTGCTGATAATCTGTTAAATTTTCATTCCAAATAAAGCCCGATGCTCAGGAGTAGTCATGCATCGATAACAGGTCTTCACAACAGAATCTTACTAAGTTTGGGACTCACAAATATGAGCGAAACTTTGTTTCCAACATGCCTACTCAAAAAATGCCAACCCAGTTCAAATTCCAGTTCAAATGTGTTAGAAAATAATTATTAACAGCCTGGTCATCGCAGCTAACCTAAAAATCAAGATTCGAATACAGAAACAATTTGCGTAAAAATTTAGAATACTGAATAAATCTGAGGAAATTATAAACTGCTTGTGCAGCATTAAAGACAGGAAATTTATGTTGCACATATGGAAAAAATTAGTCCTTTAGTTTTAAGTATTAGTATCTCCACTAAAGCTATGGGGAAAATGTGCCACAGGGAGATTAAATTACTTGCCCCAAGTTACAAAGTGACTCAGTAGGGAAGTACTTCAACAATAATAATGGATTGCACCTCACAATAGGAAAATCTTACCCTCACTTTGTAGATGAGGATCTGAGGCACAAACAGGTGAAGTAACTTGCCCATGAAATCAGTGGCAGAGCTTGGAATTAAAACCTTATTTTAATCAAACCTTCCTTGCAGGGTAGGAATAAAGCTCCACAACTTGCTTTAATTTGGCACTGCTGCACCGAGATAGAACTCTATTAACCTTTAGGTATCTGAATGGCAGTTTTCAAGCTGCGCAAGGGGTGTTTTTGCCATTCAGGTGCAGGTTGTGACATTGCTTCTCTCTACGCCCTCCATCTCTACACAGCACCTTGCTCCTGCTTCTGGGGAGCAGGCAGCTTGGACTACTCTACCTCTTGAGCTGAAATCATTGTTGTTCTCTTACCAGTACAGGCATGGTTCACTGAGCAGGGCAGCAGCGTGTTGCCAGCACTCCCACCCAACCACTGTGCTGCTTGGCAGTGCTGGGCTCGCTGGCACCTGAGTCATGGAGCCCTGTGGAGGCAGTGGCCTAAAGCCCACACAGCCTGTTGGCTGGATAATACCAGACACTGCTTATATGTTAGCAATGTGAATAGCAAAGCCTTGCGCTGGATCCACATGGCTTCCTAAACTGTTTACTTTATGATGAACATGTCTCCTAGGTGTCCGTGCCAATCCCTTGCATACTATTTGGACTGGAAGAGAGCTATGCACTGCTTCCTGCCCTTTCTGCTCTTTTGAACAGCAGACTGCAGGACCCCACAGCCAGTGTCCAGTCTCCATCCCAGCTTGCCCAGTACTAAGCTCCAATTGTGTCGCCAAATGCCAACCTGTACTTCAGGCCCCATTGATGGGTGCTTGGTTGTGCTGGAATGCACCTTGTGGACTTTGACACTGGTTTCTGGTGAGAGGAGTCAGACACCAACTTCAGAAACTGAACCTCCTGTGCACAGAACTGCAATACCTTAGGGAGCAACAAGACAAATTTAACCCAGCCCTGATGATCTGTTCTGATTTCTCTACGTCATCCACCAGAGGAAGGGGAAAGGTACCTCCCAGACCTCCCCAGAGACAGGACTAGCATTGGTATTACACTTCTACTTGGCCCCCATCCCATCTATGCACAACAGTGGGCCATGCTGCCGCTCAGAACTGTATTACACTGTAGGGAAGTTTTGGCCCCCTTCCTAAAAGATCACAATGGCTACTCCAAAACTCTCCCAGGCCCAGCCCTGGCCAACCACAGGCATAACTGGAAGCAGGGTTCCTCTCACAGTCTCACTTGCTCCCTTCATTGAACATACCCTCTCTCACATACACAAGGAAGGGAGTAACATATATATCCCCAGGAGTCAGGGGGAGAAGGCAGCAGTTATGGGGAATGAAACATGGCCAGGAGCCCCTGTATTTTAATTCTGACTTTGGCACTGACTCCCCTTTGTCTCCATCAGGATGGAGTTCTGCATTTCCCAGCCCCTGACCATGTGATGGTGCCCTGTGAGAGTCGTCATTTTTGTACAGGTTTCTATTGCCAACCATGGTTTTGAGTATCCATATACTATGTTGGCTACTATGGCATACAGTTTTGAGTAACCATGGTTTTTTGTGGCTGTGCATCAGCCTGCCACCTACCATTTTCCCCCTAAGCCTTTTGTCTTGCCAACCTGGCAGGAACCTAACCCCAGCGGCTGGCGAGGGAAACCTGTACTGTGGTAGAGTGACGGTACTTGACCATCACCAGAACTGCTCTTCCCGGCTAGCAGCCAGAGATGTTGTCAGTGGTAGCTGTTCCCTGTGTCTGCTGCACATAATATTTCCTCATAAACTTCATTTGCTGATCACACCAGCAACCCTCGTAAATGCGTGAGTAAATGCATTCCCTATTTTTAAAGTAACACTTGTCTTGCTTGTCTGCTAGAAACAGAAACTGCTCCTCAGTCACCCAGGTTTGAGGTCCTCTAAGTCTATGGCTGCGCTAGTACTGGGCATGCTTGGCAATAAAACGTACATTATTCATTTTTTGAATTAAGGAAGAAAAGGAGATGAAATTTCTTTTCCCCTCAGTATCAATAGACAGATAAAATCAATAGGAGCTTTTATGTTATCAATGATTTTCAGGATTTGGCTATCTTAGAAGCCAAGTACTTCAGCACTATTCAGGATTTGGACCACAAACACTGGACAGGATGCAGAGAGAGACAAACATATCTCACCCAAAAGAGCATGCAAACGCTGTTTAATTCATTAACACAGTGCAGGCAAAAAAAGGCACACCAAGTCTGTCACTGAGGTTGAAATGTGGAAGTGTTTCTGAAAGAGTGATGGGTTTTAGAGACAAACTGGGGAGAAGAAATTTTTGTTGCTCGTGGCCTTGATAGCTGGTGAAGGGAAATGTTTGGGTATATCTGTAAGAGGTCAATGGGACATGTCTGGTCAGGATTGCAGGGAATGGTCACTTATTACCCAATAGTAAAGAGATTTTAATGCCTGTTCGCTGAGTGCTTCTGTTAAAATTTTTAAAGTCCTGGGTTTTACAGATATCTGACACAGAGGGCTAAAATTATGTCATAGCCTGTGACCCAGGAAAGAATTTCACTAGACATGGCTGTGGGAGGGAGTTAAGCAGCAAAAACAGGCCATAGAGTGCTTGCTTTGTAATTCCCTTTTAAAGGGGACAGGTAGATGGGGATGGCAGGTTAGTACAAACAGGAACAAAGACATGATGCCAAGAATGGAGGAAAGACAAAGGACTGGATCCCAAGAAAAGCAAGGTAACCATGGCTCTCAAGACTCCATCCACAGAACTGAATTGGGAGATGGGGACCTTGCTCCTGCCCTTTGCTAGCTCCACAGTGGATTGACCTTTCCAGGTCAATCATGATATCTATCCCTCCACCACCTTTCTACTAATGAGGTTAGTCCCCTGGCCTCCCCCTCTCTGGACCTGACGGCCCAGTCCTTTCCTCCTCAGGCATTTCAAGTCCTGTCAGGCAGTACTCACCCAACTCTGCTCCTGCTGGCTTGTTATATGTGTTTCTGTCTAGAGACTTGGAAAACAGTGCGTAAGGATGGATCCAGTGGAGCTGGATGGACCCAACGGAGCCTGAGGCTACTCTCACTTGAACGCAACTGCACAAACATTCAGTGCCTTTCAACAATCACATTTGCTTACTGGAAAAAGCATCCTCTTTCTTCAGACTACAGTAAAACCCCTTTACACACAACATGCCTGCTGCAGGGGGATGTAGCAGGGATGTCTAATATAACTGGATGGAGATACTCAACACTCCTAGGAGCCCAGCTTCCCTTAAACAGTCTGGAGAGAAACTCAGCTAGTTCAGTCACTGTGGAGCAGGGATTTAGGCTCTCCTATTTGATTTTGGTACCTCCCCACCCAGTCTCCCCAGAAAGTGGAGCAGTTAGAAGCAGTGCAGAAAGGTAGAGAGTAAGAGCAAACTGAACTTCTTAAAAGGTCTGTTTTAAATGTAGTGTGTGTTGGATGGAGGCTGGGGATAGCCATCAGGGATGTGGCCCAGGTACCAGCAGGGTACTCGCACATTGAGGGAGTGAGGTTTGGCATGCTGCAAACTGAAGATACATGTATTGTTACTGACTCACTAAGGACAAGAGACCTGTCATCGTTAGCTAAGCTGACCTTTGCAGTACTGGAAAGCCCAAGTCATACGCAGCCCTCCATAGCTGGTACTGCAAGCGCAGTGCCCTTTTAAGGGTTCTTCCCAGTTCTTCACAGTTCCTCATAGCTGCACAAGGTTGGGCGCTAAGCCAAACCACAAACACTGCTCCCATGACGTTTGGGAAGGGCCCAATCTTTCCACAACTATAGGAACTTCATGGCCAAGGTGGCTGCTGAGGGCACTGGGGCACCTGCCTGCTCCCATTGCTCATTGAGGCTCAGCTTGCTTTTCTGCCCACTCAAGGGCACAGGAGGCAACAGCATTGGCCACATAACTAAGGGAGGAACTAAACCAAGGTGTCTGTCTGTCCCCAGCACAGGTTGGAGAGAGGGAGGAGAAAAACCCTGTGTCCTTTTGTGGACTTCTGCACATGTGCACATACATGCTCCCCTTAACACCTAGAGCAAGCACCTGGATCAAAACACTTATTACTTCTAGATAATAATTTAACTGTAATAATTCTCTTTTCCTCTCTTTCTCTCTAACAGATATACACTCTGTTATCACAAGTCTTAGAGCTTTCTGAATATGTATATGCACACACATGTACATGGACACACATGTATATAAGCTTTGATCTCCACAGAATTTAAAGTCATCAATACAAAATCAGACCAAGCAAATGGAAATGGGTTTCCTTAGCTCTCTATCTCATGTTGTGACTTCTCTAATTCTAACGGTGTGGTCTCTTATTCAGTACCACCCTGACTAGAAACACAGTAGCAGCTGGTGAAAAGGAGAATTTTCATTTGTTAAAAATCCTTTGTTCCACTTTAAATCACCTATTAAAACCTATGATTCTGCTTCTTAATTTTTCCTTGGAGCCCACATCCATTCAAGTAATGGATTGGGGAAGACAGCCTCAGGGTTGGTATGAGGATGTGCCTGCTATAACCACTTTGAGAGGTACATTAAACAGATCTTGTGGAACTGATGGTTGATCCCGCTAGGAGAAGTAATCATTCTCCTCAGTGCAGAATCTGTGTCCAGACTGAAGGCTAGGTAATTAATATTACAATACAGAAATAAGCAGTAGAACAAGGGAAATAATATATAGAACACAATTTTAATGGAATTCCTCATACAGAAGTGTAAAGCAATGCTAATTTTTATAATGCTAGAGGCAAAAGGCTCTCAAAGACAGCTATACGTCTATCTGAATGCAAGACAATTATGTTGCCAGGGAAGCACACACGGCTACTCTGAATGGAAACATCACAACCACCAAAAACCTATGTAAAATCGTGCATTCATCTCTCCCAGTGCAGGAAAGATGCAAGGAGGAAATGTTTTTTTTCAGCTTTGCATTGTTATCTGTTGTAGGTTATCAACTCAATTCAGACAAACATGCAAGTCCTTTTTGTTAAGGCAAATGAAAATGATAGAGTATTTTTCAGAAGCATACCTAACTCACATAAAAAATATCTGTTTGTTTGGTTTTTTGTTCTCCAATAAGAGATCAATATGTGTAGCAGAAAATGCATGCAGCCTTTAAAGTTAAGCGTTCTCCTGATTAGTCAGCTTGCTGAATGTAAAATACAGAATAATATACATTGGAATCGTAAATAAAAAATGCACAGATCATAATAAAAGCCTTTTTGCTAACCAAACTGAAGCACGAATAGACCCTTTCCTTTTGCATGTTAATACAGAATAAATCCTTTCCCATGACTGCAAGTTAGACAACACAACAAACTAAAAATATCATGACTTACCCTTTCGGAGACACTTGCTTTTCTTAAGATATTTGGCAGTGAAAAATGGCATAGCTGCAATATCAAGGTTTCAGTTAAAGCTAACCTTATATTACCAAGTGCTAAGAGCAATATGACTGGACCAAAGAGAGAAAGCAAATTATTACAGTGGATCTTTAAAATGCTCAATGATGAGCAAGGGGAATTCAGACTCGGATAAAGTATGTCAAGTTGCACGGCAGGATTGCAGCTATCTTTCTGCTCATTAGCACTGCTGTTCGTGTTATTTAAAGTGTGCTCCGGGGAAATGAGGACAATTTCCATGACAATATGTACAGTATCATATAAGGAGGAAGCATTTTTTCAGGCAGAACTTCTGCATTACTCAGCTGCCACAGCAACCAGAGATATGGGGGGGAGGGGGAGATGACATCAGGTTTGAGAAGTGTAAAAATTAAGCCTATTAACCACCTCTTGTCTACAGTGGAAAACATGCCACCATAAGTCTTCATGCCATGACACTGGGGTACCTAGGGCTCTTTGTTCCTGCATGGAGAGATTGCTAAGAAGGGATATCAAATGGTTACAGGACAGAGCTGAGAAACAGCCAGTTGAGGTTCAATTTCTGACTTCGCCAGTTTGTTCTGTGCGCTTTGTGTGCAGCTTCATGCCTCAGTTTCTTCATCTTTAAAACGGAAATAATACTGCTGCCCCAACTCATGGGTTTGCTGTGTTGTTTAGTTCATTTATCTTCATGAAGGCTTTGGGAATCTCTGGTGCTACTAGAGTACAAATCATTAACAATCAATCCAAGGGGTTTACTCTCCATCATGTCATTTGTTTCCATCCAAAATCTAACCCTCTAAATAAAAGGCCACGTACATGGGGGGTTTTTTGTCCTCTCTCAACCTAAGTCCTATATCTTAATCTAAAAGACTGAAGCTTTATTCTCACCATCCCCCATGGACACTCAAACCATCTCTTTCTAGAAAAAAGGGACAGTGCATGTTTCTCCCTCTCACAGCCTGCCCCATCCATCTACCTGGTACTCAGTAGACCAGATGGCCTCTCCCTGGGACACAACATCCTCCTCATAGCTTCAGTCACAGAGTAAATGTCAACTCCAAGGAGAGGCAAGGTGGCCATGGGATTGATTGTGATCTAGAGCAAGTCTTCTAACTTCTCTGGTCCTCAGTATCCTACCTATCAGAATGAGCAGGCTAACACTGACCTGTCTACAGGAAATACCACTTCCTGGTCTCCTTGCTGAAAAGTACTATATAAACGCTAAGGGTTTCCAAGGACAGAGATTCCACAACCACTCTAGGCAGCCTGTTTCAATGCTTAACCACCCTCATAGTCAGAAAGTTCTTCCTAATTTCCAAACTACATTTCCTCCACTGCAGTCTGTGACCATTGTTCCTAGTCCTGGCCCCCACAGCCACAGAGTCTATTTCCATCTCCTTTATAATCAACCTTCAGGTATTTGAAGATTGGTAATAAATCCCTCCTCAGTCTTCTTTTCTCCACACTAAATAATCCTAGTTCTTCCAACCTTTCCTTGAATGCAGAAGCACAGCAGGGCAGCTCCACCCCTGGGTCAGCCGTGACCCACTAGGCAGCACTAGCAGCCACTGTGCTGACAGCGGTGTGATCAGCCACCACTGGGGCAGTAGCTATTTTTGAGCCCCCCTACAGATGTAGCACCTGTGGCTGTTTCCCTGCTAACCCCGATCCCCAGCTATGCTGCTGCTTATATGCCATGTTTCTCAGGCTTCAGAACATGTTGTCATTCTCCTCTGGACTCTTTCTAAAATGTCCACATCCTTCTTGAAGTGTGGGGCCCAAAAGTGGACACAGCGCTCCAGGTGTGGTCTCACTATCTGGGAATAGAGTAGAAGGATCACTTCCCTTGCTTTGCAAGTGACACTCCTGTTAAGACAACCCAGTATGCTGCTGGCCTTTTTTGTAACAAAATCACACCGTTGGTTCATATTCAGCTTACACTCCTCTATAACCCTTCAGTCCTTTTCTGCAGTACTGCAGCCTAGTCGATCATTCCCACGTCTGTATGTATATGTAGTTATTCTGCCACAAGAGTAGGACTTTGCATTTGTCCTTGCTGAATTTCATCTGGTTGATTGCAGAACATTTTTTCAGTTTATTCAGGACATTCTGTATATTTGCTCTGCCCTCCAGAGTATCTGCAACTCTACCCAACTTGGTGTCATCTGCAAATTTGCTAACAGTACACTCAGTCCCATCATCCAAAACATTAATGAAAATATCAAACAGACCCCCAGGGACACCCACTTAATGTCTCTTCCCAACTAGACACCGAGCCTTTGATGACCAAACTATGCTGCATTTAGACCAAGCACCTGGAGGTGGAAGCATCTGGTACCTATTATCAACCTCAACAGCCAGAATCACCCTAAAGACCCTCCTGTCCAGAGTGGAAAGGCAAAAGATCTGTAGGAAGCCATTTTCAAACACAACACAAATTCCATATAACCCATATCTTTGGATACTCATTACAGAAGCAGACAGATCCCTTTGGATCTGTTTGGTCTTCTTATGTATTATATACCAAAATCAAGTTTCAGGATCTCAGGAAAAACCTTGTGGTGAGAAATTTGAATATATTCCTGTTGTTTCAGCATATTTTCCTGATGTTTCAGCAGGATCCTGAGTCTGGGGGAGCCTGAAGTGCTGAAGATGGATTTATTGTCCTTATACTTATAGTTTCATAGTTAGTAGGGTCGGAAGGGACCTGAGCAGATTATCAAGTCTGACCCCTGCCATGGCAGAAAAGAGTAGTGGGGTCAAATGACCCCAGCAAAGTGTTCATCTAGCCAGCAAGGTGTTCATCTAGCCAGCCTATAGGACAGACTATCCTGGAACACAGCATTTGTTTAGGCAGAATCCCACAACTAGGGGCAACCCACTGTCCCCCGCTTCCCAGATGAAAAATCCAGCCTTTCATTATTAGACACATCTCACAACACCCATTGTGTTAAGATCAGATCATATGCAACAATGGTAATGTCTCCCTTAGGACTAATGAAGATACTGAGATGTGTGCTGGACTGAGGTTGCCTATTAGTCTCAGTCTTCCTGTACCAGTTTTAAACTGGGAACTACGCTAGTTCCCTGCTTTGCTTCTTCATATGTACAGACTGACTCAATACCTTCAGCCACAATGGCTTTTATACAAGAATAACTGAAAGTAAAGTTTTTCTGAAAGACAGCACCATGCATACATCTGTCATAAGCTTTGAGAACAGGATGTCTGATGAACTTTGTACATAGACACTAGTTGCTTAGAAATTTAAAGGTATAGTACACCTCTCTCCCCAAAAGCACCAGTTTCATAGCTACATAAAACACAATACACACAATCCATTGGCAGCACTTCCAGGCTCTTTATCACTGAAATAAAGGAGCTCCCCACAAAGTGTTTTTAAAGTATTTTTATCTCACTGAATCATTGTGCTGTCATGCAGTACTACTATCTCAGCCGTACAGAGGAAAGACTGAGGATGAAGTTACATGTTCCACTTAGACTAGGCACATAAAATGTGAGGGTCTGCACATGTACGTTTGTTAACTCAAGCTAAGTGTCCTCTGAGTATCTCTAAGTTACACCGTTTCAGGCAAGGCTTAACCCTAGGCCATGCTCAGGGTTAGGGTCAGGGTTAGAGTTAGCTCATGTTAGGGTAACTTCAGTCTGCTCCATGGAGATGAAATGAGCAATTTGCAGTCCTCCAGCATCCCAGGGTGCATCATTCCCAGCACCCCCACCCCCTCCACCCCTGCAGGAATAACGCCCAGGTGTCCTAGGTCCTAGCTTCAGTGGCAAGTTAGAGCTGTGCGGGCAAGAAACAGTTCTAACCCTTATGCTAAGAACAAACAGTCAACAAGCCTGAGGCTGAATTGATTATGTCTTTTCAGGTTAGTCTAGGTTGTAAAGATTGAACCAACAAGCAAATGAACATTCACTTTTTTTCAGGAAATGCAGCCACATGCCTGGAGTGACTGAAGCCAGAAGCTAGGAGGAGCTAGAGCACAGCTTTCTGGCATGTAGCTGGCATGGACTTTTGCTTCCTTTTCCTACTGCCCCTGAGGTCTCTGGGATTTGCAGTCCACAATCACAGCAGCAGGACATTGCAGGGTTGCTCATCATCACTTCCTTGTCCTGCTTCCAGGTACCTCTGGAATTCGTAGTCCACAGTCACAGCCAGCACTAAGTAAACCAGCAGGGCAGCTCTGTGCTTGGGGGAAGGGAAGTTTAACCCCCCTCCCTGGCCCCAGGCCACAGCAGGGTTTGCTTGAGGGCAGGGCCAGTGCGCCAGCCAGTGAGCAAGCCCTCACTGCTCCGGCTAGGGAGCAGACGGGTGGGGCCAGCCCTGCTCTCTGGAGCAGATAGTGCAGCCCACCCCAGGGCTGTAAAATGCTGGGATGCTGGGGGACTCTGATTTAACCTGAACCAGGAAGGCATCTGGGACAGAAGTTTCATAAATTGGTTTGAACCAAATCAGTTAAGTCTGATACTACATTCAACCAGATTGATCTTAAACCAGTTTCAGCCATTTTGAAACTGGTTTATGTGTACTGAACTTCTATTCTTTAATAGGTTTAAACCGATTTCTGATCACTTAAATTGTTTTATGTGTAACTTCTGTCCCTAGCCTTCATGTGTGACTGCTCACAGCACATTCTAACATTAACACTCCTTAACATTCCACAGATTTAGTATGGTCTAAGTGTAACTTGGCACTGAAAGACGAAGTGATTTGCCAAGGATACACCAGGGGTCACTGGCAAGGGGGGTCCTGAACTCTGCATGATTCGCTTGCCTCTAGTCCAGTTCACTTGCAGATCCTCCCAGTGTTAGAAGAGGCACAGTGTAACAGGATCCTATAGAAAACTGAATATTCCTGTGCTCCATATTTGGATTAGTCCCTTGCTTAGCACCATCACTTTATGTGAGAAGCAGGGATCTTTGTGGGTAATATCTTAACACTACCATCACTCTATGCCAGGGGTGGGCAATTATTTGGGCCCGCAGGGAGTTTGGTGAGCTGTCGTGGACCAGGTTAACCTCCCACCACCTCCCCTGACCGACAGCTCACTGAAACCCATTATGTGGGATGGGATCGCAGGCAGGCAGGGAGCAGTGTTCAGGAGCAGGACAGGCGGGAGAGACAGGGATGGGGTCACCGAGTGGTGACAGTGCAGGGCAAGGGCTGGGTAGGGTGACCACACATCCCTAATTGGGTAGCACAGTCTCAGAATGGGAATCTCAAGTCCCAGCCCTGGGCTGCCTGGATTTCCAGTGTTGCGCAGGGAATTGGGTTTTCTGTTTTCTGTAGAAAAACACAGGAAACAGTGAGTTTACACTTGCAGGCTGACAGCGTTTGAGCCTGCAAGGGGCTGCTTGAGGCTGCCGAAAGTGGGACACAGGGGGCACCACCTTTCCATTTTTAAAAGGTAGTCACCCTAGGGCTGGGGCCAGGGCAGAGCCACGATCTGCTGGCCTTAAGTCCCTGCAATGGGTGCTGGTTTTGCAGCCAGGGTCATGCAGGGAGCAGATCATGGCTCTGCTCCGGCCCTGGCCCCACATTCTGGCCCCGACCCCAGACACAGTTCCCAGCCCTGTCCCCATCCCATCCCATCCACCTGGCCATGTGCCCATCGCCTGTAGCTCCCAGTTGGTCTCCATGGAGACCCCGGGATTGCAAGGTAGTAACAGTGTAGGGCTGCCGAGGCACAGCCCTGGTTCTGTGGGCAGGGACGTGCAGGGAGCAGACAGCAGTTCTGCCCTGGCCCCACACTGTCACCACCCCACAATCCCAGAGTCTCCCTGGATACAGGCTGGGAGCCACATAGGCAAGGTTTGCAGTCAGGGATGGGTCTGTAGCTGGGTGGCGAGCTGCATCCAGGGCCTGGACCAGGATCTTGGGGCAGTGACAATGGGCACAATCTGCTCCCCGCATGCCCCTGTTCATGGAAATGGATTCTGTCAAGGGGGCATGTGGACAGTGGATCACAGCTCTGGCCCAGGCCTGGGCCCAGGCCTGGCCCTATGTTGTCTTGCATGCCCATCTTGCTCCTGGATGTGGCTCCCCACCCACATGTGGCTCCATCCCAGCTGTCCAGGAGGGCGCCCTGCCTCCACAGATCCCACCTCTGGCAGTGGATGTGGGACAGATGGGCCAGCAGGAACAGCACCTCGAAAGAGCTGCCACCACCAGTGCTGCCAAGAAATGGGATCCAGCTGCTGTGCTGCTCCAGCCCCAATGTGCACCTGGGGGCAGCGAGACTAGCCACATGTACCACAGCCCAGGCTGCCCCTGCCCCCATGCCTGGACCAGGTGGGACTGAGGGACCTGCTGCAAGCCAGACAAAATCCCTCAGCAGGATGGTCAACAGGCTGTATTTTGCCCATCCCTGCTCTAAGCACATTCATTAATTAAGCCCCATCAGCCCTTCCTTGAGTCCACACTCCTTGTACCCCACTTCACAGAGGGAAAAACAACAACATGAAAGAGTGTCATTATTTGCCTCCAGTTACTCAGCAGGTTACTAGTTGAGCTATTAACCCCATATAGAAATCCTAATGTTAACAGCTAGCACTTACATAGCATTTGTTTTGCTAGATTTCAACATGTTTTAAAAAGGAAATCAGCTATATTAATCCTATTTTACAGATGGGGATATTGAGGCACAGGGAGGGCCAGTGACATTGCTCAGGATCATCTAGTAAGATAGCAGCAGAGCTAAAAAACACTAAGGTGCTCTACCCACTTGGCAGTATTGTGCCCTAGTCCCCATTGTCCATGAAGCAGTCACCACTCAAGAGTACTCTACAGCCTTAGAGGATGGAGAAGTGGGCATGGTTAGATATCAAGATTGTTGCTGTCTATTCTGGTCACATGTCAGAATGTCTCACTGAAAAAGAGCACTGGAGGTGTTTCTTGTGTCATTTCCGCCTCTGCAAAGTCAGTGTGAAACTCAAGGTCCCAGACAGAGGGAAACCCAGCCTGGTGCTTTTTCAGCTGAGCATGCTCTCTGCAGAGTCCATGTGAATCCCCTCTCTGCCTCATACCCCCTCCAATGCAACTTCAGGATGCAAAGGAGCTTCAAAGGAAAGGGGAGGAGCAAAGGCAAGAAGGAAAGACAAACTGCCCTCTGTCACCCAGCAACAAGGTGTCTATAGGCCAGCAGAGAGAGGGGGAAAACGAGTTATTTCTGAAGCCTGAAAAGCTGAACCCACAAATAGGAAGAGAGCCTTTTAAGCAGGATGACTGGTAAATGAACGATGTACTTGACAGGGTACAGGGATAATGGCACAATGCTGTGGGAAAGCTGCTGTGCTAAGCCAGCCCTGAGACAAGGATACAGACGATTGCTCTCACATCATCTGGCAGCCATACCTTACTGAATGGAACGAATATACAGGAGAGGCAGAGGGAATGCTCATTTGCACAGATTTCTCATTCCCCAAAATAATAATTAATAATTAATTAGCGTTTTATAGTTGCAACTAATTTTGTGGATTCCTTTCATCTTATTTGCCTCCAGTGTAATCTTGTCAATGTGCTCCCTGTATTAAGCATGATATTTAAAATGCAACTGTATTGATGGAACAAAGGAATGCTAGATTCCATTAAAAAACCTATGCACCCCTGCCGCTACAGAATACTTCAGCAAAGGCTCAATCTAAATACATCCATACTACATGCTTGCAAAAACCCACTTGTCTAGGACAAGTAAAAGAAACTGAAAGGCATGCAAAATTAGAGACAAAGACATACACAATATTATATATATTTTAGAATAAAACCTCATTAATTCAAAACACAAGGAACTAAAAAAATATCAACTTCGAAATAAGTGGCCTTGAAATAACTGTACCAATAGTAATCTGCATGTATGCAAATTACTATGGGCATGTACAGCTTTAGTTCATCCATGTGCAGACCTTATTAACTGATAAGAACAAAGTGAGAAGTTATCCCTGTTACTAATTAAGCAGATGTCATGGGATATAGCACAAAAAGTTTCCAATGTGGACCAGCTGCAATGATCTAGGGGCCCTTTTTCTGATTAGATCAATCTAAATGCAGAAATGTCTTTCCAAACTACAGCCCCCTGATCCTGCTAAGCCCCCACCCTGGAGACCTGCCATCTCCGGTCCCACAAAACTGCCCCCAATCGTGCATGTAGCTGGGACTGCTTGGCTTTTTGACTAAGATCAAGTGGTGTCTGACACCATGTGCTGTTCCGGCAATATCTGCATCGAACACATCATGGACCAGCGCCAGTATGCCAACCCCGCCAGACTGACCGCCACTAGACTGGACCCAGCCTGCCTGAACCCCCTCTGCACCTGATGGACTTTGAGAGCTATTCTCAACCACAGGCTACTCCACCCCACCCCACCCAGCAAGGACTCCCACAATAGGACTCCATGGACTGAGTGACTTCTTTGTTCAACTCGCCCCCTCCACCATTGCAGACCTATGTACAGGTTTGTTTTTAACTATCTTCTTTTCTCTCTCAGCATCATGACCCCCTCCATTTCCCTCCCTCACCCCACCTCCCACCCTTGGGCTTAGACAACTAACGTTGTATTTATGTAACCTATTGCATTCCCCTCCTCACCCCCATCCCTCTTATATTAGTCCCTCACTTAGGCACACTGTATTTCCCTTATGGCCTTGTCATTCTTGTTCTGTGATGCTTAATAAAGTTAAATCTGTTCAGGGGAGACACCATGACCAACAAGGTGGTTTTCCTAGGGGAAGACCACTTTCTCGGCAGGGGGCAGTACCCTGTCCGAGGTAATGCATAGATAGCCTCCCACTTTCACTTCCAGTGGGAAGATCTTGGCTATACTCTGACTTTATGGAAATGAGACATTCTTCCCTACTTTGCTCTTTCAGTCATATGATTGAGCTCCAGCAAATCTCAGGGGCATCCGAACCCCAAGCCTCTGGGCTTGGCCCTGTAGGTAGGATGCCTGCCAAAGGATTTGGAAGCATCTGAAGCCCCAGGTGGGGTGCAGGATGCTTGCCGGGAGCAAGGCCACATATGGTTCTTGAATAATTCACAGATTTGGAATTGATTTGGCTGGGAACACAAAAAATTTTCCTTAAAAAAATAGAAAAAGAAGTAGTTGGGGCTGCTGTCCCCACCTCCTGCCCCTGCAGAGTCTCCTGTACCCTAGCACAGCGTTTCCCAACCTTTTCTGTCCCATAACACACTTACACAGCCTTTTCCGTCCCACAGCACACCAGCTGAGCACAGAGCGGGGTGGGAGCAGTATTGGCGCGGGACCAGCCACGGTGCAGTGGCAGCATGGGCCGGCGATGACAGCACTGGTTGTAGCCACGCCCTGCTGGAGCCATGCCCCCTGATTCCGCGGCACACCTGGACATGCCCGATGGCACACCAGCATGCCACAGTGCACCGATTCAGAAATGCTGCCCTAGCACTTACTGTCCTGAACCCTGACTGCTCCATGTGCTCCTCCCCCCTTGGACACTCCCAGCTCCAGGGTTTCCTGTGGCTTGGAGGTCCCCAGGCCTGTGGTGCACTGCCTGCAGAGGCAGGTTCCTGTGGCCTGCTGGCCCAGCCATCTCTCACCCTTATACTGCATGGCAGGGGATATGCATCCCCAACCTCCCTCAGGCCATCACTAGCCTGGTTCTTATCGTATGATGCTCCCCGCTGAAACCACGCTGTGGTCCATATGTAGCCCAAAAAACAGCAGTTTGGTACAACTGGGGGTCAGCACAATTGAGAGCAGTTTGGAGTGATCAGGAATTGGCCTGGGAGTGCCTAAGGGGCAGGGGCATGCAGAACAGCCGGGCCTTGGGATAGCAAGTCTGCAGAAGCAGAAGGTTGGGGCAGCAGTCCCAGCTACATGCACAACTGGGGGCAGAATGAGGGTCAGCCGGGGATTGACAATAGTTTCAAAGTATCCAACAGCATCTGATGTCAAAGTAAAGAAGGTTTACTCTGTGTGTGTATATACATACATAGATGGCAC
>NW_017728951.1:35064964-35068532 GCF_001723895.1 Crocodylus porosus | reverse complement strand
AGCCTTAGTCTGTCTGTCTCTCTGTCCCTAATGCTTTATTTACACTCTGACTGGTTGTGTGAAACAACCAATCAGAGTGCTCCAAGAGCATTCCAGACAGGAGGTGGCAGCACAGCAGAGTGCCACCATGATGGTGAGGACAGAACGGACCAGCGCCACTGGCCTTGCCCCCCAACCCTGCTCCCTGGAGGTGGAGGCAGCATAGTGTGCTGGCCAAGTGGGACAGAAGGGACGGCGAGGCAAGCTTCCTGCCCACCCTGCTCCTGGCAGCGCAGGGTGCTGGTGGCACAGCACTGGCCTTGCCTTGTTGTTGTAGCCTTGCTGCCGCCAGGCCCCAAAAAAAGCCAGCAGGGAGGAGGGGGGAGGGAAGCAGGAATGGGCGGGGGGCACAGTGGCGCCGTCCCACCGCCAGGCCCTAAGAACAGCTAGGAGGGAGAGTAGGGAGCCGGGGTGGGGGGGAGGGAAGAGGGCTGCATGCGGCTGGACGCACAGTGGCTGCAGTACAGGGCGCTGGGTGGCGGCTGTGGCTGCTGCATGCAAGCTTCCCTCCCTCCCCTGTGCCTGGGAGGTGGTGGTGCTGTGGGGTGGAGCAGTGGTGAGGGGAACTGGGTGGTGGCACTCCATCACCGCCTCCCTCCCCATCATTTTTGATGGCCAATTGGCTAGTGTATATATATATGAATAACTCCTAGTGTGATTAATTATGCCCAGAAGAGTTGCTTTTGTACCTCAGAATCACAGAACCATATAAAAGCAAAGGTGGAAAGGACTGGCCAAAACCCTGCTTGAGGCAGGATCATCCCTATCCAAACTATCCAATACAGGAGCTTGTGTAACCTATTCTGAAAACTATGTAGTTAACCTTATCACACAAGTACAAGGCATAGTGCCTGAAGACACAGGTTTTCACTGGAGGTTTTCAAGAAGAGATTGGATCAAAGGGGGAAAGAGGGTGCAAAACCCCTCACAGCTCACCAAAAGCATACGGGAACATCTCCTAGCTAAAAAGGAGGCATACACCCAATGGAAGGGAGGGGCCATCACCAGGGAGGCCTATACCTCAGTTACTCAGGGCTGTACGGGGGCGGTCAGGAAGGCCAAGGCGGAGATGGAACTGGGACTAGTGACCCAGAACAAGGACAACAAGAAGTACTTTTTTAAATACATACGTGAAAAGAAGGTACCAGGTAATGTGAAGCCTCTGCAGGACACACTAGGAAATCTGGTCATTGCACCAGACAGCAAAGCTAATCTATTTAACAATTTCTTTGCCTCCATTTTTCTGAGCAGGGACTGGGTCACCCCCCACCAGGACCCCCATAGGACCCAGGGGAGGCGCACCCAGGCCTAGGGTTGGTGAGGACCTAGTCAGGGAACTTCTGGAGGGACTGGATGTATTTAAATCAGCAGGTCCTGACAATCTCCATCCCAGAGTGCTGAGGGAATCAGCAGAGGTCATTGCAGGACCCATGGCATGGCTCTACGAGCACTCATGGTGCTCTGGCGTGGTGCCAGAAGACTGGAAAAGGGCCAATGTGGTTCCCATTTTCAAAAAAGGGAGGAAGGAGGACCCGGAAAACTATAGGCCAGTCAGTCTTACCAAGATCCTGGGTAAGCTTTTTGAGAGAATTATCCTGGCGCATGTCCACGTGGGGCCAGCAGGGGAGATTATGCTTAGGGGCAATCAACACGGGTTCATTAGAGGCAAGTCCTGTCAGAGCAACCTGGTGGCCTTCTATGACCAGGTCACAAAATCATTAGATGCAGGGGTAGCAGTGGATGTAGTCTTTCTGGACTTTAGGAAGGCCTTTGACACTGTCTCTCACCCCGTTCTCATTACAAAACTAGGAGACTGTTTTGTCGACACCTACACAGTCAAATGGGTCACTAGTTGGCTGGAGGGCCACGCCCAGAGGGTGGTGGTGGATGGGTCATTTTTGACCTGGAGGATGTGGGCAGTGGGGTCCCCCAGGGCTCGGTCCTCGGGCCCTCACTGTTCAACATCTTCATCAGTGACTTGGACGAGGGGGTAAAAAGCACCCTGTTCAAATTCACAGATGACACGAAGATGTGGGGGGAAGTGGGCACGCTAGAAAGGAGGAATAGGCTGCAATCGGACCTAAAGAGGTTACAGGGGTGGGCAGATAAGAATAGGATGGGATTCAACACTGACAAGTGCAAGGTGATGCACCTGGGAAAGAAGAACCAGCAGCATACCTACGGGCTGGGAAACTCCCTTCTCATCAGTGCAGAGGCAGAAAAGGATCTAGGAGTCATCACTGATGCCAAAATGAACATGGACCAGCAGCATGGGGACGCGGTCAGGAAGGCCAACCATACCCTGTCATGCATCCACAGACGCATCTCAAGCAGGTCCAAGGAGGTGATTCTCCCCCTCTATGGGGCACTGGTCAGGCCACAGCTGGAGTACTGCGTCCAGTTCTGGGCACTGCACTTCAAGAGGGATGTGGACAACGTGGAGAGGGTCCAGAGAAGGGTCACTCACATGATCAGGGGGCAGCAGGGCAGGCCCCGCAAGGAGAGGCTAAGGGACTTAAGCCTGTTCAGCCTCCACAAGAGAAGGCTGAGGGGGGATCTAGTGGCAGTTTACAAACTAGTCAGGGGGGATCAGCAGGCATTGGGGGAGTCCCTGTTCCCCCGAGCACCACCAGGAGTGCCAAGGAATAACGGTCACAAGCTGGCAGAGGGTAGATTCAGGCTGGATATCAGGAGGTGCTACTTCGTGGTCAGGGCGGCTAGGATCTGGAACCAACTTCCAAGAGAAATGGTGCTGGCTCCTACCCTGGGGGTCTTTAAGAGGAGGCTAGACGAATACCTTGCTGGGGTCATTTGACCCCAGTACTGTTGTCTGCCACGGCAGGGGGTCGGACTTGATGATATGCTCAGGTCCCTTCTGATCCTACCAACTATGAAACTATGAAAAAGTACCCTAAACTGCCACAGGTAAACATGGGGAGGACAGCAGAAATTCTCATGCTGCCACAAAAGCTGGTAAATGCACTTCAGAGATCCACAGAAGAGTACCACCCCTGAAAACCCCCCACAGCCCATACCAATCTGACCATGGGGTACAATTACTCCTCATCCCGAATGTGGCAATTGGTCCTGCTGTAAACTGAGGGGTAAGACCCTCAAATCCAGAACCTCCAGGTTGAGTTCCAGCAGGAGCACTGGCATGCCTCTGTCATAGTCCACAGCCTTGGCTCCAGCTAACACTCAGTGCTTTGAGGAAAACAAAAAAATAAATAAATCACAGATACCAGTAGCAACAGGAAGGGAAAAATTCCTTCCTGGCCACATGTGTCAATCAGCAAAGCTCAGAAGCATGGGAACAGCCAAACACCTTCTATTCCGCTCTGCAATCTGGGGATAGCAAGCTTAATTCCACACACTGCATCCTCCTATTGTCCAGCCAGAACTCCCTTTTCTGTAGCTCCTCCGTAGACTTATTCCTGGTCCTTTATTCTTCTTTCATAATTAATCCAGTTGCAGAGCTCTGCTTCCCTCTTCTACTGCTGAGTGTGGTCCTCTCCAGTATCTACCACTT
>NW_017728951.1:35060080-35064794 GCF_001723895.1 Crocodylus porosus | reverse complement strand
ACAAAGTTTTTCTTGATAGTCAATTTAAACCTACATTACTGTAACCTCAAGGCACTGCAGCAATGGGAAAAGGTCTTCTCCCTCTACTTTGTGGAATCCCTTCAGATATGTGAAGACCACTATCAAAGGTGGTTTGAGACGGGAACATCATCACGTGCCCTCTCAAAGCACCTTTTCTGCAAGCAGAAACATACCTATTTCTTTAAGTCTCTCCCCCTATGACTTGCCTCCCAAGCCCCTTATTATTTTTGTTTAACTTCTCCACGTCCATTTTTTAATTTGGAACCCCAAACTGTACATAATACTTTAGATGAGGCCCAACCAATGCTGAGTAAAGAGGTACTATCACCTCCCATGACTCACAGCCCAAAACATATTTGCTTTTTGTGCGCTGTATCACACTGCAGTCTCATATCGAGTCTGTGATCCACCGTGCTCCTAAATCAATCTTCTTAGTGTTGCTATCCAGCCAGTTGTCGCCCATTTTGTATTTGTGTTTTGATTATTCTTCCTAAGGTGTAGAACAGGGGTGGGCAAAATGGTGGATCTGGCTGGCAGCTGGATTCCATTTCCCAGCAGTCCCTGCCCACATCGCTGCGGCCTGTTTCCATGGAGACCCCTGTAGTGGTGGCGCCATGCCATGACAGCGTGGGGCTGGGATTTCCACGGAGACTGGCTCCACTAGCACTGGCAGGGCATGTGGCAGTCTGGGGAGCTGCTCCGGGGTGGGAACTTGCAGGGGTGACAACATGATCTGGAGCTGGGGCAGAGCTGTGATCCACTGCCAGCACACCTTGGGCAGGGGAGTGCAGGCAAACGGATCACAGCTCTGCTGAGCTCCAGACCATGCTGTCACCACTGCTAGATCCCAGCCCTGGCCCTGGAGCAGCTCCCTGCCCAGCTGCAGGCCTGCTGGAGCTGGTCTCTATTGAAACCCCAGCCCTGTGCTGTCAAGGCTCCACTACTAGGGTTTCCATGGAAACTAGCCACAGCGGTGTAGGCAGAGGCTGCTGGGAAATGGAGTCTGCCACAGGCCCAATCCTGCCTGTGGGCCAAACATTGCCTGCCTCGGTGTAGCACCTTGCATTTGTCAGCACTAAACTTCATCCTATTGGCTGTAGTCCAGGGGCGGACAACTATTTTGGGTGGAGGGCTGCTTACTGAGTTTTGGCAAGCTATCGAAGGCTACATGACAGGCAGCCAGGGGCAGATAAATATTAATTCTCTAAAATTTTTAGGGACCCCACGGCCAGATAGAACGGCCTGGCGGGCTGCATTTTGCCCAGCCCTGCTTTCCAATCTGTCAAGATTCTACGAGCTGTGTTCCTGTCCTCCAGCGTGTTCGCAATCCATCCCAATTTTGTGTCATCTGCAAATTTCCTCATAAAATTCTCTATTTCAGCATCCATATCATTACTAAACATGTTGAGCAATGACAAGCTCAGGTTAGGCCCCTCTGGGTCTTACAAAAAACCTCTCTGTGATGCTATGTGATCTTATGACTCTCTTTCATTCTTTCAATCCTCAGCTCATCCCATTCCTTATCTTCGGGTCCTTAAAGTTTACAGCAATTTTCCATGGCTCCATATAATACTACTGCTGTGCTCCAGAACTATTATATTAGTGCTTCATTAAATCAAGGCACATTAGATTGAACCACATACCATATAAGTATGACTTTGATCCTGCAATGGGATCCACACAGTTGGATCCTGTAGTCCTGTGTGGATTGACTAGCAAGGCTGACGTGCAAGGGCAACATTGCTTTTATCTGCGTTGTGTACATGTGCTCTTGCATCACTGACCAAATCCCCAGTCATACCCCAGCAGGCACCGGACCCAGTGTACAACTGTGGTTGCCACTATTTTTTGACTAGCTACAAAACCAAGAGTGATCACCAAGACAGAATGGCTTACCCAACTTTCACTGAATTCCAGTGGAATTACCAACTTCAAGAGCAACTTTTATCAAGCTCATTTGAGTCCAAAGTGTGCCTCCATCTCTCTGAAAACTGGAATAAGTGTTTTGGACTGACTCCTGCTTTCCATGCAAAGACGAGTTTTAGATGATGGGAGTTTTTCTGTGAATAAGTACTGCAAGAATTAGCCTATTTAAAATTTTAAAGAATAAAAGCAATGTAAGCCATTTCCCCAACACAGGCCTATCTGCTTTATTCCACTCACTAGGGCTTCTTGAGCTGAAGAGGATGATGTGTTGAAAGCCCCTTTGATACAGAAGATTAGGACATAGTGTGAAGTGCAGTGAAAGTTTTCAGAAGGCATTTTTTATCTTGATCCTTATTTAAATGGCATGTTCCTAAACTAATAGTGACAAGCGAAAGTCTATTATCCTATTATCAAATCCAGCTTTTGCAGCATAGCTATTTTTGAGCATTCAACTATCTTCAGTCAACCCCTGAAACATCATGGGGTTGGCCTGGAGATCACTAGGGTTTTTTTTCAATCTCTCTCCTTGTTTCTGAGCTTCTGAGGCGGGGGAGATGAGAGGCAAGGGTCTCACATTTTCAAGCTGTAATCATGAAAGCTGGAAACTTAACTTTCTTTTTTAAAGAATGTGATTCTCACATAATCCCAAGATTCCCAGAGTTGCTATTTCTGGGCTGCCCCATGCTGCTTTCTCTGACCAATCTCTTGCAGTCTGTGCATTCAGATACTGAGAAAAAGTGTTTAAAGGCAAATTTTAACCCGAGCAGCAGCATTTCAGAGTGAACTTCTCCTTTGCTCAGGGTGTGGTCTGGGCAGCTAAATTAGCCCCTTAATACAAACATACCCTCCAGAAAGGATGGATCTGGATTCTCTTCTGGACTGATCATATCTGAAGTTTTAATTCAACCTGATTTGTGAACAAAGTTACAGACTGGGGAAGCTGACCTCCAGACTCTCATTGTATTATGGCAGCATCTTCGCTGTAGTGGACTTGGCTGATTGACACCCAGGTTAGCTTAGTTCTGGTACCTGCAGCATACTGCAGCCCATCCCTGAACTACTGTGTCATTACTGGTGTGGTGCTCCCTTATGAGGACTTCTGAGGTCACATTGCATGGTTCTCTGTAGATCATTCCTAGTGACTGTGGGAGAATGTCACCACCCTCATGAGCCCCCTTTGGGTATTGTGGGAAAGCAATAGAGAAACATTAGCTCTTGAGAGATTTAGACTGCACCTTCATTGTAAAGAAGACGGGGCATCAGCCAGAGTGAAAACAGGACCTAGACTCCAGCACATGGCCCCAGACATGTCAGCTTGCTTTGGTTACCATGTTGAGTCAGAGATTTGTGCGTGTGGTCAGAAAGCATTTTGTGACAACACCTGGGAAGAGGTGCTCTGTGGTACACTCCTTACAGGGAGATTCAGGAGAACTAGTGCCAAAAGCAGTGAAATGCTTTTGGCACTAGCCAAAACATGAGACACTGACTGTGCAGTAGCCAAAAAATACTGTGCAGTAGCGAGTCACAGCACAGACAGTGCTAATAGGCTACTGAGCAGTATTATTATTAGGCTACTGCACAGTAGTGTCACCTAAAAGACATTTGCCAGCACTACTACGCAGTAACTCCAGTTACTGCACATTTATTTAGTACTTCCTAATACAAGTAATAAATGCACAGTAACGACTGTGCAGTAGCATCTCATGTAGATGTGCCTAGTACAATGCAACAGTGCCAATCTCCTTCTCAGCTGTCTTGCTCTGGAAGCCTCTCTGGGCCACTACAGGAATGGAGCAAGTGACAGAAAGAACTGGCAAAATGCACATCAGTTGCACTCTGAATTTCAAAGCCCCCTGAATTACAATCTCTTCCTGTTTCCTTATGGTTGCAGGTGCTGCTTCAAGCCATGCTGGCAAACACACTTCTGATCAAATTAAGCCTGTTCCCATACGTAAATGAACTGCTAAGCTGAATTCTAGGACATGCTCAACACTAAAAGATCACAACCGTTTGGTTTGGAATACTTACATTTTACACTGCTTGCAGCTGGGGATGAAACAGAGAGACTGTGCAGTATCTGTCTCACTCAAACAGGAAAGAATGGAAGTCACATCATTTGATTTCTATACAGTACCAGTTAGCTCTCTTGATGCTCACTAAGGGTGAAATTTCTCTTCTCCCCTTGATTTGTGTCCCTTTCAGTCCTCAGCTTAGACCAGGCCAGGCCCCTTTCAGTGTGGAGGACTGAAAGCAACTCAACAGCTGCTACCCTGTTTGCCTTCTCCCTTTCTTCCAGAACTGAGAGCAGGTAAACCCCACTCCATGGGAACAATTACTGTTAGCATTGTCCCAACCAGAATAGTCAGCAACAAAACAAAAGCTCTCTTTGTTTTCTGTATTTCTCCTATGTTACCACTTAAAACGATGATGCACAAACTGAGAATTTTGCCAGGGAAGTTGAGCCGTCTCAGTCAAAGTCAGTGAAGCTTTGATGATTTAGCCAATTCTCAGGATTTGGCCCTATTTACTTAAACACTGCGCAAGTACTAAAGAAGGCTTTGTGCATGCTAGGTAGACTGAGGAGCTATTTCCATGCTATGAGTGCTATATAGTTTAGGAACACTAGCACAAAGCACATCTATACTGGCACACATCCAGGAGGGGCCAGCAGGGGACTGCATGCTTAGGGGCAACCAACATGGGTTCATCAGTGGCAGGTCCTGTCAGACCTGGACTTCTGGAAGGCTTTTGACACTGTCTCTCACCC
>NW_017728951.1:35043701-35058636 GCF_001723895.1 Crocodylus porosus | reverse complement strand
TTTATTTTATTTTTTAATTTAATTTAATTTAATTTTTAATTTAATTTGAATTTTATTTATTTTGAATTCTAGTTGAAGGTTTTTTCAAAATAGAACTCTGACCTTTAGTTTCAAAATACCACTTTTCATACAAAAACCTCAATTTCAAGAGACTAAACAAAAGGTTTAACTAACCTCAAATCAAAATATTTCACTTCAAGTTTAACAAATTAAATATTTGTTCTGCTGGAATGTCCAAAACAATTTTCCTTCAGTTTAACCTGACCTGGGTTTCCCCTTTGCCCACAGGCAGTGCTTTTGGTTCAACCATCAAAAAGGAAAAATCCATTATCTGCTCAGTTCTAGAGTCAACAAGCCTTTAAAAGACCAAACCAAACGCTCACTGAAGGCAATGCAGCTTCAGTTGTTCAGTGGGTTTTGAATCGGACTCTTAAGATATGTTTCTACACCAGGAAAAGATCCCATGGCTAACAATGCTAGCAGAGATAGGACAAACCCCTCCCACCACCTTTGCAGAATGGGATGGAGAGCAAGAGCCAGTCATGCTTAATGTGTTGTGCTGAGAACTGTTTTGTCTCCTCTGTACTTAAGCTTAGTAAGGTGGAAGCCACTGTCACTAACTGTCAGCATCTGGATCATTTTGCAGAAATGTGCCTGGTCTATGTTTGTGAGTGCCTTACCTCCAAGCTTCACCTCCACCATCCATTTCAGATCTGGTAGTCACAGCGAGGGCCCTGCATACTATCTACCTTATCCCCTACCTGCACTCCACAGTCCATGGCTGGATTCAGATGCGCAGGCACATGTGGTTTGTAGTGCTGCAAACAGGGCACTGGAAATCCCGGTAGCAGAAAAAATGCACCAAAAAATGCAGTGTGGTACACGCTTCATAAGCATGTGCAGAGGCTCAGTCCTCCTGGGAGATGCTCTGACTGTGATCCAGAGCACTTCCCTTCCTCTAGTTTTGCCCCTGGCTCCTCCAGCATGGCCAGGAGCTGGGAGGAACTGGGAAACAGTGGTTTCCCTGAAGCAGGGCATTTTGCCCCACACCAAAGCCCACATACAAGGGCATGCACAGCAGCAAAAAGTAGTGACACATATTTGTACCGCTACTTTTTTCCCCACTGCAAGCACACACCCCTGCAAGTGGGGATGCACCCCATATTATGATTGCATTAGAAGGACAGGCAGAAAATAGCTACTGGAGATCTGCCCTGGAAAAAAAATGCATCTGGGCAGTAATAATTGATATATCATTTTTCATTGGAAGAATGAATCCTGGCACTACTGAGAGTGTGGACAACAAATCTATAGTTTGAAAATGACAGCAAAGCTAGTGCATGACATCACATCATGAAACCAACACTCCCATTCCACATGACATTGAACTAATATTTTGAGTTCTGGCCACTAACGAAGCTGCTAGAGAGCTTTGTACTTTTCTGTTGTATAGACCACTCTGTACACCCAGCTGACCCCATACCCGTTACTGGCAAGCTCCTAGTTCCCCCACTCACTCCTGTGTGAACTCTGCTGAGTTTGGTGAAAACCAGGACAAGCCTGTTTTCTGATAAAAACAGATGTACCTGTCTCTCTCCACTAAAATCATTAGGATTCTTAACAAGGTACTCAGCAAGGGAAACTGAGGGACAAGGGGCCTTGCTTGGAAGAGGCTAGGTAAAGTCACATAGAGGTCCATTAACACTAAACCCAGAGGCCTAACCCCATCCCCAGCAGCATGCTCCTCCACGCACTCCCATATCCAGAGTGACTGGGCAGTCTCCTCCTTCCACCCAAGCTTTTGTGAGGTAGCTCCCTCCCTTCTGTGTCCTGTGTAACCAAATGGTAATTTTAATGGAACTCTGGCCTTTTCAGTTTTCTGATTATCACTAAAATCAGGAGTGCCCTGCCTAACGATGCCTAGAACATTCCCTAGGATTTTGGAATTGATTGAAAGTGATTTATAAACAAGCCAATGACATCAGATGGAGTATAGGGGTTGGCTTTTCATGGCCAACGTATACATTGCAAACTGAAGAGAGGTCAGAGAAAAATACAAATCACTGGTAAGGTGACATTTGATTTAGGAAGAAAGAAAAGCCTAGATTATTGATATGTTGTGAGTTCAGCAACAACACTCTGGACACTGCTGTGTTGAACTAACATTTATTATTATAATTCTCTAGAATCATGTTCATGGTGGATCTTAACAATTGCCCTCAGTAGATGTATATAGATCTTATACTTGCTCTGGCTCTGACTTGACCCAGCCCAGTCCTGTGGAGGGAGAGGAACCAAGAAAGTCTCTGGCTTCTCATGGCGGAGACCCTGGAGTCCTCCAGCACTGCAAAACTGCCACAAAAGCAACTGAACCCTGCAGTGCTGAACAGGAGGGCTTTGGCCTTAAAGGGTCTGTACTAGGAAAAACATAGCAAGATACAACAATTATTATGACGGAGGCCCCAGTCATGTCTCTGTACTTAATGGTGAGCTCTAATTTGCACTAAGAGCAAGAATTCAATCTCTTTGGGCATTTTTACACATGCTCTGGGAGTGGGGTGAGTGGGGTTGCACTCTAATTAGAGCGCCCGGAGCATCTCAAACGAGCTTTAGTTAAAGCACCCATGTCACAATATTGAAGCAGAGAGACGCTAATACACAAGACACAGAGGCTGCTGGAGTATGGTAATTACCACCAGACTCAACTGAGTTTGCTCTGATGCACTGTAATTATAGCATATCAGAGCAGCCTCCCAACTCCTGTTTAGGCACCCTTTATGTCTGTAGACTACAGTGTCTTTTTCACAGCCCTTTCACTTTGAATACAGAGCAAATCCGCTGAAGATACTTCTTTTTTAAAGTAAAATATAAAACAGAGTCCTGTACAAGATATAGCCTCAATAGAAGTCTTTTCTTTGTCCTAGATAAACAAATTAAAAAACAAAGAAAGACCCTTCAAACATTCTAGGTAGTTAAAATTAGTCAACATTTTGTGCACAAACTACATTTCAAGAAACCATGTTGTGATTCAGCCAATGACTGTTTGAATTGTTATATAGGTTACAGGTGGGGAGGTCAACCAATCAGTATGGCAATTTTGACTTCAAAGGTCACAGTCACAACTCTTTACTTAAAAGTAATCTGCATGAAGAAAATTCTACTGGGTATAATGACTTAACACCCTAAGGAGTCTGGCTATATGTTTTGTATTTATTAGGGACGTAGTTCGGTGGTAATCATAGAATCATAGAAGTTGGGTCAGAAGGGACCTTGTAGATCTCCAAGTCCAACCCCCTGCCTGGGCAGGAGAAAAAACTGGGCTCAAATGATCCCAGCCAGGTAGTCATCAAGCCTCTTCTTAAAGATCCCCAGGGTAGGAGCCAGCACCACTTCCCTTGGAAGTTGGTTCCAGATCCTAGCTGCCCTAACTGTGAAGTAGTTCTTACGGATGTCTAATCTAAACCTCCTCTCCAACAACTTATGGCCGTTATTCCTTGTTATGTCAGGGGGCACTAGAGGAAACAAGGTCTCTCCCAAACCCTTCTGGTCCCTGCTAGTGAGTTTATAGACTGTCACCAGATCCCCCCTCAACCTTCTCTTGTGAAGGCTGAACAGGTTCAGGTCCCGCAGTCTCTCATTGTAGGTAGGGTCTGCCCTGTTGTCCCCGGATCATTCGGGTGGCCCTGCTCTGGATCCTCTCAATGTTGTCCACATCTCTCCTGAAGCGGGGCGCACAGAACTGGACACAGTACTCCAGCTGTGGCCTGACCAGTGTTGCTCAGAGGGGGAGGATCACCTCCTCCTCCCTGCAAGAGATGCACTTGTGGATGCACAACAAGGTCCGGTTAGCCCTGCCAACCATGACCTTGCATTGTCGGCCCATGTTCATCTTGGAGTCAGTAATGACTCCAAGATCCCTTTCTGCTTCCGTGCTTTCAAGAAGGGCATTGCCCATCTTATAAGTGTGCTGCTGGTTACTACTGCACAAGTGCAGCACCCTGCACTTGTCAGTATTCAAACGCATCCTGTTTTTGCTAGTCCACCCCTGTAACCTATCCAAGTCTTGCTGCAGTCTTTCCCTCCCTACTAGCATGCTCACCTCACCCCGAATTTTGGTATCATCAGCTAATTTAAACAGGGTGCTTTTCACCCCGTTGTCCAAATCGCTGATAAAGAGATTGAACAGCACAGGCCCAAGGACCAAGCCCTGGAGGACTCCACTGCCCACTTCTCCCCAGGTCAAATATGACTCATCCACCACCACCCTCTGAGTGCGACCCTTCAGCCAATCTGCAATCCATCTGACTGTGTAGGCATCAATACCACAGTTGCCCAATTTTTTAATGAGGATGGGGTGGGAGATGGTGTCAAAGGCCTTGCTGAAGTCCAGAAAGAATACATCCATGGCAACACCTGCATCCAATGCTTTTGTGACCTGATCTTAAAAGGTAATCAGGTTGGTCTGACATGACCTGCCCCTAATGAAACCATGCTGGTTGCCCTTGAGCATCATCTCTGAGGCTGGCCCATTGCAGATGTGCTCCATGATGATCTTCTCAAAGAGTTTCCCTAGGATTGAAGTAAGACTGACAGGCCTATAGTTGCCCGGGTCCTCCCTCCTCCTTTTTTTAAAGATGGGGACCATGTTGGCTATCTTCCAATCATCCGGCACCTGGCCCAAGCACCACGAGTGCTCGTAAAGCCGTGCCAAGGGCCCTGCAATAACCCCTGCTAGCTCCCTCAACACCCTGGGTTGGAGAGCAACTGGACCCACTGATCTGAACATGTCCACATATTATGGGGTTGGGGCCTGGGTGGGAGGCAGCAGGTTGGGAGTGAGGGGCGAGCAGGGCTAGGGGGTTGTTTTCTACATATACTATTTATTGGGTTGGGACTGGCCATCAATGTTTACAAATGGGTCCTGGTACAAAAAAGGTTGAGAACCACTGCATTAGATTAAAATATCTTTTATATTTTAAAACTTTAAAAAAACACCTGATTGAAATTATGACAATTAGGCCATTTGTTGATGTGTTCAACGCTTTCCAAACCATGTTACCTAATTTGCATCACACAGTTTGAATGAAATTTCAATTTCAATTAAGGATTAATAGACAATCATATACAGACCCAATTTGCAGGCTCTGTGCATACCATATTTGGAGCCTCTGTGTGTGAGGTTATGCAGTTGAAAGTAATTAGGGGGTGATAATAAGCCTGTTTATGCATTGCTACATTGTTGCACTTATGTAAAGTGCTGTGCAATTGACCTGATATTTAGGCTGAGGTGTTGTTAGCACACTTGACTGTAAAGGTGTTACTTTGTGCCAGGGAATGGATTTTCCGTATTGGATGGAAAAATGCAAAAAAAGACGGATTTTCCTATTTAACTGAGAAAAATATGGATGTATCATTTTAACAGAGAGACATGCAGATTTTCCACTTTTGCAAAGAGCTCTCTGCAGACTGGCAGAATTCCAGCCTGCAAGGGCTGGGGGGAGCAGAAGGGAGGTCAGGCAGGGGACACCATATGTACATGCACGTCCATGCATGCACATGGCTGCCAGGCAGCCTGGAAAGCAGCTCCCACAGGTAAGTCTGGTGGGCGGGGGTGGTATTGAAGCCCCCACAGTGAAAGAGGGAGGAAAGGAGAGAGTTGGGCAGAGTTGGGGCTAGTGCACAGCTGGGCGATATGTGGGGCTTGGGGCCTGGGGCTGGAATGTATGGCAGCTGGGATCCAACAGGGAGTGGTATGGGCCTGTGGTCAGCTCATCGGGGGGGCAGGAGGTGAGGTTGGTTTCCCAATGCTGTGCACACTCCTGGGGGGGCATGGCAGGCACATACCTCCAGATTTGTGCTTGGGATAGAGGTAGGCTGCTGCCCAGCAGGCGGGACCCAGCATGACAGGGCAGAGCAGGAAAACTCCTTCCTGTTGCAAGTTTCACACCACCCTAGCAAAGCACCTGCTGCCTGCCTGGCAGCAGCAGAGATAGCAAAATGGAGTTGTGCCCTTGCTGCTGCCAGGTGGGCAGGGAACACCTCACTATGGCAGTGTGGGGCTAGTGGTGGCAGCACCAAGCTTCCCCACCTGGGCCCGCTCTGCCCTGCCATGCTGGATCCCACCCGCTGGGCTGCGGCAGCCCCATGGGGAGGGCAGTAATGTGGGGAGCCTGAGTCCACAATGGGCAGCCCACATCCACCCACTCCATGGGCTCCACTCTGGCTGCACTTCCCGTGGGGGAGGGAGAGCCAGGCTCCATGCTCTGCTGTACTGCAGCAGCTACTGCCTCCACCAGGCAGCAGCAGGGGATCAGGCACTGCTGTGGGGCTGATACCGGTGGCCAGTTATTAACGAGCCATATCGGCTTATACCAATCTGATTGCTGATATGCAGCCTGGCAACTTGGAGAGCAGTGTCCGGCTGGTAAGTCTGTTGGGAGGGAAGAGGTGGTAGAGGAAAGGGGTGTGGGGAGAGGGAAAGATCAAGGCCTTCACCATGATGGAGGAAGGGGGCTGGGGCAGGCACTACCGGAGTGGGGTGGGGCATGGCACAGGATGCAGCAGTGAGCTGCTTGTCCGGATGGACAGGGAGTGAGGGGATGGCTCCCCCCACATCTGTGCATGGGATGATGGTGGGCTGGTGCTGCCCGCTCAGTTTTGGGGGCAGCACCAGGCTCTTCCTGTTGCGGGGGGGCTGGGCCGGGTTGGGACTGCACTCGGAGCTAGTGGTGGTAGCGCTGGGCAGTATTCCCTCTAAGCTGCGCAGCGTGTGCAGGCCCGCAGGCACGCCCCACAGGTGCACTCATGCTGCATCACACAGCTTGGAGGGAATGCTGGTGCTGGGTGAGGAGGGCTACAGGGGGCTAGCTGTAGCCCACCTCATAGCCCCCACTACCAGTGCTACCACTGCCAGGCCCAAATGCAGCACCGGCCCAGCCACCCCACCCACTCCCCGCCGCCCAACACTAGGAAAATCCAAACACTGCCCCCCATGCCTCTTCCCCCCCAACAAACTTACCAACCAGACACTGCTCTCCCAGCTGCTGGGCTGGCTGCGCACATATATGCAGCATTTATCAGCAACATCATTGGCTACATTAGCCAAAAAAAGCTGATGCCTGTAATATCAATTTTCCTTTTATCAGTGCTAATATGATATGGACCAATGAATCAGTGCACCTCTACTATAAACGACCTTTAGATACTAAATTTACTACACTAAATTAATTTGCTTCTGTCTCAGACGTCTGAGGAAGGACAGTGATACCCAAAAGCTTGTCTCTGGCTATACCAAGCATACAGGTCGTCCAATAAAAGATATCACCCACAAAAATTCTTGCCTTGTGCTATACTAAATTAAAAAATAATAATTTAAATGGAAAATACATATGTACTGACAATGCTTTAAAAAACATCAAACCAAAGAACTGTGGAAGTCAGTGACTAATGAACTGTAACCAAAATTTGTTGAAGTGATAACCTAACTTCTGATACAAATAACTTCTTCTGCAAATGCAGACAATATCTTTTACAGTACCAGTTCATTCAGTGTTGATAAACTAATTGGGAGTTGGAAAAAAAGTTAGAGAAGTTTATTTTTCTCTTCCAATCTATGAATAAAACCTAGGTGTAAGAGGACAAGACCTATTAGGTCTAAAAAAAAATGTAAAAATAAGATGACTAGAAACAATCATTTCAGTTTGCTAACCAGAGTTAATACTTATTTTGTTGTATTTATTCTATTTGTGTCAAGCTCCTTTAGGATAGTAAATGAAATATTGAAATTCAGTTGAAGTATAGAAATTCAGCATTTTGCATATTGTTTAAAATGTAGCTAATAAAAACATTAAATTTGAATGCATAAAAAAGTAATGTTTGCTTTAAATGCAAAACATATGATAACATTTTGATGGTATGGTAGAGTTGAAGTGATGTCATAGCTGTGATGGTCCAGGATAAATGTGAGAAAAAGATTTTTGTGGGTGGTATCCTTTATTAGACCAACAGCATAGTTGGGAGGAACACAGACAATTATTGTTACCAATAATTACCAAATACCCTTCCTCATGTCTGAGAAAAAAAGCAAACACAACTTGAGCTAAAGAACTTATGTGTTCTAGGTGTGCAATTCATAAGGATGTTCTTTTTGTATTGCAGCAATTCTTCACGTGGTATCCAGGTGGCTCTTTCAAAAATATGATCCGTCTCTCTGGAGGAGTGTCCTTGCTGGGTGAAAGCCCTTTTGGGAACAATTTTTCCAACTATTTAGTTCGTCTAATAAAAGATATCACATCCACCCAAAGAACTTTGTCTGCCTATGTCCTTAGACCAACACGGCTACAACCAACAACCCCAAAGCCCTAAAGCATAGAAGATACTAAATTTTGCCATTTGAAATGGTAACTACACATCACATGAAGAAGAAAGAAGCCAAACTCAACAGCGACATATATTTTCTAAGCCTATGCAAGAAACACAACAATAGTCCCAGAGGACTGATCATCTAGAATCCTCTGATTACTACACACAACTCCAAATATGCAGGAGAGCTTCAGGAAAACTTAGAAATCATCTCCTTTGCATAACCTACTCCAAAAAGAGATCAGCTCAAGTAGGAAATCAACATATGCTACAAAAACTTAAAAGAGATGAATCCAGATATCTCCCCAAACATTAAACAACATAGGGGTGCACCAATAGAGATGTTTTGGGCCATTACCAAAGGCCAATTTTTAATGAGCCATATTGGGTGATACCGATCTGATTGCTGATACAAGGCCCGGCAGCTTGGAGAGCAGCTTCTGACTGGTAAGTCTGTTGTGGGGGAAGGAAAAGGGGTGCAGATCGAGGCCCCCCCGTGATGAGGGAGAAAGTGGGGCTGGGGCTGGGGCAGGGGCAGGTACTGCACAGCCGGGGCAGGGTGGGGCAGGATGCAGGACAGAGCCACGAGCAACTCATCCACAGAGAGCTGTTGGAAATGGGTTCCTGGCCTTCACTCCCTCCCAAGCATGTGAAGGTTCTAGAACATCTGAACTTTCCACCTTGATGATGTCGTTGCCCTACTTATAACCGTGGGACATGTGCAGTGCATATCATTCTTGGTGGAAAAACTGCCTGAGGTAAAGCGCTAACAGAGATTAAGTGCTGTGTGCAGAGAGTGGTGAGTGCAGAGGTGGATGGGATGTGTGCACAGCATTGAGACTGGTCTATGTTTTGAGTGGCGGAGGTTGACAGGGGTGTGGTATAAAAGGTACCTGAGAGACACATAGAGTCTTTTGTGTGGTGATTTTGTGGTGACTTGGAGTGAGGAAGACTAGTCTAGAGTTGTCTGTCCTAGACTAATTAGAGTTTGTCGTGGGTCTGAACTTTCACTCCTGTAAATTGAGTGGTGTATGGATTTGGTCATTGGGGAGACTTACCTGAGAAGAGGTGGTCCTGAGTGACTGCCCACCCATCCTTCTACAGAGGATTTGGTAACACATCACCTTATGCTGAATACGTGAGGTGCCAAGTACCCAAGGCAAGGAGAAAGGCCTAGAAATCCTCACCAGCTCTCTATCATCTCTGAGGGGAAGAGAGCTGTGACAGGACAAGTCACCACTTACGGTGAACTGAGGTTGTTGTGGTTTTGTACATGTATATTCTTACTGGTTTCTGTTTGTTTAATGCTGTTCTTAACAGCACTGTGTTACAAGCTGTTCTTTAGTCTTTTTCTTACTATAAGTTGTTTAACCTAACTGCTGACTGAATGGACTATGGTTTATTGCACCATTGGGTGACTGTAGCTCAATGTGCAGAGGATATTAATCCTTATGGGCTGAGAATCCTCAAGGAGGAGCACCTGCATTGTTGCATTGCACCTCTCTTTCCCTACAGCACAGGGAGGGGTGGCAGCTCCCACCACTGCACACACCCAGGAGGGCATGGTGGCAGGTATGCCCCCCGGATCTGCGCACAGGGAAAGGGCAAGCTGGGGCCGGGGTCGGCACTCGGCTCTTCCTGCAGGGTGCTGGGCCGGACTGTGCTCGGGGAAGGCAGTGGAGGCAGCCCCTCTAATACAACATATACAAAAAGACTACCAAAGATTTTTTACAACATCCATCCAACATTAAAAAAAGAAATGGAACCAATTACTACAGGAACAGCTTTCCCAGTCACTAAACAACCATCTAAAAAACAACACCAATACCATACGACAGTCCAACCTCATACCTGATGAAAGTGAAGGATCCAGTCAACCCTCAAATATTATTAATCTCTCCATGCACACACTTACCAAAGCTGAAAAATCTGTCCTCTCTAAAGGCCTTCATTTCTGTCTGGAAAAATACCCTAATAAGGTACTACAATGTGGAGAACTGGAAAAAATTTTCCAATGCCTCTGTCTCAAGGAATATTTCCATTTTGTTCAAGGAAACGAACCCACTTTCAACAATACTTCATCCTGTGACAACATCAAGAAAAAGATCAACACCAAAAAATCCAAAAAAATATAAACTGGACACCTCACAATGGATGAAATTCAATCCTCGACCTATATTGATTGTTTCAGGGAAAGAATGAACAATGAAATAATCAAGCATAAACACCACCACAACAGCCTCTCTCTCTCAGAGAGAAGGGCCATAGAATCTCTAAGATCCAACCACTAAATAGTAATAAAACCGTCAGATAAAGGAGGAGCTATAGTTATCCTTAACCGTAAAGACTACATAAAAGAAGTCAACAGACAACTCTCTGACACCACCTACTATGAAAAACTAGAAGAGCCAACTCCCCTTTTCATCTTAAAACCATCATCACATCATTTCCATTTGAACTATAAGAAAAACTACAAAACTTGACCTCCCACCACCCAACATGTGGACTTTTTCCATGCTCCCTAAAATCCACAAACAAGAAAACTCAGGCAAACATATAACATCCAACCATGGAACCATAACTGAGAAAATATCTGGTTTCATCAAATCCATCCTAAAATCTCTTGTCACCCAAAGATTGTGTTTTGTCTGAGACAGAACAGACTTCCCATGAAAACTTAAAAACATAGACCAGCTTTCCAGCAATACCCTCCTAGCCACCATGGATATTACCAGCTTATATACCAACATCCCACACCAGGATGGCATCCAAGCCTGCCTTACATATCTACAAGAGCATGATTACAATTCAAAGTACAGACCTAAAGATATTACTGAACTTACACACTTCATCCTCACACACAACTACTTCAGTTTCAATAATCAACACTTCCTCCAAACCATGGATACAGCTATAGGCACCAAAATAGCCCCACAATATGCCAACCTTTTTATGGCCCACCTGTAAGAAGAGTTCCTCAGAAACTACACTATCAAACCCATGCTGTACCCCAGCTATGTAGATTAGTTCATCATTGGGACCAAAAACCTGCAGTCTCTGATTCATTTCCATCACAGATTGAATAACCATTACCCCTCCATCAGCCTCTCTCTTGAATACTCCAGCATCAACATTTCCTTTTCAGATGCTGGACATGTGTAGATGATACGGGATTTAATGTAGACCACCTGAAAATTTAAACACGGCTTTTTTTTGATGCATTGCATTTTTGTTTGCACGAACAGCGCTTTCGAGTGAGTTAAGCCCGTGTGTCATTCCCCACAGATGTCAGTAGGGGCAGTCAATACCAATTTACTGCCTAGAATGTCTTTCCTAATGTATTACAGCAGGAGGCACATAAGTCACCCAGGCTCCCCAGTCCCCAGACTCTCATTGGGCGGTCCTGTCTGGGAGTCTCCCTTGGTCATGGTCACGATCGCTCCAAAATCCTTGTCACTCGTACCCGCCTATGCTCGTTTGTTCTGGTCTCTCTATCAGTACACAATCACAAGGACCCCTTCCCAATCCCAAAAGACAAGAAGCACAGGTGAATCCTTCCCTCCCATTCATTCCTTTCCGTTTCCATTCAACCATGGAATTCTTCGTTAATATAGTGGCTTAATAACTACTTCTATCATAAGAGAATCGGGTGGGTGTTTGTTGCTGCCCTGTTGATAAGCAATTGCTGCCTATATATATGTTGATGGTCTTCTGTCTTTTTATTTTCTGAGGGTTTTTTGGACTACATTTCTCAGCATTCCCGAGCTCATTGATCTTCTTTACAGTTTTCAGTGGGAAAGCCTCCAGTTCCCTGGTCAGATGCACTGTCAATCTGTTCGTGTCATGCCTCACATACTGCTTTTTGGAGGTGTGTTGTGAATTCTGAACTGTTTTTATAAATGTTTTTGGCATTTTTTTTTCAAAATGTGTCTTGCTGTTCGGCTTCCCCCCCTTCCCCTCCCCCTTCTCCCCGCCTCCTAGCCTGACAAGAAGTAGAATAGGGTGATCAATATCCAGAATGGTAAAATACAAACCACCATATACAAGAAACCCATGGACCAATATAACCAGCTAGCATCCTAAACACACCAAGAAGCTGTAATATAGAGCCAAGGCCTCCGATACCACTGAATTTGCACTGAGGAGAATACCTGTGACCATCACTTCGCTAATCTCGAAAGGGCTTTCACCCAACAAGGACACTCCTCCAGAGAGAGAAATTGAACTTTTGAAAGAGCCACTCAAATACCACATGAAGAATTGCTGCAGTACATAAAGAAAATCCCCACGAATCGCAAGCTATTAGTTATGACATACCATCCTTTCCTAGAACCTATATGAAAAATACTTAAACAATTGCAACCCATATTAGAAGAAGACCCAATTCTTAAAAAGATCTCCCCAGAACCAGCCATTCTAGCCTTTAAACAAGCACTGAACCTCATCAACCTCATCACCAGAAGCAAACTTCCTCTGGTCCAAAGCACATTGAATTGATCCAGACCATGCCAGGACAAAAATGTAAAACCTGCTTGTACATCTCCACTACTTCCACAATAACTACACCCCACAACAGAATCATCACCATTCCTGGATCTTATACCTGAACCTCCATAAATGTAATAGATCTCATCCATTGCACTAAATGCCCTGTTGAAAAATGTGCAGGAGAATCAAAGAATCATAGAATCAATGAGTCGGAAGGGACCTAGACAGATCATCTAGTCCAACCCCCTGCCATGGGCAGGAAGGAGCACTGGGGGTGACAGGGGTCTAAGACCCCAGCCAGGTACCTATCCAGTCTCCTCTTGAAGATCTCCAGGGAAGGTGAGAGCACCACCTCTCTGGGAAGCCTATTCCAGGCTCTGGCCACCCTTACTGTGAAGTAGTTCTTCCTAATATCTAACCTAAACCTGTCCTCCCTCAGCTTGTGGCCATTGTTCCTGGTGACTCCAAGGGAGGCCCTGGTGAACAGACCTTCCCCCAGTCCCTGCTCGTGGCCCCTGATAAAGTTGTAGGCAGCCACAAGATCCCTCCTCAGTCTCCTCTTGCGGAGACTGAAGAGATTCAGGTCCCTCAGCCTCTCCTCACAGGGCTGGCCACAGAGGCCCTCAACCATACAAGTGGCCCTACTCTGGACCCTCTCCAGGTTCTCCACGTCCTCCTTGGCAATCAAACCCCTCTCACTGTGTTGGAGGCACTAGCCAGCCCAGGGTTTGGCCCTGCAGGCAGTGAAATCATTACTGCTGAGCCGACTTTTACAGAATTGCCTGGAATGACTCCTGTGAGTAGAAATTGGGCTTCACTGGATGATAGCCCTGGTTGGGAACAATTATTGGAAATCTACCTGTATAAAAATCCTTGAGCTGGGCCCAGTTGGGGTCAACTCTTAGACAAGCCTTTACTTACAGTCTGAGAACAGGCAAAAAGCATGCATGCAACTGTGATGACAGAAAAGGGCTTGGGTCAGACTGGCATATTTCAATCAGAAAGATGGTGGAGATAAACGGAGAAAACAAAATCCAATGGTTCTTTCTGAAGCACCTGCTTTACCAGGCCTGCCACACAGCTGCAGCTGCCTTTGTTGTACAACTTTGTTGTACTTGTCAAAGCTTACCAGGCTCTATCCCAACGAAACCTGACCAATCACTACCCTATTTATGTCAGGGAGAAGCACAGGAATCAGTGAGGCAATCCATGGCCAACTGAGGAGGCTCCTGCAAACTGCTTGATCCTTGGGTTCCTGCCCCAGCCTGCTATGACGATCTGCTTGCCCACCTTAATTTTGGCTTTAACTCCATAGTTCTGCAACATCCATGGTCTGTCAGTGGACCTAACAGGCAGCCCAGCCTGGGGTAATTGCATAGTTGGCCATACCTGTCCAGGGCCCTGACTGGCAGCCCTACCCTAACTAGTGAACCAGGGGGGCACTGTGAGGGCTTCCTAATTGACTTCTGGGAAGAGCAGGCTCTCCATTTAGTTCCACCTGGAGTGGTAGACTGCTGGCCAACCAGCACTTCTTCTGAAGCTCTATTCTAGGAGCTTCTCTGAGCCTCTACTCCTGGATCTTCAACTCCTGAACTTTGACTTGGCCTGTGATTTGGACTCCAGCCCTGGATTTCCCTTTGGATCTGTCATCTTTGCCTCTAATTCCTGCACCCCTGATTCAACCTGTGGTTTGACTCTTGCCTTTCCCCAGTGGCCTAATCATCAGGTCAGAGAGTTCATGACCTGGTCCTTACACTTCCAACCTGGTAACTTCCAAGGCCTGACTACAACACATGTAAGGGAGGCTCTTATCCAGTGGAGTGGGGATCTGGAGCTGGATGTGTTGTGAAAAGCACCAGACCTTGAGCTCAGCTTTTTATACAGGGAGAAGGAGGATCATAGAATCATAGAATCAATGAGTCAGAAGGGACCTAGACAGATCACCTCGTCCAACCCCCTACCATGGGCAGGAAGGAGCACTGGGGGTGGCAGGGGTCATAAGACCCCAGCCAGGTGCCTATCCAGTCTCCTCTTGAAGATCTCCAGGGAAGGTGAGAGCACCACCTCTCTGGGAAGCCTATTCCAG
>NW_017728951.1:35021175-35043601 GCF_001723895.1 Crocodylus porosus | reverse complement strand
TAATATCTAACCTAAACCTATCCTCCCTCAGCTTGTGGCCATTGTTCCTGGTGACTCCAAGGGGGGCCCTGGTGAACAGACCTTCCCCCAGTCCCTGCTGGTGGCTCCTGATAAAGTTGTAGGCAGCCACAAGATCCCTCCTCAGTCTCCTCTTGCGGAGACTGAAGAGATTCAGGTCCAGGAAGACTATGTCCACTGCTACCCCTGCATTTAAAGGATTTGGTGACCTGGTCGTAGAAGGCCACCAGGTTGGTCTGACAGGACCTGCCTCTAATGAACCCGTGTTGGTTGCCCCTAAGCGTAATCTCCCCTGCTTGCCCCTCATGGACATGTGCCAGAATAATTCTCTCAAAAAGTGTTAATTCTGAAAATGGGTTGTTGGTTGAAGCTGTGTTGGTCTAAGGACATAGCAAGGCAAGTTTGTTTGGGTAAATGTGATATCTTTTATTAGACCAACTAAATAGTTGGAAAAAAGTTCTTTGCAAGCTCTGGGGCACAAACACCCTTCTGTCACTGTTAAGGTTAGCTTCTTTTTTCTTCAAGCTGTGAAGTTTCCATTTCAAATGGCAACATTCAATATCTTCCATATCACAGGGTTTTTGGTTGTAGCTGCCTTGGTCTAAGGCACAAGCAAGCAAGGTTGTGGCAGGGCACCTTTGGTGTGTGCCATTTTAAGGGCCAGAACAGGCAGCAGAGCAGCCTGCAGGTGGCTGCACTCCCAATCAGGAGTCACATGGCCAGGAGAAGGCCTCTTGACTGGGAAGTGGGACCAGCTGCCTGATGTAAGGACATACCCCGAGTAGTAGGGCCAGCAGTTTACTGCAAGCAGCCGGAGGGGGAACTTCACCCAGCTGGAGCTACTGCTCACTTAACATCTTATAGGTACAGGGCATGAACTAAAAGGATGGTAGGAGGTTCCTGGTCTTGGGACATGACCTAAAGCTACACCATGCTAGGGTAGGACAGCGTGGTGGAACTGTCTGTAGCAGGGTGGTCCCCAGGACATGCTACATTAGTTGCCTCCCTAGTGAAAGATGATTATGGGGCACCATATAGCCCTAGCAAACACAACCTGGTGGGTAACCCAGCAAGGAGGTTGGCAGAGCCAAGGGGATCCAGAATGGGGCAAGGAGCCCAGAATGAGTGACGATCAAGGAGCCCAAAGACTGGAGGGGTCACAGAGCCTAATGAGGGGCATGGAGCCTAGTGAGGCAAGGAGCCCAGAGGCTAGGAGCCCAAGTGTCTGTGAGGGGCAAGGAGCCCAGTATGAGAATCATGGAGCCCAATGAGTGTGGCTGGAGTTAGGGGCTGGGATTGTAATCTGGATGACATCTGAGAGGCATGGGACACAGTATAGGGAAGGTCGGAGCCATATATAAATGCCCTTGGCATCAGGGTATAAAATGGGCAGCCTCCCATATTTTACATCCATTATTTATGCATCAAGGTGTGGCAGGAGAGACAGGGCAGACTGCCCTAGACATGTGGGCAGGCCAGCATCTGGACCAGCCTCGTGACCGCGCCCTGTCACAAAGGTTCTTTGGGTAGATGCAATATCTTTTATTAGAACAACTAAATCGATGGGAAAAAGTTCTTTACAAGCTTTCGGGTGCCCATAAGCTTGTAAAGAACTTTTTCCCATCTGTTTAGTTGGTCTAATACAAGATAATGAAGTATTTGACATATTCAAATTCCTTTTCCTGTTCTTTTTCAGTTGAAACAATTCACCAATTCACAACTGATTTCATGAAGAGCTTAATTTCCTCATAAACTATATTTCTCAAATGTAATATTCAGCAAAATAATTTTGCCCCACTCCAATAAAGTGGATCTTGAACATGGAAAACTAACTCTTCTCCCTCAGACTAACAGAGGCTCAAATTTCTGCGGTCAAAAATGTGATTCTGAAGCAGACTGCTACAGGTGAAATGACAAAGCACACTCCCAACATGACAGAGGGTACAGTGACATCTTTGAACGCAAACACCATCCTGGGGGTTAAGAAAGACTATTTTCTCCAGTACTGAAAATTGGCCACTACACTGTGCATGGCACAAGTAAGCCCAGGCACTCCACTAGGAAGCAGGAAGGTATTGCCATCTTATTTGTACTGTGGTAGTTCAGAGCAGCTCCAGTCACATATCATGCAGTGTTGCACAGATACAGATATATAAACTAGGCTCAGGAAGTTAAGACCAATAGTCCAAACATGGCCAGTGGCTTTGGGCACCAAGCGAAAAGCATATTTGGCCTGATTTGCAGAAAGCCTAAGCAATGCACCCTGTCATTCTTTTCCTTGTGGGGAACAAAGAGCTGGCTTAGGGACTTGTTACATGTTGCACTTTGAGCTGCCCAAATATCGATCAGTGTTAGCACTAGCTCAAGCTTGGAGTTAGCAGTCATACCTTAACTCTAAAAACCTCTTACTGCCCCCCATCTGCACAGCTGACTTGTCACTGGAGGGCTGGCAAGCAGAACACTGACTAGGAGCTACAGCGGTGAGTTGCCACTATGGGGCTGGTGAGCCTAGACAAACTTCTACCCCTGCTCTAGGTGGGGGTGTATGAGAGATGGGTTGGGAGGGGGTGAGAACATGAAGCTGGGAGGCAGAGAGTTAGCAGGATCAGGGTGGGTAATGAAATGGGAGGTAGAAAGGTAATGAGAGAAGGTTGGTGAAATGAAGGAAGTCAGCCACAAATGATAAAAAAGTAGTAAAAATAAAAAGATACAGAGGATTTTTTTTTTTAAAGTCTCTTGTTTTAAAAACTTGGGATTTGGGTGGGGGGTCATGCTTCCCTGGATTGAAGTAGGAGTGATGATAGAAGGCACGTTTGAGGGAGATTTTGCCTCTGTCCTGGGAAGGAAGCCCCAGCAAAGGGGACTTAATCTGACCTACTACCTTATTCCTTCCCAACATCCCTTAGACCTCACTTTGGGATTAATCCATGACCTGTGAACTGGATGGTTGGCATGTGCTCTGTAAGCTGTTTGCACAGGGTTGCACCACTGAGGGTGGCGAGGCCACACGACCAGGGCAGGAGGGGGAGCTGGCTTGATGCCAGAAACAGGAGAGTTCAGGGGGTAAAAAGTTTGTCCACACAGAACAGGAGGATGAGGGAAGGGACACTGCATCCTAAGATGCTGAAGGGCTGCAATTTGGGCAGCTCATCTGTGGGGAGTAGCCACACATTAAAGGAACACGAGCTGGGTAACGGATCAGAGATAAACCTGCCTTGGAGTGATGTAACTTTAAGCAGCTTAAAGTGTTCTTAAAACTGTTTTTAGGTGTTAATATTTGGACAATCCAGAGGTTAAAAGCTCCAGGAGCCACCTAAAATTAATGTATAACAAGGACCTAAAAGTCAGGCAGCCTCCCCTACTCTTTGCTTCTTACCGGTATCCTTCTTTTACCCATTCCTTTTACCCTTCATTCATTCATCGCTGCCTTGTCTGCACCGTTCCCTCCTCCTCTTTATTTTTGTCTGGCTTCCACTCACTGGCTTCCTTGCTTCCATTCTTTGTAGAGGAAACAAAAGAAGAGAGGGACTAGAGGCCTCCCACACCCACCGTGCAGAATGGAGAACTGGGGACCAATGGCTTTCCAAGAGGTGTGTGTTTATGCCAGTGGTGCTCAATCTTTTGGCCCCATGAGTCAGATGAGTGGCAGAGGGCTGGTTCACAGGCCAGATCCCTCACAGGTCAGCACACAAGACCATTCTGTCTGCCTGCTGGGCTCTCCATGTGTCCCCAAACGTAGCAGTAAGGGAGGTGCAATTAATGCTGCCACTGCTCCCTGTCACCAAATTTTGGGATTCATGGGGAGCCTGGTGTGCCAGGTGACATGCCTTTACAGACCAGGGACTGAGCACCCCAGGTCTATACAATATGTACTCAGTAGCCACATGTTCAGCCTTGGGAGAGGGAATACTGGTAGAGGGACATCACTGGAGTCACTAGCAGCTGCAGATGTTCAACACCATAAAAATAAGGCCTAAGGCAGCTCACATTGTGTTCTCAATTTCATTATTTTCTTTTGAAAAATGCTGGTATAAGGCACCTACAAAAAGGCCCAATATGAGATGGTGCAAGACTGAGCTTAAGACCTGGGGTGTCTCTTTTGAAGCCTGTACCACAGTTAGTAATTTCCCTGCCCCCCTCTCTCTTACCATCTAGAGCTTCCTGAAAAATGGAAGTAGGCTGGAAAATAGCAGGGAGAAAGGGGAAAAATAAACAAGCAAATGACCTCTATTAATAACAACCCAATGGAATGAATGAGATAGGCTAGTTAAGGGCCAGGCAAGTAAAAATGCAAGCTTGGGCTGTGGGGTGCCTACTGGAGCTGGAATTTGTGAGAAACTCCCAGAATTAAGTACAGTTATTTTCTAAGGGGGTGGGGGGGGGCATATGTGTGCATGCATGTGCCCACTGCTCTTCTTACCACCCCCACAATGTTTCCTGCAGCAATGTGTCTGGACTCCAGCCAAACATTTGAAAGCTGCAGTGATCTTATTTTTTTTTCCTAGTTGATTGTATTTTTAAGCATTCCCACAGCTGTGGGAGAAACGATAGACAAGAAAAAACAGAGTTTGGGGACTTGGGGAATCCATCTCTGACTCTCCCACACCACAGCTGGAATATCCAGTGGGGCTCTGGGGCAGCTCTTGGTCCAGCAGATCTCCTTTAATATGGGGGGCAGTACTTTGTAAGTTTTAAATATGTTTTTGATTGGGCACATACAAGTCAGTAGGAAACTGACTTTTCCCATAAATTGACCTGAAAATGTCTGGATGACTCAGGTGCAAAGGATTAAGAAATAACAGTGTACTTAGATGTAGTAACAAAGTGCATCTGAGCATAATCTAGCCACTGACAGGCTATTGCTATTACAGAAGTAAATAAAAACCTCAACCAGGAATAGGATTCAGGTGTGCTAGGTCAGTGGTGGGCAATGATTTGGGTTCGAGGGCCACATAGGCTGTTTTGGTGAGCTGTTGCAGGCCAGGTCAGCACCCTGCCGACCCCCCCGCTCCCCCCCTGAACCAATTCACCAAAACTCCCTATGTGGGATGGGGCCCCAGTCAGCAATGTTCAGGATTGGGGCAGGTAGAAGAGGCCAGGATTACAGGGCAGGGTCATGGAGAAGTGACACTGTGGGGCTAGGGCTGGGCCAAAGTCACAATAAGCTTCCTGCATGCCCCTGCAGCAGGCACAGGTTCCACGGGCAGGGATGGGCTAGAACTAGACTGCAGCTCTGCCTTGCCCAGGCCCCATGCTGCCACTGCCCCATGATCCCATCCCTGGCCTTGGCCTCAGTTCCTCACACGGCTCCCCGGAGCTGCATTCAGGGCTGGGATCCTGGAGTGGTGAGAACACAGAGCTGGGGCAGAACTGGAAGCCACTGCTGAGCCTCACTGAGGGACTGCAGTACCCATGAGGGGAAAAGGAAGGCTGCAAACCCCATGGAGGTGGCTCAGGAAACCAAAGAGAGAATGCAGGGTCAGGGAATGGCCATGTGTCACCGCCAAACCCACCAAGTGGGAGGGAACTTAGCCTCCCTGCCCTGTCCTACCTGAGCCTGCAGGCAGGAAAGGGAAGGGGTGGTCCTGACAGCTACTCCACGCCCTTCCATGCACTTGGAAGCAGTGGCCAGGACTGGGCTAAGCCCGGGGTTGGGGGAAACAGGCAGTGCTGGGGCATCCAATGTCCTGTGCCAGTCCACGGCTTGCCCTGGGAAGTCCACATGGTAGCAGCTGGGTAGACCCCAGCCCCAACAGCTCAGTGTGTGGCACAGTGGCGTGGTGTGGGGGCAGTGGCAGCATGTAGCTCCCCACCTGGCTGTGCACCCTGCCCATGTGAGTCCTAGCCAGTCTCCATGGAGACTGGCCCTCCGCCCTAGCCCCAGATGCAGCCAGGGCTCCCACTGCTGCCACTGCCCCCATGCTGTTCCACTCTGTGCTGCTATGCCCCATGCTGAGCCGGTGGGGCTGGGAGCTGCTGGCGCCACAGTCATCCCGGAGCAAGCTGCGGACTGACATGGGATGGGGGTGTCCCAGTGCTGCCTGGCAGGGGCCAAGGGACCTCCTGCAGGCTGGGCCAAATCACTCCATGGACCAGATTTGGCCTGTGGGCTGGTTTTCACCCAGTTCTGTGCTAGGTGCTCTGCAAACATTATCATTAGGAAACTCCTGAATCCACCATTGAGTGATGTCTGTGGAAAATGCAAAATTGAATGGGCTTCGCTAAAATTAGTAGGCTCTGCGATTTTGGTGGGCTCACTGCAAAAAAAACCAACCCAAAACACCTTACTGGCAAGAACAGAGAAGTCGAGAAAAAGGGCAAGAAGCCCTGCAAACTTAAAGCATGGGGGCATATAAGGAGGAGGGAAGGGGGAGGGCAGGAGTGAGACAGAGCTGCTTACACTGTGAAGTAGAATAGCTTTAGGCAGCTGCATTGGGATCCTGGGCTGGCTGTGACAGGCAGCTGGGAGGCTGCACTGGGGTCCACAGGGCCCTAGCCCAGCTCATTGCATGCATGCACTTGCTGTCACCAGCAAGCCAGGCTGGGGCTCTGTGGGCCCTGGTGCAGTCTCCCAGATGCCTACCATGGTCAGCCCAGGAGCCCAGTGCAGTCTCCCCTCTTGGGGATGGCTTGAAACCATAGTTCAAGCACCCTGATTAATAACGTATGGATTAATACCTGATTAATGGCTTAATCAGGGTAGTTAAGCTATGGTTTCAGACCATCTAGCAATGTGCAGGAAGGGAGAGGATTGCCAGGGCTCCATGGAGAGACACATGGGGGGACTGCCTTGCTCGGCCTGTGAAAATGGCTGCTGGTCCTGGGATCTGCCTATGAAATTCGGCAGCTGCCTCCTCAAGTTTGATAGGCTCCTAATTATCATCAACATCATCTTCAGCATCAGTCATTGCTTTCAGTCTGCCAATGGGTAACACCATCCATCTCTTCCTACCTTCTCCTGTTACCATTATTACATTATTATTACACATTACCAGTATGATTATTACAGTCAGGCTGGGCCCTGTTGTACTAAGGTCTGTACAAATGCATAACTGGTGGTCACTCTCCCAAACAGCTTATGTGAAAGATGAGGGCTTACTTGTTCACAGTGCAGGGGTAACAAAACAACAATCTGGGTGGAAGTGCCAAAAATGGCATCATGTGATTTGAAAATTGTCATTTAAGTACACAAAGGTCAAGAGAATTCTGCCCAAATATAACAAGTAGCTGGGAGAAACACGCAGGTTAAGGGGGAGATGCAGGTTTTGGCCCACAGTAGAAGACAATCCCTACCCCCAAAAATTTAATTTCAATAGACAAAACAGACAAAAGTAAACGTCACACTTCCACTGTGAACCGCTAGATACCAACACTGCTAGCCTGTCTGGTATACTTCACACGTACTAGATGTTCTGTGTACTGACACAGCAACCTTCAGCGAGCAACTTTCATAGACTTTGCAAGTTAATCACAGTATTAAAGGCAAGTACAATTGTATAAAAAGTGCATAGAAAAGAAAGAATGCAATTGTGTTTTAGAAATAGACCATTTTGTAAGTGTCAAGTGTAATAATAGTTCATATGAATGAGGGGTTATAGGTAAGGCTACTGAAGAAGCTGTTTCCTGATTTCAAAATGCTTAATGCGTATGCTTAATACAAAGGGAACATTCTCTCAGTTTAGGGGCTTTGCAGGGAAATTAAAATATTTTTCCAAAAATCTGTTATCTTGTCAAGGGAACTGAAGAACTACACATTAGGAAAGATGCTAACGTGTTGGGCAAGTGGGCTTGCAGTGTGGAATCCCATCATGTAACACCAAGGGCTTGTTGACACTTACATTTGACAGCATCTTAACCAAACTAAAATGCCATTTGGTTAAATAGGGGCAGCTCCCTAGCATGGCCGCTGGTACAGCATGATAACTGTACATCAGCATGGCTTGTTTTGATATTGAATTAACTAAATCAGTACCCATTTAGTTACAGGCTGCAAATACAGAGCAAAGAGAAGGGCTAAGCAATGCTGTAATCTCATTGTTGAGGTTATTTTTGCCCTGAGCTCCTTCAGCAGATGGGCTCTATGACTGCTTCTCCTGTGATAATTGGTTCACAAATCCTTTATTACATTTATCCCAGGTGGTGACATGGTCACCTGAATTATTTAAACAATATCAGGCAAAATCCTGAAGGATGCAACTGGCAAGATGTGGCTTTGCAGAATTTCCCACTCTTATCTCCATGCTTCACAATAACAAGGAGCTTAATGCTTGGAGGAGTTCAATGCCAAAACCAGCTTGCTTCTCCCTCAGGGAGAGGGACCTGCTATCTTAGTCCAAACAACACAGCTCTTCCCAGTATGAACTTTAAGAAGCCTTGCTTTTGTGCTCCTCCTTGTGGCAGGAAAAGCTATGTTTTCTTTCCTAAGAAAATCTCTTAAGTAATATTTTTGTCTCCAGAAGTAAATATTTTTGAGGCAGCACATTGTGGGAGTAGTTCAAGCAAAGCTTGCTCTGCTTTTTCCAGTCCTGTGGCTAAACAGAAGATTTTCTTCTCTCAGTGTTCTGTTCAGGTACCTTTTAAGTAGCAGGAATTTCCCACTAGTTAAAGGTCTAAAGCAGGGCTTCCCAAAGTGGGGCCTATGATTCACTCCTGGACCACAAAGGAATTTTTAATGGTCACTCTTCTCAAGAGACCCAGCTGATTGGTAAAGCTGTGGCCATTGACTGTTCAGTATTATCTGACTGAAAAAGCTTAGCAGCAGCCCTGTGATCCATTGTTAAGGATAATGGATGTCTTTTGTAATAGAATGATGCTTGATTCTCATTATAATTTTGCATATGTAAAAGATATAATAGAATCAAAGAAAAGTACACCATATAATATTATGATTTATCTACTGAACTGCAGTGCAGATTCCTTTGGTTATGCAACGCTTCAGAATGATGTCCTGCTCATCAAGTGCCCTACGTGAGCCAACTTTGGGAACCCCTCGTTTAATATACGCAGCTTATGAAAAATCAAGCGTAGAGAGTTGCAAGTGAAGATGGTGCAGTTCCATAGCAGAAGTAACACACATGGATCACCACTGAACATGCAGGATGCAGGGCTGCAATTTTTGTTGGCACCACAACAAGTAGGGGTATAGTGCATGTTTTATGCTGGGAAACTATTGCACAGTCATATGTCTGCTGAATAGAAGTTCACATCCCAAAGCACAACTTTAGTTTAGAGAAATATTTTAAGATGTAGACTGGACAGAACATAGCTTTGGCCTTAAAATTCAGTCTGCAGCTCTTGGAATAAGAAGAGACTTCTTTGATTTGCAACGACAGACTGATATACATGTCACTGAGACTGTAAATCTAGGATCCCACCATGTTACTTTGACAGAATTTCTTCTCCTGTGACCATGCATTTTTTCCACCTGGTTTAACATCCTTCTACCCCTGGTGGAATGGACTAGTAAATGCCCTCTTCAACCCATAACACTATCCCATATGCTTCCAGTCCCTTCACTGGGATATGATGAGATGTGTATTGTGAATATAAAGCAGTAGTAGATATGTAAGGATATTTTAAGGTGCGGCTGAACAGGTAAGGTCCCGCAGACTACTGCAGGGTCTGGATACCACGTAACCAAACGACTGAATAAAGGAATACTTCCACTGTTAAGTATAACTTCTTTGTTGATCTAAGGCAGCGGTTCCCAAACTATGACAGATTGTGCACCACCAATTTAAAATGATACAACTTTAAGTACCACCAGCAAATTTTTCAGTTCAACCTTAAGTACCACAAGCAAATTTTTGTCATATAAAGTAATTATACAAAATCTGTTAACGCGTACCACTGACAGGTTGTCTGCGTACCACTGGTGGTACCCGTACCACAGATTGGGAACCACTGCTCTAAGGTCATGAACACAAAGATGCGGCAACATTAAAATGGAACTGCCTCCCTCTCAAAGAGCTAAAAATGACAAGGAGTGAGGAGCACTGAGTCTGCTGTCACTCAGCATGCTATGTAATCAAAGAAAGACAAGCTGATTACAGGGGCAATGCTGACCATATGGAATCTTTCATTACTGCCCACACCAGTGACTGCATTGACAATTAATAATGCGCATCTCCAAACAGAACAAGCATATCCCTACAATAAGTTTAGCCCTTAACAACTGCATACTCCCATCCCATAATTACATGCACATTAGCAATATGAGATACTGTTCCCATGCATAGTTAAGTCCAAAGCCCCTGGGCTAGGGAGAGACAGTCAAAAAGCCTGAGCCTGAATTGATTCAATCTTTGCAGGTTAGTTTAACCTGCCTAGATGGAACCAAGTTGCAAGTTAATAGACCCACACCTTGCCTGCACAGTCCCAGGCTTTTCCCCACTCACTGCTCAAGGCGCGGGAGTGTTGCCAGCCCCCAACCCCCAGCTAGCACTCTGAGGCAAAGGGAGGGTGTGCAGTGCATGCATCTGTTGATGATACTGACCTTTTCAATCTCCCTCCCCACTTCATACAGTCTGCAAACCTGACAGGTGAGGGGGCCAACAGGGAGCTGATAACACAGCATTTATCAGACCATCAACAAAACAAAAGCCTCTCTCATTAGTTCAAGCTCTTTTTAACAACCTTTTTCCAAGGAAGGAATGGAGGGACATTACCAGCTGACCTGTTGATTAGCTCCAAAAAGCCCTAAGCAGACACTGTTCTGTCTGTCTCAGTGAAATAGGAGACACAGACACCTCTCAGCATTAGCTAGATGTCATTACTAAATGTCAAGGGTCTGTGTGGCTAGGGTCCATGATGTGAGAGGCAGGGAAGGAGGGGGAATCCCTGCTTGAGCAGCAAGCAGCCAGGGGGAGGGGAGGGCAGGGGGAAGCCAGGGCTCTGACTAGGGATCAGAGGGGAGGGGAGGGGCCAGCCCTGTTCTCTGGAGCAGAGAGTACAGCCCAGCCCAAGGCTGCAAAGTATCTTGGATGCTGGCGGACTCTGATTTAACTTAAACCAGGAAGGGGTCTGGGACAGACATTTCATAAACAGACATTGACAGACATTTCATAAACTGGTTTGACCCAAATAGTAGTAGTAGGGTGATACTACATTCAATCAGGTGTATCTCAAACTTGTTTCAGCCATTTTCAAACTGGTTTACGTGCACTGAATATCAGTTCTGTTACAGGTTTAAACCAGTTTCTGATCATGTATATAGGTTTATGTGTAATGTCTGTCCCAGTTTCTGATCATTTATATAGGTTTATGTGTAATGTCTGTCCCTGGCACAGAAGATCTACCTGGCCCTGCAATGAAAGCAGTGGAAAACCTTGGGTTCTACCTGCCATCTCTTCAGGGCCCACTGGAGTGATTTCAGAAATGGAATGGAGCTTTGCATACTGTGTGGTAGATTCTCCATCACGCGGAGTCTCTTTCTTAAAGATCTTCTCTAGCTCAACTACTAGTATTAGGGCCCCATATAGGAACTGCTGAGAGAATTTTTCTTGCTGTGTTATACAAGGTGACTCAATGTTCATAATATACCTTTCTGGCCTTAAGATCTATTCACCTACCTGAAAGGTATAACACCATGGAGAGGAAGAAGCAAATTGGTAAAAGGATAAAATAAAGAGTAATTGAATGGATCAATAGAAATAGAAAAGTTAAGCCAAACAGCTTGACATCTTCCTTTCAGTGTAAGGGGGTTGAATAAGTTCCCAGAGTGCTCAAATTAGCATGGACAAAGTCCTGAAAAATATAATTTTGAAGACAACCCTATGCTCGTTCCCTGGAGTTTATTATTCAGATATGAGTGATTTGGCCCTTCAGACTTCAACTCAGTGGTTCTGAACCTTTTTAGATGCAAGTCATCCCTTAGAAAATGCCAGCTCTTAGTTTTCACTCACTTTTTACCTACAGAAAATTAATATAGCAATTCTTCTATTGAAAAGAACTCAGAGACAACAACAGGTCAGAATGCTTGTAATACTCTGGATTCCTATTTGAAAGCTCTGGTTTAGTCTTGTAAGAGGCAGTTAGCTGCAATGGTCTGAAGTCAGGCAGAAGGCAGGGTATATTTGAACTGTACAGACTAACTAAATCAGATATATTATCTGTAGCATAAGCTTTTGTGACTAATTAACTAATTACTCACATTTAAAAATATTGGCCAACTTTATTTTGGCCAGATTATCTTTTCACTAGCATTATCACTGCTTCTGTTTTACAGATAGGCCGAGACTGTTCTGTAACGAAAGATAATATACTTCATTTTCAGGCTATTATCCAGTTCTCAATGTCTCATATTTGCACGCTCTAGAATAGGTTAATAATATTAACAGTGTCACATCAATATGGTTAAATAGAACAATTTATTCACACCAATGCCACTGCGAGCCTCATTTTGTTTAAAAAGTGGCTTAACTAGTTTCTTTAGGAGATACTTCTGACAACATGAATATTAAAGAGCAATGTAAAGGAAGCTTATTAACTTGATATTGAGTTTTGACTACAATTCTTTCCGCACCTCTCAATGTTTAATAATCAGATGAAAAGTAACAAATATGCCATGCATTTCTCAAGTGCTACATTATTTAGTGCCTAAACATTTAACAAAGCAGTTAATCTAAACTTATTTCCTCAGTCTAGAATACTGATAGAAAGGCAGATTTTATGCACTCAGCTATACTCTCAGGCATTGTTAATGAGAGCAATAATACTGGATATGCAATTCAAGAAGGACCTCCCGGCTGAATACTTAATACAGTTATATCTCAAGATCCTAAATTACAAGGCCAGGTTAGCAAGGGAAAAGCAAAGTTCTTCAGAAAAACTGGTCAGTCAAATAGGCAGCAAGTATCCCAGCACGGTGTTAGGGTTGTGGGGTTCTCCTGTCCAACAAAGAGGGTATTAAACCAAAGTTCAGAATAAGGGTGAGATTAGACATTACAATTAAACCTTTTTAAGGGCACTTAAAACAAGTATCACCATATATTCACACTTGTTAACAAGTGCTAAGTGCCATCAAGGGTTGCATCCAGATAAGCGTGCATGTGTAGACGTGTGCGTTTCCCATAGCACAAAAAGCAGCAGTACATATTTGTGCCACTGCTTTGTCTCAGGGCAAGCCCCTGCACTCTAGCGCATAGCAAAGTGACATGGATGGAGTATGGGAGGCTGGGTACAGCAGCTGTGGGATGGGGTGTCCATTTGCCTGAGCCCCAGCTAGGCCTTCCCTCTGCCCACTCTGGGACCATCAGGGAGGCTTGAGTGCCCCAGCCCTGGTGGCTGGTGCTGGCATGTTGCTGACTCCCTCTGCTGGACACTGCCCTGGGTCAGAGGCCTGAGCCACAGCTGGTAGTAGTGGGAGACACTGGCCGTGAGGGTCACCCTCTTTCTTTTTTTATCTCTCATCTTTTTCTTTCTTTCTTTCCCTCTTTTCTTTTTCTTCTCTTCTTTCTTTTTTCTCTCTCCCTTCTTTTTTGTCTTTTTCTTCTCTTTCTCTCTTTTTTCATTCTTTTCTTTCTCTCTTTTTCTCATTCTCATCACAAAACGATTAACAAAACATATACACAAGAACAACGGTAGTATAAGAAGTTTTATTTATTGTCACCAGGTTTAGTATTTTTAGAAAATCTGGTATTTACTGTAAAAAAAGGGAACATTTATGATTATTAACTATACTAATATGCAGTGAGTCCTGCCATATACCCCCACCCTTGTTTTGTTTTTCTGGCATGCTGGCACTCTGGCACCTTCCAAGATAGACACTGTAGTTTTTTTTGGCACTCCAGCCTATAAAAGTTGCCTACCCCTGCCTTAGAGTTAACAAGTGCTAACTGTAATGTGTAAGTCTACCCAAACAGAAGTGGGATTCCTTCTTTTTCAGCAATCCCTCAGAGTCGAGGATGATTGCCTTTCATGGTTGTTTTATCTGCAGAGATCCCGGTTTTCTCTGATTTAAAAAAAATCCCCAATTTTCATTTAAAAAAATTAACCCCAAATCCACATTTTTCCATGATTAAGATGCAACACCACTATATATATATATACACATATATACACACTTCTATATATTAGCAGTGTTGCATTTAAATCACGGAAAAATGTAGATTCGGGGTTACTTTTTTTAAATGGAAAATTGGATGTTTTTTAAATTAGAGAAAACCAGGATCCTTGCTTACCTGTGTATCTGAAGGTGGCTGATGAGGCCTATCCAGGATCAACAGACTCTACTGCAGCTCGGTTACATGTTTCCATGTGAAGTGGGTGGTGTTAGATTCCTGATTTGGTCCATGACATGCTAGTTCTGCCACTCCCACTTCTCCTTCTCCCGTTGTTGTTATGAGGTTTCAAAATACTTAGATCACACGTTTTCAACCTTTTTTAATAAGTTAAGTGGACTCGGGGGCAGGGCATGCAGCCGGATGCGGAGTGGGGAGGTTGGGGGCATGGCTTTTACGGGGTGTGGGGGTAGCACGCAGCCAGACACAGAACCACGTGCCAGCTTCCCTCCCCACCTGCCATGTCCAGCTAGCTAGGCAACACCTGTGCAGCCCAGAGGGGAGCTGCAGCCCTCATCCCTCGCTGCCCTGCTGCTGGGAGGTGGCGGCACAAGGTAATGGGTGGCGGCAATCCATCCCTGCCCACCCACACGTACCCCCTAGAGCCTTCCCAAGTACCCTCAGGGGTACACATACCCACGGTTGACAACCCCTGACTTAGATCCCTAAAGCAGACTCTTCCTCCATTTGGGGCAGGCCCAGACAATAGTCTCCCACAAGTTGACCTTGATGTTGCATTTTTTAAATGGCCTTCAGAATGTCCCTGAAGCACTTCCTCTGCCCTCCTTTTGAGTGTATGCCTTGGCTGAGCAGGGAAAATAAAACTTGCTTTGGGAGTCTGGAGTCAGACATCCGGATGACATAGCTGGCCCGACAAAGTTGATGTTGGATGATCGCATCAATAGTCATGGTGTTTGATTGCAGGTAGACACTGATATTGGTGTGTCCGTCTTCCAACTGGACTTGGAGGATCTTCTGCAGGAAGCGTTGATGCTTCTCAAACAACTTTAGATATCTCTTGTCTGTTGTCCATATCTCAGATCTGTACAGCAAGATGGAGATCACAACTGTTTGATAAACCATGAACTTGGTTTTGGATCTGATGTCACAATCTTTGAACACCCATTTCTTCAGGTGTCCAAAGGTGGCATTTGCACATTTGAGGCAATATTAGATTTCCTTCATCAATGTTAGCCTTCTGCGAGAGATAGCTTCTGAGATACGGGAAATACTCAATGTTCTCCAGAGTTTTACCATGGATCTGGATTACTGGAGCTGGAGACTGTTTATTAGGAGCTTGTTCGTGGAGTCTTAGTCTTCTGAATTCTAGGCATCAGTCCCATTTTCTTGTATGCCTTGGTGTCCATGATTGCCTGAAGGTCTGCTTCCGAGTGAGCATATGTTACAGCATCATCCGTGTACTGAAGCACAATGACTGAGGTTGGGGTAGTCTTGGTCTTGGCTTGGAGTCAGCTCAGGTTAAACAGCTTACCATCCATTCAGTAATTTACCTCCATTCCAGCTGGAAGCTTGTTGGTGGTCAGATGTAGCATTGCAGCAAGAAATATTGAGAAGAGTGTTGGAGCAATGATGATAACTCCTGTTTTAACCTCAAAGGGATCTGTGATAGATCCGTTACTGTGAAACGCCACTCACATACCGTCATGGAGTAGGCAGAGAATGGTGGCAAATTTTAGTGGGCATCTGTACTTCAGAAGGATCCTTCACAATGCTTCTCGGTTGACAGAGTTGAAGGCTTTCATGAGGTCCAAGAAGGCCATGTAGAGAGGTTTGTGTTGTTCCTGGAATTTCTCCTGCAGCTGGTGAGCTGTGAAGATCATGTCACTTGTGTCTCTGGTAAACCCCATTGAGATTTTGGGAGGAGCTCTCCAGCAAGTGGAAGGAGATGGTTTAGGAGGGTTCTAGCAATGATCTTCCCTGTGGTGGACAGCAAGGTAATCCTTCTGTAGTTTCCACAGTCAGATTTGTCTCCTTTCTTGATGACTGTCATAACTGGGGCATCCCTGAGGTCATCTGGGATTTCTTCATAATTCCAGATCCTTAAAATGAGGGCATGAAGCTGTGAGCTGTTCTCTTCACTGTTTGCAGATTTCAGCAAGGATTCCAGATGCTTTGTTGTTCTTCATCTACTTGATGGCTTTCCTCACCTTGTCAAGGGTTGGAGGGATTCCAAAATAGTCTCTGACTGCATGTTGCACAATGGAATTGAGAACACTCTAATCAACAGCACAGCCTCAATTGAGAAGGTCTTCAAAATGTTCCCTCCAACGGGCATTAATGACTCCCCTTTCCTGATCAGGTCTCCTTCATCCTTAAGTCTCAAGGGGGTTGGTCCCTGACTGCTCAGACCATAGATGGCTTTGGTGGCACTGAAGAAACCATCCATATCATGGATGTCAGCAAGATGTTGAATCTCCTTAGCCTTGTCTTTCCATTTGTTCTTCATATTGGGTTTATATTGGGGTTATCCAGGGTCTGACTGTCCCATAGGTGTGGCACAGTCATTAACACGGTTGTTTACACATGCAGCTTGAATGGCCATTAATTAGAATTAGCTCCAATTGTCTGTGTGCATGTATGTGTGTGAGGGGGTTATCTCAGTATTTCACAAGTATTTAAAGTGGGACAGTGAGTACATCTGTAGGATCTCAGAATAAAAGGCTTTGTCCCAGGAGAAATCCAATGTCTGTTTTTAGCCTCTGAGACATTTGACTTCACAGACACTCCTCCAAGCTCCTCATCCAGCATCTCTCCAAATCTCACATCTCTCTCTGAACCTTGGTTTTGAAAAACCTCCATGCTTTAAACCAAAACTCAGTCAGAATAGCATAACTGAATGATTTTTTTGTTAAAACCACAAGAACTCCCAGACATTTAATGATTTCAGTGACCCATGAGCCTGAAAAAGGTACAAATTTCCTTACCCAAGCTTTTGGGTGAAGAAGACCTTAGTCTGCCCTAGATCACAATGGCAGATACATCTTTCATGGATCTAGGTTCTGTTGCAAACAGTCCACATGGGTCTGGTCTTGGCCATATGGTATCCATCATCCACCATGCAGTAGATTTATTCAGAACCAGGGAAATACCAGAAATGCACAACTGTGCCTGAAGGTAAAGCAGGGTCTGAACATTTCTGGCAAATCTTATGTCCCAGTCCTAAGTGTTGGTAGGAAAATCAGCCCTTTGAAAAGGCTGAAGATCTCTCGAGCATGTGTACTTCAGATAATGTGTTTCATTAATAAGAATCCCTCTGCCTAATATTGAGCCCATCTATATTATGATACTGCATATTAAGACTATTTGAAACTTCACAGCAACAGCAAGGCTAAAATATTGGTCCTTCTGCTCCAAAACAGCCCCTCACTATCACACCACTAAAACAGTGGGAGCCAATGTTTTTGGCAGGCATGCCACAAATTAGCCTCACAACCTCCCCAAGTACCACTCCGATCTCTTTCCCCTGTCCAAACTACTGCTCTGCTTTCTGCTTCCAGCCCTGTGCTCCCTCTCTGATCTGTTGTTCTGCCTTCTGCTTTCTTCCCTGTGTTCCCCATCCTATTCGCTGCTTTACTTTCTGCTTCTTGCCCTATCTGCCACTGTGCAGATTGTGGGAGGAAGTTATGCTGAGTACCTGGGACCTGGTTGGCTTAATGAGGGGGGTCAATACATTTGCAATGAACACAGGGAAGCAGGTTTGAGGGTTAACTGGTGCTTTAGGACTGGATTCTGTGCATATATCATTGGGACGCTTGAGTAGCTTTTTGTGGGACACTTTTTCTTGCGATCAAAATCTGGTGATGAGGGAGAGATCAGGAGTAAAAGGTTCAGCTATGGTGCTGTGTGGCATGGTGACAAGTAGCCAAACACAATCCAGATATGACACACATATGCATGGTTCATTTAGGGTACAAAATGGTTCTGTGAAATCCTCACTATGCTGCACAAAACAAATTATAACAAACCTTGCAATGTACCTGAGGGTGCTAAGGGAGATGGCAGATGTGACTGTAGAGCTGCTGGCCATTAACTTTAAAAACTCATGGTGATCAGGAGATCACGGATGATTGCAAAGGAGCAAATATAGAGCTCATCTTTAAGAAAGGGAAGAAGGAGGATCCAGGGAACTACAGAATGGTCAGCCTCACTTCAGTATCTGGAAAAAAAAAAATCAGGGAGAAGGTCCTCAAGTAATCCATTTCCAAGCACTTGGCAGAAGAGGTGATTATGAACAGTCAGCAGGGGTTCACCAAAGGCAGGTCATGCCTGACCAACCTGATTGCCTTCTATGATGAGATAACTGGTTGTATGGATGGGGGAGAGCAGTGGACATGATATACCTTGACTTTAACAAGCCTATTGATATAGTCTCCCACAACATTCTCACAAGCAAGTTAAGGAAGTTCAGGTTAGATGAATGGACTGTGAAGTGAATAGAAAACTGGCTGGATCATTGGGCTCAATGGCTCGATGTCTATTTGGCAGCTGGTATCATGTGGAGTGCCTCAGGGGTTGGTCCTGGAGCTGGTTTTGTTTCATATTTTCATCCATGACCTAGAAGATGGCATACAGTGCACCCTCAGCAAGTTTACACATGACACCAAGCTGGGGGGGAATAGTAGTTATGCTGGAGGGTAGGGCTAGGATTCATAGTGACCCAGACAAATTGGAGGACTGGGCCAAAAGAAATCTCATGAGGTTCAATAAGGACAAGTTCTAGGTACTGCACTTAGGACAGAACAATCCCCTGCACCAGTACAGGATGGGGACCAACTGACTAAGCAGCAGCTCTGAGGAAAAGTCCCTGCAGCTTATAGCGGAAAATGAACTGAATATGAGCCAACGGTGTGCCCTTATTGCAAAGAAGGCCAATGGCATACTGGGCTGCATTAGTAGGAACACTGTCAGCAGATTGAGGGAAGTAATTAATTCCTTCTATTCAGCACTGGTGAGGCCACATCCAGAGTACTGTGTCCAGTGTTGTCCCCCGCTCCCCTCCACTACAAAAAAAGATGTAGACAAATTGGAGAGAGTCCAGTAAAGGGTAACAGAAATCATTAGGGGGCTGGGCACATGACTTCTGAGAAGACGCTAAGAGAACTGGGCATATTTAGTCTGGAGAAGAGAAGACTGAGGAGGGATTTAACAGCAGCCTTCAACACCCTTCAGGTGGTTTCTGAAGGGAGGTTCCAAAGAGGACGGAACTAGATCTTGGTGGTGGCAGATTGCAGAACAAAGTGCAATGGTGTCAAGTTGCAGCAGAGGAAGTTTAGGTTAGGTGTTAGGAAAAAGTCTCTCACAAGGAGGGTAGTAAAGCAGTGAAACAGGCTACCCAGAGTGGCCGCGGAGTCTCCATCCTTGGAGGTTTAAGACCTGGCTAGACAAACCCTTGGGCAGGACAATCTAGTTGGGGATGGTCCCACTTTGAGCAGAAGGCTGGATTAGATGACCTCCTGAGGTCCCTTCCAACCCTAATTTTCTGTGATTTTGTGATAATGGCTGAATTCAGTGGTTGTTTGAGAGGCAGGCTCCCCAGATTTCCTCCCCAGCTCTTACACTGATTTGCTGTACAGCCTTGAAGAAATCACGTAACTCTTGATTTGCAGAGATAGGAGTCCCCCCTCCTGCCTGAGACCTTCAGTTGAAGTGGTAGTTGCTCATCATCACATTTGTAAGGTAGACCCTTAACTCCCTTTTAACTGAGGTTCTTCATCTCTAAAATGGGAATACATAAGACTAACATCCCAGGAAGCATACTTAGGAAGTGGATTAAAATGTCTTATATACATGAAGCATTTTTTTTTAGTGTCCATCTTTACATGGCTCTAATTTTGTGAACCATTCCGCAATAGCTGGTGATTTACAATTGCTGCCTTAGGTTTCGTCAGCAGTGCAGTCCTGAGAATATAAGTTATTGTTGTAGCTGCACGTGTCAGGAAATGCACTAGTAAACTGTAAATAATTATTCTGCTTTGAGTTCTCAACAAAATGGGTTCTGCTGGGAGTTGAACATGAACAATAGGTCAGAGATGGCAGAATCGAACAGCCAGCATACCCTTTGAAAGAGCTGAACTACTGAGTTGCTAGTACATTAAACGTTGCCTTTCCATGGGAAATTTGTGGCTAAATATGCATGAGGCTTTAGTGGAACTCATGGCTTTTTAATTTGTAAGCTGTGTTTTCTAGTAAAGAATTACAGACACCAGTCCTGAATCAGACCCTCTAATTATTCCAGCAAGGCCCAGACACAAAGCAAAGGTACTTGGAAAACATACCTGGAAAGTTCTTTCAATAGGATGTGTTGCCTAGCAGTTAAAGCCCCCAACTGTTAGATAAGAATCCTAGATCCAATTTCCAGATGAACTTCTGACTCACTCCACAATCAAGGGCAAGTCACTTATACATGTCATACCTTGGTTTCCTATCTGTAAAATGTGGGTAATGCTACTGAACAAGAGGAATTGTTTTTACTGATACCTAGATGGCCATATAGGGTGATAAGGGGGTGTAAGTTCCCCCACACCTCCATGCATGGGCATCTCAAATTTGCAGCCTAAGCATGGTGGAACACATAGGATCCATGGGACCCATGGATGTTCTCCCACTGCAAGCAAGAAGGTATGATGGGAACCTGAAAGCAGCAGCAGGAGGCTGTGAATTCTTCTAAACAACTTGTCACAAGGACATGAAAAAGAAAAGGAAAGCATTTCTGCCACTATAAAAAAATGTATGGCAGTGAAATGAGACACCAGGTGATGTCAGTTTCCACCCCCTGTTCCCTGTAAAACACAAGAGTAAAAGAATTCGACAGTGAAGCCAGAAGGGACCAAGGGAAGAAATGAAAGCTCCTGTTAGTCCTGCTAGTGCAGTGGTCTCCAACTGTTTTAAGTAGATCACCTTTGGTATTTAAAAGCAATCCAAGATCTACTGTGTGCCGCTGTTACCCCCTCCCCCCTCAGCAGACTTCTGTGGGGAGGGACGTGGGGGCAGATTGAGGCAGAGGCAGAAAAAATTATTTGGGGCATGCCTCCCCAGCAGGTAAGTCCCACCCGGCCAGGTGGGAGACAACTATCAGTGTAGAAAGTTCTTGAAGATCTGTGACAGGGTTCCTCTCCAGGGGTGGCTTTGAAGCCCCTGGAATCGCTGCAGCCCTCACTTTGTGGGCGATCACCCCTTCATTCACCTGCCATGCCTTTATGTCTGTTACTTTTATAAGGGAGGCTGCACCAGGGCTTTTCAAATTGCTCTCTCAAATGAGCACCAGATGCCCATTGTCACTGCCTTATGGAATAATTGCATGGCTCCGTTCCTCCCCTACACCATTTTCCGTGCCTCAAACTTGGCATCCTCATTGATGTTCCCTTCTGTTTAGCCCCTTGTCTGGGGGGTTCTTGGACCCTCACTGGTCCCACATGCTCAGCCCCTCAATCTGGGATCCAGACCCTTTCCTGGGTCCCTAGGAGCCTCCTCCTCCCCTTAGTTCCTTCCCATACCTCCAGACAGGTTCTTGCTGTAGCCCTTCTGAAGCTGCAGCCATCCTGCTGAGGTGGTGCTCTCTCAGCAGGCTCCAAGATGTTACTGCTGGATCATCTCAGGGCCTGGGCTCGTATCCTTCTCCAGGGTCAGATGACTGCAATCAGCCCAGGCTGCTTCAGCCCTAACCTGCCTACTCTTAAAGTATCAGGAGCACCAAACCAACTGCCACAGGATCCTGTAATGAAAATGCCAAGAATTACTGTTGTTTGTGGTACTTTAACCTAGGCTCCAACTCAGGGTAGTATTGGGGATGGAAGAGCCAGGGATCTGGGAAACTGATAGGAAGGGAGAGTGTGACCAAGCTTCCTCTTAGTGACTTGGATTTAAAGACTCATAAATAGGTATTTACTTTTTCGTGATTCTGCATCTTTTTTTTTTTAACACAGAAACCATGAAAAAAAGTAGTTTCTGCAAACCCTGCAAAAATGGTGATCCCTCCAAGTTTGGCACAGGATCACCAAGGGGAAAAAAAGCTTACTAAAAATAAAATGCTCAGGCCACTGTGGCCAAGCCTCACATCCTGCTAAGGGGAGGACAGGGGGATGGGAGGGGGAAGCCGCTGGCATGAAGAGAAACAGCAAAATGTCAGCTGCCCTCTCCCCTGCCCCCCCCAGCTGCTGACTGGCTAAGAGGGCTGCCCATTGAACAGCCCTGCCCCCATCCACCATCAGCAGCAAATCTGGGCTGGGGGAGTGGGCAACTGTGGGTCAGGAGTGAGGGGCACCAGCGAGGCTAGGGACCTGTGAGTCAGAAGTGACAGGCACCAGCAGGTCTGGGGGAGGGGGGGGTGA
>NW_017728951.1:34987107-35021044 GCF_001723895.1 Crocodylus porosus | reverse complement strand
TATTTTATTATAGTGCTTGAGGCACTGGTAGGCTTCCAAATTGCTTTAAAATTGTAAGTATATGAAGAAAACATTGTGTTCAACTGATATCTATCTATCTATCTATCTATATATATATATATAGTGGTATTTCCTTTTAAATCACAGAAAAATGCAGATTTGGGATTTTTTTAAACCAAGCGAATTTAGGATTTTTTTTTAAACCAGAGAATTTGGGATTAAGAAGAGAAAATCGGAATCCCTGCTGATGACTAGCAGAAAGCAATATCTGAATGACAGGTATGAATGAGCATCCTAGCTGAGAGAAATTTATCACTCAGCTCAAAATACAACCCAAACCAGTTCTCAGATTTTTAAGGATGCAACTTTCTTAAAACTAGAAAAAGAAAGAGGCTCATTCATATCCATGGATTTGGGCATTTGATCACTGCTCCTGTTCTAGGAACTTCCCAGGGGTCTGTCATGCCCCCAGTGGGAGGGAGAGGCACTTACCCTCACAGGACTAGCCAAGTGTGCTGGAAATGCAGGCTCAGGTCTCTGTCAGGTTAAATAATTCAATATGGGCAAACAATCTGGATGCCGGTCTGCTGAGCCAGGAATAGAGGAGGGGAGGGAATGATGTTGATAAGGCCATGAACTTTCATGGGTGGCTCAGCTGCGTGTAGCCAAGAGAGTACAGAAACTTGGGGTTCTCAGGGGCTGCACACAATGAAGCTTGTTAAGAGCAGTACTAACGTACATACCAGCTTGCCAGCTTTGTGCTCAGGATATAATCCCACGGCCATGGCAGCATACCTCACCAATTAAGTCCCTTTGTCAAGGGGAGATTTCAGATTGCACCTTCTGCACCGCACCTCTTTGCTTCAGCATGAATTCCTAAATGAACCCCCATCTCCTCTCACAAGTATCAGTTAATTTACAGGAAGACCAGGTCTAAAATAAATACAAACTGAGGCACAGACAATGAGACTCTTATGAAGTCAGCAGCATTAACAGCAGACATTCAACTGGCCTGCAACTGTCTATGGCACACACTAAACCAGCTAAGACCAGTTAACTGAGAACCCCTTCACGTGCCCCATTGCTCTTGTCAGTAAGCACATTCCTGTCATTCCCTTCAACTCTCATTCTCTTCCCTACAATGGATATATTGCTACATTTTCACCCGCCCTAGAGAAACAGGAAGGCCTATCACTTAAATCACCAGAAGCTGGGCTGGACAAAACACTACAGAATATGTTGCAGGGAACAAAGCTGCATATGATTTCTCAGCATTCCTGCAAGCTGTGGACAAACAGAGCTCTTTCCTTCTATCCTACAGTTTAATTCTCACCCCTCGGGGGGCTGGGACTGGGAAACTTAACAACGAGGCATATGGGCAAGGGCACAGGGAGACTTTCCCACATATAAAAGTTAAAAACACTATTTTTAAGAGTTTAGTGAAGGGGAAGATAGCAAGGTCATGTCTATATGGCCTACCTCCCAATGCTAGGACTGCCACCAACAAAATTAGCTGCCCCACTTGTGCAGGTGTCCTTCAACCTGTGAACCCTGCAGGTCTGTTTGCTCTCTACCTGAGCACTGCAAAATCCACAACAGCTTGCATGAGATTATACATCTGCTCTGTAAGGCAGCTCCCAAAACAGATGTGCAGCGTGCTGCTAGCTGCCTCACTCCTGCTTTTCTACCCCCAGGGAGACTGTCCCCTTCCAAGTGATTCCCATGTTCCATTCAAAACCATAGGCTGAAAATGCCAACACTGCACTGCTGAATGTCTAAAAGACAGAGAATGCCTAGGGTAAAAGTTGCATAGTCACCTTAACACACTCTCCCAATCTAGTTTTGCTGAAAGAAGTGATGGCTTGAAAGCTGGTCTCAGATCCCAAGACTCTTGCAAGCCCTAATTAAAGCCAGTGGGTCCCAAGCCCTCTTTTAAGCTGAACAGGTGTAAACCATCATCTCTAAGTAGGAAAAGGTAGGGCAGGGTAGCACTGTAGGGTGTGTCCAGATGAGCACGGCACCTACATTTCCCTGGGGACACCCCTGCATGTGCGCTCTGGCACAGGGCAAATTGCCCCGGGCAAGGGAGGGAAGGCTGGGGCCAGCACCTGGGCTGGCCTCAGCCGCCTTACCTGGGGTCCTGGGGCCCTCCTAGGGCTGCAGCAGTGATGATCCAGGTGCCTGGAGCTTAGCTGGCAGCTTGAGCATGGCTCTGACAGGCCAGGCTCCTGTTTTGGGTGGCACATGCTTCTGCCATGTGCACCACACTGGTTTTTTTCAGCATGCTTTTTTTTGATACCAGAATTACCCATTATCTAAATTTGGCTCCGTGCTGCAAATATTCTGAATAGAGAACCAAATCAGGTGCACGGGATACATTTTGCAGCACCTCAAAAGCCTCTGAGGTGCCACAAAGCACATGTGTGCACTTGTGTGAATGCACCCTTAGAGACTAACTGGTTCAATTAAGAACAAAGCACTTAATTTCTAAGGGCACCTATGCAAGTGCCTGACACTTGCTCCAATGCATGCTAATTAGCTTCTAAGAACTGCTCTAATTAAAGCACCTCCCCAACCCAGAGCATGTGTAGATGGCCTAAAGTGCCACTCTGCCATACCTTCTGCCTGATTTCAGACTAGCATGAGAAATGTGTGCTATGTAGCAGAAAATCTTCCCAGGAAGGGAAACAGTGTTGTCGCAGGACCCACCCTTTAATTCTCAAATAGTACAAGTTTGTGCTCTTTCTTCCACAACTTTACATGCCAACATATAACATCTTGTCACTGTTTTCCCATTGCTGCACGCTGACCTTAATTCCACTGCCCTGATGATCCCAAAACATCTCTAATAATTTTGGGCCAAATCCTCAGTAACTAGCCTGTACTTCAGTGACACTTTCAAACGCTCACCAGCTCCCAGCATGTTTGGTCCTTAGACATCTATATGGTCAGTTCTCTGCTCCCAGGAGTTTACATTTTAATCATCTTCTCAGGACTCATGTACTTTACATATGAGAAAGTGTGTGGAGAGACATAGCTCTGAACAGCGATTTTTTTTGATATCTTAGAAGAAATGCACATACAGCAAGTAGACCCCAAAGCACTGTACATATTCCATCCTGGGAATAAATCAAGGGCTCTGTTCAGCTCTTTGCCATACTAAATGCATAGCAGCCCTCTGCTCTAAAAAGTTCCTCTGAACCCTCTGAGCCAGCCACCTGGTATTGCTACAGTTTTTCACTGCACAGCAATTCACACCCAGGAATAAGTGTCATCTGTAGGGGCTCAAACTAATGCATCAGATCCAGGGGATAGATTCCACTGATTCCAGTGGGACCCACATTCCACAGGCTTGCCTTACAAGCTGACAAATATCTCTACAGCAACATGTACTTCACATGCACATTTTTCAACAGGTCACAACTCTACCCCAACTCTACTGGTTTACAGCAGGAAAATTGACCAACATCTTTCAAATGAGGACTGATTCTTTGCCAGAATTCAATATTCCACTCTTGCTCATATACCCCAGAAACTTTCCAACCCATTTCACAAAAATGTTTGTACAAATAGGGATATTTTCTTTTTAATTTACATTCATCTCATGCTCTGAAAAGGCTGGAATGATTTTACATAGACTTCAAGCAATCACCACTTAAAATTCACCTTCAGGCAATGGAGAAGCCTTTTAAAATGTTAGTCTGTAAGGAAAACAGTTCAGAAATTTATGAATGGCTGAAGACAGGACGTTAGAATGAAAATAATCATGCAACCTCAGCAATAGGTGTCATTACCAGTGCCTCTCAAACACTGCACTCTGCGTTACCTACATGAATTATTAATTCCTTCCCACATTCAATACAAATAATGAAAATAGCAGGTATGATGTTGATTTTCTACACATGCTATTTGATGGCTGTTCCATACAGAATTACTTCCTACATACTGAAGGCAAACTTGCCATATAAAATGGGATCTCCCAGACTATACTATGGTTCTATCTGTATTAATATATCTTATAGGGAGGCTGCCTCTTGTCTCCCTGGACACGGTTTTCCTCCTGTACATTAGCTCTCTTTTGCTAATAGGTGTTCCTGCACACCCCAGCCTTATGGGCTATGCGTGGCTCCAACCACCCCTTTCCCACACCCCAAACCTCACTGCCGTACCGGATGTTGTTCAGTCTTATACTCTATTGGGCGCTCGGGCTCTCCGCAGCCCCCATCTCGCAACTGCACCTCTCTGGGCGCTTGGGCTCTCTATGCCCTTGTTGCTCTCTGCCTTATTAGGCACTCAGAGTTGGCACCCTCCTGATCCTATGCCTATCCTGGTGCTCAGAGTTGGCACACCCCCGACACTTTTGGCGCTCAGGGTCAGCACACCCTCAAACATTGCACCCTTTCTGGCGCTCGGGATTGGCTCACTCCTAACGTTACCTCTTTTGGCTATTGTAGGTCGCTGCTCCCTGCTCTGGGGCTCCTCACTGCCCCCCTGCTCTGGGGCTGGGGTTTCCCACGCTGCTGCGGGTCCCCTATGAGGCCTCCTCCAACCCCTAATAGCCTCACCCAAACCTCTGGTGATAAATAGCAAAAACAAAACTCAAGCCCCTAGGCTATAACATAAACTTCTGCCACTTGGCTAAAACATCACTCGAGCCACCCCCAAGGGTACTCCATCCTTCATCCGTACCAACTGCTCGTGCATTTTGGCCTCTTCTCCTTTCTTGCTCTGGCAGAGTTCCCACCCCTTTTGCTGCCAGCAGGGAACTGCTTCCTGGCCTCTGGACTATGATTTATATAGGAGCTGGGCCCTGCCCCTTCCGGTCAGCTGACCAGGCAGGTGTGGATCCTTATCTACCTTTGGTTGCCCTGGCAACCTGCACCTGGGTGGTTATCCTGGCTCTCCAAGTAGCAGGCACTTTGGTGCCCTGCTACAGGCTCATACTTAGCTTGTAAGTTGAGTGGGGCAGAGACCGCCATTCTGTACCATGCGTTTGGATGGAGCCTAGCAGCATGGGGTCCTAGTCCACTGTGAGGGAGGAAAGGGGCCGGCGGACACCAAGACTTCTTTCCCCGGCGCAGTCACCGTGCAACACCCCTCTCCAACCCTGAGTACAGGGTGCGAACCTACCTCCTGCAGGTGTAGGGAGGAAGGAGGGGCCCGGACAGAGAGGGCCGGTATAAATGAGACACCGGCGCTAGGCAGAGCCCCGGCAGAACTGGAAGAGCCCATCAGGGAAACGGATGCCGGCAGGAGCTCATTCGGGTGGATGCGCACCGTCCGGTATCGCAGCCGCACTTTCTGGAGCAGGGGTAAGCCCCTTGCGGGGTTCGTGAACCCGGGCGGAGAGCCCAACGAGCTAAAGGACTAATTTAGCGGGCTGGGAGCGATTGCCATCCGACAGGCGCCTATACCGTAAAGCCCTTAATAAAGGGACACTCAGACGGTGAATTCACTGCAGCAGCAGTAAGGGACTGAGCGGTCTCACAGAGCCCTAAGGAGGGCTGAAGAACCCCTTTGGGGGAAACAGGGGAAAGAGTGGTGGACTCCGCTGAGGACTGGAGTGAGAGTCCAAGCTTAAGAGCTCCGGTTCAGAGCTGTGTTTGTGTTGTCCTTCTGTATTTTGTTGTGGATTAATCCGAGGGAGGAAGATCAGACTACGTGACAGACTCATAAGCGATGGTCACATTCCCGGTGGTACGGGCAAGGGTGTAGGGGTGGCGGAGCCCTCCTCAACGCGGGACCCTGAGAGGCAAGGAGTCTCATTTTTGGACTGACACACGTTGGACAATACAACTGAACCAGATTACCATCAAAGTCGTGGCAGGCGAGTTAGACGCATGAAACCTACAGGTGAGCGACCCTTAACCTCGGAAAGCAGTCCCCAACATAAGGAGACCGTGGTTACCCCGGAACCACAACCTCACATCCATGACCACAGTTCCTAAATGCTTTAACACCACAAATAACAAACAAAGAACTGATGATAACAGCCGACTTAAGGAGAATTTGCATCTGCTTCAAAAATGATTCTTAATAATGAGCTAAACCAATGTCCTAAATCTCAAAGCATCCAAACTCTGAAGAACCCTGGCTCCTGGACCCACCTCTGTTTAGAGCAGTTCTATTAATACAGAACTAACTGTGGAACAGCACTGAAATGCCAGGGATGGCCCTTTAGAAAACCCTGAAAGAAATGCTCAGGCATTACAGAGAGTTGGAAAAAACGTGACTTCTTTCCAGTTTAACTGTTATACTTTGCAAGGCAAAAACATAGTCAAAAGAATAAAGCAGTTTGTTCACCCAACAGTACTCAGTACTGAGTAAGCCCCTTTTTAAACAAACGTGATGAACAGCATAAGCGGTGCAGTCAAAGTAACTGATCTGAAAAGCTCTTTTGCTTGATAGCAGTGGCTCAGAGCAACAAAATCACCTACAACAGATGTAAGCAATTCAACGTTAATGTTTGAATCAAGAATAAAATATTAGTTATAATGAAGTTGATTGGTAACAGCCAAGCAACCACTGTCAGCATATGTTGTTGAAAAGTGTTAATCCATCTAAGTCAGTGAACACGTCCTGGCACAGGCTCTAACAAGATATCTGCTGAATCAGAGACCTCTCTGAGGAAAGAACACCTCAAAAGTCATCCTGTACAATCACCCCTAAGACTGCATGGGATCCTCCTTTCCTAGGCTGGTTCTTCAAGCCACTTTTAGGTGCTCCAAGCAATGGGGCTTCTATCACTTCATTTGGGAGATTGTTCCAGTGTTTCAAACCTCACCACCAAGAATTTTCTCCTGATATTCACATTTTCCTTTATCAGTTAGTGCCCAGGTACTGACTCTTAACGACTTCTTTCCCCTCACGTTGTTCACATCCTTTGCATGCTTACAGAACAGTTTCCCTCAAGTTGAGATAAGCAGCCTGTTATAGCTCTTGGCCTGAGGGTACGGGTAACGGTTTGCAGAGGGAAGGGATCACTGATGCTCAGACCACACAGTAGCTGTTACACTGTTAACTGCCATAGATGCATGAACCTGCAGTGTTATATGTATGGCACAACCACTCCCAACTTCACCCAGGGTCGAAGCTGGGGCAATTTAACTCACTTGTATAGCTCCCGGCTCATGCACACTTAACAGCTAAACCCCTAATAGTTACTGTGTCATACTGAGCTGCAGACCATCGTCCCCTTTTGAAGCTGCTCTAGCTGGGCCTTACTCCATCTCCTCAGTTTCTGTCTTGCATAAGTGTCCTTCAAAATGAGGGATATGAGACTTCTTTTCTCCCACTCTTTGTCTGCCTTTTCAGTAATCACAGGTCACACAATGAATATGGATCAAGCATAAGATATTAATTATATTTATGATGCTGTGGCACAAAAGGAGTATGTTGTTCAGAGATGTGTCAAAAGGAAAATCTGTTTAGCACTGGTTAAGTCCTCAGCCAGAGAACTGTATCCAGTTCAGGGCACTGCACTTTAAGAATGATGTAGGCAAACTAAGAAGAGTCCATAAGAGAACAGGAAAGATTAGAGGTCTAGAAAAATTGACATGAGTAAAGATTGGAAAAACTGGGATTATTTAGTTTGGAGAAGACTGAGGGGGGATTTGATGATAATTTTCAAATATGAAACAGGTTGCTATAAAGAAAATGGCAATCAGGTGGTCTCTGTGTCATTTAAGGACAGGAGAAGAAAGGACTTACAAGTAGGGAAATTTAGACTGCATATTCAGAAGAACTTTCTAACTTTGGAGGTTGTTAAGTGCTGAAACAGATTTTGCAGAGAGGTTGTAAAATTTCTATCACTGGAAGTTAAGTGCAGGTTAGACAAATACTTGTTTGGGATGATTTAAACAAGAATCTTCCTGCCTTGTACAGGGGTTGGACTATATAACCTCCTAACAACGCTTTCAGTTTTATTTTAGAAAATACGACCTATGAGGAAAGATTGCAAAAGCTCAGTATAGTTCGTATAGAAAAGAAAAGATGGAGTGGACATGTGGTAACAATCTCAAAGTACGTACAAGACTGTTATAAAGAGTTTGGAGATCAGGGCTAGCGATAGAGATTACACATAAACCAGTTTAAGTGATCAGAAACTAGTTTAAAACTGTAACAGAACAGACATTCACTGCACATAAACCAGTTTGAAAATGGCCAAAACCAGTTTGACATAAACCTGGTTTACACTTGAAGATAGGCTGCAGATACAGGTGGACCTAGACAGGCTGGCAAGTTAGGCAGACTGGAACCTGATGAAGTTCAACATTGAGAAGTATAAAGTGGTCCACCTGGGGGCAAACAATCCCCAACAAACGTACAGGCTCAGTGGTATCAAACTGACTAGCATCACAACTGAAAGAGATCTATGGGTAATAATAGACTGTAGCATGAATATGAGCCAGTATGATACTATAGCCAGCAGGGCAAACAATACTCTGGCATGCATCTCAAGCAAAACCAAGGAGGTGATTCTTCAGCTTTACTCAGCACTGGTGAGACTGTAGTTGGAGTACTACATCCAGTTCTAGGCACCACACTTCAACAAAGAAGTGGAAAAGCTTGAGAAGAGCCTCTCATATGATCAGAGACTTGCAAGGCAAGCCATAGGAGGAAAGGCTGAGGCACATGGACCTCTTCAGTCTAAAAAGAGAAGGCTGAGAGGGGACTTGGTAGCCACTTACTGCTACATCAGGGGAATACATCAAGGGCTTGGCAAACAACTGTTCATCAGAGCGCCCTTGGAGAAAACCAGGAGTAATGGCTACAAACTCCTGGAAGACCATTTCAGCCTTCAGAAAAAACTTCTTCACAGTCAGGGTGTCCAGACTGTGGAATAAGCTCCCTCCAGAGGCGGTGCAATCAGCTACCCTGGAAATCTTCAAGAGGAGACTGGACAGTCACCTTGCTCGGGTCACCTGACTAGTGCAAGGGGGCTGGACCTGATGATCTTACTAAGTCCCTTCCAGCCCCTAACAATCTATGAATCTATGGTTGAATGTAGTACGGTATAACCTCACAAATCCGGCACACAAAACTCTGGAATTCTCAAAAATCTGGCACAGCAGGCAGGTGGCATCGGCCGCTCCCAGGGCTGTAGCAGGGAGTAAAGCAAAGGGAACTGTTAAGTGGATGTGGGGCATGGGGCACGCCCCGCACACCTGCCCCACGCTCTGCACCAACTTACAGTTTCCTCCGCTTTGCTCCCTGCTGCAGACCCAGGAGCAGCCAACGCCACCTGCTTGCAGCCACTGGGCTGCACCACGCCACGCCCCTTCCCTAGCCCCAGTCTTACTCATTCAAAAATCCAACAATTTCAAATTTCCAGCAGCTGCTAGGTCCCATACATGCCAGATTTATGAAGTTACAGCCCTGGGCTAGGCTGTCTGCTCCAGAGCAGGGCTGGGCCTACCCATCTGCTCCCTAGCTGGAGCTCCAATGGAGACTGAAGGCACAGCAGGGTCTGCCTGGCTTCCCCCTGCCCTCCCTCCACTCACTGCTCAAGCAGGGATCCCCACCCCCCACAACCCCATCTCCCACAGCACAGACCATAGCCAGCATGTGGTATGCTAGCTAATGCTGAGCGGCATCTGTGTATGGCAAATAGGACAAAGGCAGACAGGACAGTATCCACTTAGGGCTTTTCAGAGCTAATCAGCAGGTCAGCTGGTAATGTCCCTCCATTCCTTCCTTGGAAAAAGTTGTTTAAAAGAGCTTGAACTGATGAGAGAGGCCTTTGTTTTCTTGTTGTGGGTGTTAAATGGTACGTTATCAATTCTCTGCTGGCTCTCTCACTGGTCAGGAGCAGTGAGGGGGGGAACCCCCCCCTTAACCAGAGCACCCTGCCCGGGCCTGGCCATGCTCCCTCACCCAGCTCAGCATTCTAGAAAGGAAGGGAGGGCTGCTCTAGCACCCCCAGCTTCTAGCCTGAGCCACTGCAGGCATGTGCTTGCATTTCCTCAGTCCAGACAGCATGCCTATGCACTTGCAAACAGGTTCAGCCTAGCCAGGTTAGACTAACCTGCAAAGATTGAATTAATTCAGGCTCAGGCTTTTTGAATGTCTGTCTCTAGCCCCAGAGTTTTTGCTGACCCACAAAGGATAAAACATTGAGTAACTGGTATATTTTGCTGTGGCAGAAATTAGGAAGAACTTTCGAGCTATCAAGATAGTTAAATACTGGAAAAAGCCATGAAGGGAAGCTGCAGAATTCTTGCCACTGGAGATTTTCAGGAACAAGTTAGAGAAATGCCTGGTAGGGATGGTCCAAGTATACTTGGTCCTGCTTTGAGCAGGGGGATGAACTAGACTGTCTCATGTCCCCTTCCAACCCAGCATTTCTATAATTCTGTGACTGTAACCTCTTTGGGGCAAAACCTGCTTCTATGGACAAAGTATTTTACTTTATACACCCACACAGCACTTACCCAGCCATGTAACAACCATTTTGGACACTTACACACAGCTAGCAATCCTATTATGAATGCAGTGTAGATAAGCATCCTTGTAGCTATTGAGCATGCTCTGTAGGCTTCACTCTGACCAAACAGACACGCAGCTCTATGTAGGCACATTGGACATGCATATGTCCTGACATTGTAACCAGAGAAAGGAACTTTCCAACTATTTTTTTCTGCAATGAATAGTAACAGCAAGGTGCAGTGGCTCAGCTTCAAGACAAGGGCTGGAGAGGATACTAAATAATAGGGGTGTGCAAAACAGGCCATATTCAATTCAGATTTGGATTCAGTCTGAATTGGGGACAGTGATTCAATTAGTTGATTCGGATCACTGTCCCTGATTCAATTCAGCCAAATCTGAAGATTCAATGATGATTTGGAGAATCAGCGATTCGGCCATAGACACAGCTTTAAATCTTTCTTCTACATGCCTCAGGGTACCAGGCATGGCTTATGAACTCTGTAATGCTGGGGCAAATGGAGTGTCCCACAGGAACGTGGGAGGCCCCCCGATGTGCTCGGCAGCGAACCCATAAGTGGACCAAAAGTACTTCCAGTCCACTTCCAGGTCTGCTGCCGAGTGTGCCAGTCCCTCCCCACTAAGCCATCAGCCGTGGGGGAACCCCAGGTTCCCCCCCAGATCCAGGAGGCACCAATCACCAAAGTGGAGGACCGCAGGGGGGGAACGGGGGCTGCGTGACCCCCGGTAACCTGAAAGTGGACCAGGAGTGCTTCTGGTTCACTTCTGCTGCCAAACATGCCGTGGAGCCCCCCGCACTCCTGTGGGATGCTCCATCCACCCCACCACTGCAGCATTTATGAGCTGCCTGGTACCTTGAAGTATGTAGAAAAAAACATTTAAAGCTGTGTCTATATCTGAATCGCTGCATCTTTCTGAATCTCTCTGAAGCGATTCAGACAGTTCCAATTTGATTCACAGAGGTTAAAGGGTCTCCTGATTCGATTCGGATTCAGACATTCAGCCATTGAATCAGGCCAAATCTCCGCTGAAGCGAATCAGGGACCGAAGTTTTGCACAGCCCTACTAAATAATGTCTAACCTGTGCTGAGAGGTTAGAGGACTGTGCTGGGCAGCAGAAGATGTAGGTTTGAGCTCTTTCTGGCTGAGGAAAACCTAGATCAGAGGTAGGCAACCGCAGACATGGGTGCCAGAGCATGGCACACAAAGGTATTTTGCTTGGCATGTGCACCTCAGGGCGGACAGTGGGAAAGAGGCCAGAGCTATGGTGCCACAACAAGGATTGGGCCCCTCATGGCTGCCATACCATCTGCCTCTGGCATGCCAACATCTTACAAGTCAAGGTTGCAGGTGTTTTTGGCATCCTGCCCAAAAATGTTGCCAAGCCCAACCTAGATGCTGCATCTCCCACTTCCCAGCCTCACAAAGTAGAACATTATAGGGTCCTCCTCACCCCAACTCTTTGTTTTCTTTCTGGCTATAGCTTCAGGAGTTAAGCTTACCCAGGTATGCATAGAGCTGCATACCTGCTTAGCCAGAGCACAGCTTCCTGTGCATTCTGAGTAGCCATGTGGATATCGGCATGTCCACACTGTACATGGAAGGGATTACAAACTGTGTGTAAGGATAAGTACTGGGTAAGTGCCATTTGACTGCATAAAGTGATATAGGATTGCGTTAACCGCATAGCATAGTCAGGCTCTGATCTCAAGCAGGGCTTCTAGGTCCTACAGTAATACAAGTAGTTAATAGTGATGTAGTTAACATGGCACAAGATGCAGCTATTAACACGGTCCCTACCAGGCTATCGCAGAAAGTCCTGTCAAATCAAACTAAAGACATGCCATATATGCTGACTAATAACAAACTGGTTTTATCTACATGAGACATTTACTGCGGAGCTGACTAATTAGCTCCACAATAAAGTCTCAACATCTACATGTGTGACCCTATTAGGAAACTAATAAATGCCACCATAGGTTAGTACCTGTCAACACAAGTACTATCCTATGGCAACATAATTTAGTGAGCCGCAACACACATGTAGACGCCTATGGGCCTCACCGGGGCACAAGGGTGCTTCAGTGCGAGGTGTGTCAGGGCCCTGCACTGAAGCACCATCATGCCCCAGCCATGCCCCCTGCAGCACGCTGAGCCAGGTTAGAGCAACCCCAAGCTGGTGGGCTGACCCTCTGAATCCCCTGCTAGCTGGGGCTGCTCCAACCTGGCTCAATGCGCTAAGGTCCTGGGCACACATCCGGGAACAATAAACTGTGACATGAACTGTGCCACAGTTTATTCAATCAAATTAATTTCACATGTAGATGTGCCCACTGAAACCCGACACTCAATACAAATCATCTGAATAATGTCTATACTTGAATATGAACATACATTTTACTGAAGGAGTTAGACTAGATAACCTCCTGAGGTCCCTTCCAGTCCGACTTTTCTGGATGCATAGGTGAAGCCAAAGCCTAGGAAGAGGTTAGTATTGCAAAACAACTTAATCTCGGTGAAGCCTTTCATTTATATCTGTATCAAGTCCTTATCAGGCTGTGTTTATCTCTTTGAAATGAGAACTCTAAAACCTGTGTAACTCTGATTGCCCTCCAAGTACAAAGTAAAATATCAAAGTAAAATATCTATGAGAGTTGATGACAGAGAGCAAACAAATGAAGTAATTATGTTGGAGGCTGAGATCTGGGAGAGGATCATATACGAATAATAATTTATTTCCATTAAGAATTCTTTCATGGAGCACAATTTATATCTATGATCTAAATTTTATTTTTATACAAACTAAATATTTGTAAAGAGGGCATAGAAATCACAGCAGAACCTCACATCTACCCCAGCCTGCTTACTAACCTACAGCAAGTCCCTTCACTGTCTTCTGCTTCAATTTCCCCTTTGAAAAATTAGACTAATGATACCAATCTTCTTTGCAATGCACATTAACATCTACTGATGAATGGCAAAATATGAGAACTGGGTACTGGTATTATCTTTAGAGCAGCGGTCACCAACCGGTCGATTGGGATTGACTGGTCAATCAGGGAGCCTCTGACAGTTGATCTCAGTCTGGGGGAGGAGGGGAGGCTCAGCACCCCTCCCCAGATTGAGATTCGCTGTCAGAGGCCCTGCGATAGGAAGTGGCGGGACACATGTGGGAAGCAGCTGGGACGCAATCCAGGAGCAGCAGGACACACGTGCCTAGGATGAGCTGCACCCCCTGCCACTGGGGCCAGGCCAGATGAGTGGGACAATCCCCCTCCTTGCCCCTTGCCACTGGGTAAGTGGGGCCCCAAGGGAGCCAGACCAAGGGTGGGTCGGAGCCTGGGTATTTCATCCAGGTGCACGGGGGGGCTCCTGTCACTGCAAGCACTGTGGCGGAGGCCCGAAGGGCACGTGCCTTCACCCCGATCCATGTCCAGGGCGAGGTGGCTGCTGCTGCATGCTGTGCTTTGTGTCCCGAGCCCCACTGCAGCCGCTCGGGGTGCAAAGCCCAGAATGCAGTGGCAGCCGCCTTGCCCATAGATCAGAGCGACACGTGCTCCTCAGGCATAGGCAGCAGAAGGGGGGAGCTAATGGGGCTTATACCCCTCAAACGCAGGGCAGCAGTAAGGCCACAAGGCAGCCCAGCCACGGGCTTCCAGTGGCTGCAGCAGGGGTGGGGATGAAGTGGGAGCGGGGCTGGGCCTGGGGCACGACTCCTACCACTATGCGCACCTCAGGAAGGCATGGGGGGCATGTGTCCCCCAGATCTGTGCAGGGGGAGGCGGGCTGAGCTCTCCCCAGTGGAGGGTCCTGAGATGGGCTGCGCTCAGGGTGGGCAGTGGCACCACTGGGAGGAGGCTATGGGGGGGCTGCAGCCACCCCAAAATTCACTGTAGCCCCTCCAACCCCTCCTTTCAGAATTACTGCCACCAGCCCCAAGTGCAGCCCAGCCCAGTGCCTGGTCTCCCCTCCTAGATCTGCAGGGCACACGCCCCCCATGTCTTCCCGAGGTGCACACAGTGGCAGGAGCCACCCTCCCTCCCCACACCAGGTGCTCCATCTCACACCCCATTTGGTCACCTGCTGGGTAAGGAGGGGGGTGGAGCACAGTAGATCCTGGGTTGCCCTTTACTTCAAAAAGTGATTTTCACCTTAAAAAGGTTGGAGACCACTGCCTTACACAGTAGTTCTGTTCTTCCAATTCTTTAGATATTCTTGGATCTCTTCAGGGCTGAACGAGTGCAGGATGTATGGGATGCGCTGAGGAGAATTCTTCATATTTGTGGTACAAGATTTCATTTAACAGAAAGCATGGCCCCAGACCTGGCCCCTTTAAATCTCTATTTTAAAACCCAGGACCAGGGCACATTTAACTGGGTTTATGCTAATTTGCACTCTTGCTTGAGTTATGGGTGTAGGGTTTTACTTGTTCTATGACGAAAATATCAGGCCCTTAAAATCTGGATTTTTCTAACTTTAAATCAAGTGGAACACTTGGGAAGACAGGGACCTTTTTAGAAATCTAATGAGCCAGACCTTTAACTAGCATAAGTTGTACATCCCTCTTTTAGTCAATGTAAATATACTATCTTATATCAGCTGAGGGCCTAGGACAATGTAACATAGGTTTCAGACCAACATGACCATTACCTTTAAGAAAAATGAGAGGAAGGGATTAAAAAAACACCTAAGTAGATATTATCAAAACAGAAAAATGAAACTCAGAAAGGGCAAGGTGGAGCTGGGGGCAACCAACTTGCATTACTCTTATTAAAGACACTTAGCTCTGGCAATGTGAGATTGTAACAGAAGGTAGAAGAACTGTCATTGCAGGTGTCAATGCTCTCTCCATAAGCCTGTGCAAAGTGAGAGGCTGAAATCAGATTAGCAAGTAATCTGAGTCTATCAGTTACAACTAATTGAACAAACCAGAGGTTCTAGATTTGGTGGACACATTATCAAGTCTTCAGGTATAAGTTTCTGTTGTGCCTGAGTTAAACCTAGCAGAAAGTAAATGGATGTTCATCCACAATGCATTTGGACTGTCTACATGCAAAAGAAGCCAGTATGCAAGTGTCACAGTCAAAGAAAACAGCCAGTATATATTCATCATGCTTGTACATCTACTCTCCACAAAGCCACACCCCCATTTCCTCCTTCAGCATTTCCCACTTCTCTACAGACTATGGTTTTCTGCTCTGCTGATCTCACCAGCCTATCCTTATTTTCTGCCTCATGTAACTGTCCTCAGCCACAGAAGTGCAGATATTGTCAGTATACTGATAAAACTGTGAGGCATTTCTATCCTATTCTTATCTATACCAGACTCAAGGAGCATCTACATGAGATGTTTACTGCAGAGTTAACTAATTAGCTCTACAGTAAACCTCATGGTTTCTACATGTGCAGTCCTACTGACATTACACGTAAACTGGTTCAAACCTGTAACAGAACACATTTTCAGTGCACATAAATAAACCAGTTTGAAAATGGCTGAAACTGATTTGAGAAAAACCTGGTTGAATGTAGTATCAGACTTAACTGATTTGGGTCAAACCGGTTTATGCAATGTCTGTCCCAGACTCCTTGCTGGTTTAAGTTAAACCAGACACCCCCAGCATCCTGGCATGCTTTCTGGACTGGGTGGGACTCTCTGCTCCCTGGCTGCAGCTCCAGCAGAGACTGCAGACTGCTCCTCTCCCTCCCCCTCACTACACCCTGCTAAGCAGGAATTCCCCCCTCCCCTCTGCCTTGCTGAGAGGTGTCTGTGTATTAGCTAGCACACCACATGGTGGCTAAGGTCTGGGATAAAGGCAGAATCAACAGGTAGCTAGTCATGTCCCTCTTGTTTTCTTAATGGGGTGATAAACACTAAGTTAGGAGCGATAAACACTGTTATCAATTCTCTGCTGGGCTAATCAGAGCATCCTGCCAGGGCCTGCACCAGTGGCCATGCACCTCACAATTCAGTGCTATGTAAAGGAAGGCAGGGCTGCTCTAGCACGCCCCAGATTCTAGCCTGAGCCACTGCAGGCATGTGTTTGCAAGTCTGGGATGTTTGTACAGTTACAAACTGATTTAGCCTAGCCAGGTTAGACTAACCTGCAAAGATTGAATCAATTCAGGCTAAGGTTTTTTGAATGTCTGACCCTAGCCATAAGGTCACAGGAAACTAATGTACCCTGCAACAAGGTACGTACTACTTGTAAATACAAGTACTATTCTGCTGCAGTTTTTTACCCCACAGCACCGCATATATAAGTGCTGATGCAGCTGACTGGGGCACAGGGGTGCTTCAGTGTGGGGCTGCCTACCAACTAGCCCTGCACTGGAGCACCCTCGTGCCCCAGCCAGCCCCTCTGCAGCATACTGAACAGGGTCAGAGCAGCCCCAGGCAGGGCTGCATTAATGCATAGGCAAGCTAGGCACATGCCTAGGGCTCTAAGTGAAGAAGGGGCCCAGTTGTGCTTATTTTGCCACAGCAGTACCACTGCCATGCCACTTGGCTCCTTTTTGCTTCTATGGCTGAACTTTGAAGCTCCAAGCCCCAGTGATGGCTGCTGCTGCTGCCATATGCAAAACAACTAGGTGCATAATTTGTTTGCCTAGGGCCCAAAGGTTACTCCTGCCCTGGCCCCGGGCTGACAGGTTGACCCCCCAGGTCCCCTGCCAGCTGGGGCTGGTACACCCCAGCTCAACATGCTATGGTCCCAGGTGCATGTGTAAATGCACTGCCCAGGAGCAATAAACTGCACTGTGATATGTGCTTGAGTTCATTGTGTTGCATTAATATGCACATGTAGATGCACCCCCAGTGATACACATTTTGGGCCCAATCCAAAAAAGGTGTTATTTTCTAGGAAGAAAATACCCATAACATTTTGTTTTTGAATTATGGAAAGTTAATATAAAAAAGTTCTTATTTTTCCTAATTTCAGAAACCCTGAGCAGAAAAAACAACAACCTTCTCATGAGAAATCAGGTTCTCATACAAAAAAAAATCGTTTTGATGAAAAATTTCTGACCAGCTCATTTTAGCAAATAATCAGCAACTTTCAGAATTATTTCCAGAACATGCACTGTGACTCAGCGAAAGCCTGAACATACGAGCAACCATGTGATGTCTTTGAAATGATATTGGTTAATACCCTTCCTCTTCCCTACGTAAGTAATAGCAACCATAAAGGTTAACAGTACTTTTATATCCCATTGATGTAGATATGGCTCCACCTACATTAGGATAAAGGTCAGTATTTGTTCTTGTTAAAACAAAACCTCACAGGTAGATTTTCCAGACAACAGTTAGGGTTTCCCTTGATGAGTGCCTCAGTTATCAACCAGAGCATAAGCTAGTTACTTCTGTACCCTGGACACAGAGAGGGGGTGGGGAGGGGGTTGTGCTGAGTGTGAGAAAATTATGAGGCTTATGAGAAAACTATTGGTTGTTTATTTCCGGTTCCTTATTTCTTATTCCTGGTTTCTTTTTTCAAAGCTAATCCATACCTAGTAAAAGCTTGTTATTAATGAATTATACTTCCTAGAGAGAGAATTTCATTAGCTATGCATATTTACTAATTAATATGTAAAATAATATCCTGCATCAAGTACAGAGCTCTAAATGAAGACCAGCTTAGGATGGGAATATGGGGCAAAATACTTCTTGGGCCACCCCAGATTTCCTGTCGATGCCACTGGGGACTGTCCCAAAGAACAGTGATGGTTTGGTTGTGCCAGGCTCTGTACTAAGGATACAGGCTCAAATAGGGAACTTGTATTGGACTGGGATTATGTCTAGAAATCCATCTTGGGCCACTCCACACCATGTCTCTGTGGCACTGGGGAACTCTCCTAGACCTCTCTGACCAGAGTCTTGCCCAGCCCAAAGTGTGGTTTGCGTGTCTCATGTTACCAACTGACAGTCCCCCTATACCCATTGTGCTAAGTATATGGGCTGGAATAAGGAACCGGATTCGGTTGGGTTAATGGTTGAAAATCCTTCTTGGCCCAACCCACACCATGACTCTGTGGTACCAGGGGACTCTCCTGGACATCTCTGACCAGAGACTTGCCCAGCCCAAAGAGCAGCTTGCTCCTGCCAGGCTGCCAACTGACAGCCCCCAGCTTTACTAAGTATATGGGCTTGAATAAGGACCTGGCTTTTGGGCTGAGATTGTGGGTATAAATCTTTTTTAAGCCACCCCACAACATGATGCTGTAGCACTGGGGGACTCTCCTGGACATCTCTGACCAGAGTCTTGCCTGGCCCAAAGCGCAGTTTGTCTGTGCCAGGCTGCCAACTGATGGCTCCCCAGCCACTGTACTAAGTAAAATGGCTCCACTAAGGAACTCGTTTTGGCCTGGAATTATGGCTGGAAATCCTTCTTGGGCCACCACACAACATGCCTCTGTGGCACTGAAGAACTCTCCCAGACATCTCTGACCAGAGCAGTTTGGCCATGCCAGGCTGCCAACCGACAGACCCACATGGCCACTGTACTAAGTATAATGGTAACCCTCTTAAAGATGCCACTCATCTGCATACAAATAGTGGCTGTAAAAACCTTAATGTGGTAGCAGCTGTGAAAGGGTTAATGTAGTCTCAAAGCCCATGGAGTCTCTTTTGGGGGGCCTGTGTGTCTAACCCTAAAGCTAGATTTTAGCACTAACCATAACCTCCAAAACATACTGCATTTTTTTCCTTCCAGATGAAAGCACCTTAAAAAGAAATGACTGATTTTGTAGTAGTGTAATACAAAGCTCCTGGAACACAAGACTGTCATTGAAAAAACAGATATGCACGTAAATTATCAAATCAGAAAACTGCCACAAAACTATCCAATTCTCACCGTTATCACAAATGAATTAGCTCCTGAAATGAGTAACTTTATTTAATAGTGTGGAATGTGCCCCTCTACTATAAGTATAAGCTGTACTAAAAGGGCATAGGTCCCACTAAGCAAAGGCAAAACTAACATCTCCTATGAAAGAAATGATGTTGCAATGTGACAGAGATCCATGCCTATACCTTCTCCCTGCCAGACCCCAAATTGCAACTACTGTACACTCCTTTATGCTACAGCTCAGCATAGTCTAGCAGACTCTCCAAGGAAGAGCCAAATGAGTAAAATCACAGCCACCATTTAACAATGCTTGGTTAGAAAGTTTCTTTATGAGAACTAGGAAAGCTGCAAAAAGAATCTGGAAAATAAGAAGAAAAAGCAAGAAAAAGAGCAAAAGAGACAGAAACTTCCCAAATTTGTCATTTAGGATAGATTTAATCCTTAATTTATTAGAGTAATACAAGGAGACTCAAGTTGGTGTTTGCGCAGTATCTTGAGATCACTAGCCAGAAGATGTTAAAGTCTAAAATAATTAGTAATAATAATGTTTGCTAAATACCATTTTCTTGTCTTCTCTGTGCCAGTATTAGAAGCTCCTCATTCTTTAAAGGGATAAATTTATTATTTTAAGAGCTTTCCCTGCTGCTCACCCCTCTCCCTACCTCAAATTACAGCTTCTCTTTGGAAACCCCCGTTATCTTTACTTCTTCAAATAAACCCCAGTCCCTCATTGTGCTACTCTTCGCAGTCTTCTCTTGTGCTTCTCTTTCCAGTCCCTCTCAGGACTTTGCACCTTCTTAAACACACGATGCAGAGAAATTATAAATATCAGCAGCACCACTTTAATCCTTGTTAAAGCCCAATGGTCATATGACAGCTGTCTGCAAACCTGGAAGGACTCCCTCATGCCTGCCAGGGCTTGGAACTCATACTTACTTGTCAATTCACCTGGGCTTGTTTCTATGACAGTGAAAGCACTGAAGATCTCCTAGTGAGGTTAATGAGGAGCAAACTGATGACTAATTTAATGGTGGCAAAGGGAATATTTGCTGATGTCCATCGTTATATTACTCCACTGGAAAGTCACTTACAGGGAAATATTTGCAACACCCTGTAACATACACGTTTCTATAACCACCATAAGTGAACAGCAGCTGCTAAAAAAACAGAGAAAATGGAATGAATGTGATTAAATAAAATTAATAAACTTGGGAGAATGGCTGGCTGAAGGAAATCAGTGATGGACTACAAACCAGCAGTATTACTGAAAGGGTGAACAGTAGTTTTTCACTCAAATTCCTGTGAAAAAGAAAGGCTTACCATCATTTTTATTGACAACAGTGGCCAAACTGTCCAAACCCACATCCTGGTACTGGATAGGCTATAGGGATGTTTCAGTGCCTCTGCCCAGCAGGACAAAGCCAATCATATAACTACTGCTGAAAATTATGTGCGTTACTTATTTCTACTTTACAGCTTTTCCATTGAAGAGGTTCCCATTCAACCAAGAGCACTTTTAGGTCTCTTCTCCCTTCTGATATACAAGGCAAGCACAATAAGTTTGTTCACAACCATTTTAGGCCAAAGAAAATTTCCATACTGGTCTCTTGCTATTCCAGTATCCTGGAGACCATAGATAATCATATGGTTTGTTCTGCATAAAACTGCTCCCTAAGAATAGTAATCTACTCTCAGGCCAATCCTGTCTGTGCCTGACATGTCAGGCCCAGATATCCTTTTTGCTAAGGCAAAAGCTGGTAGGATGAAGCAGAAGCCCAACCATTAGCTCCCTGACTCCAAGCCATACCCACCCACCTACATCTACCCCAAAGATTCTCGTAGCTCACCAATGAACTATATCTGTTGAAGTACATGGGCAAAAGGCCAAAGGAGCAGTAGCACAAAGCAAGCTCTGAAGGCATTTGCCAGCAACAGAAAGACTTCCTGACAGACTGTGCTGCCACAGCAGCAGCAGCAAAGAGAACCTCCCTCCCCTGAGGCCAAAGAGATACAATGGTGTAAAAGCAGCATGGAAGATGAGAACCAGTTTTTTTGTGGGCGCATCGACATGTGCAGTTAATTCAAAGCAATATACTCTAGGACATATAACGCTGGAATTTATTGCTCCATGGGGCTGCAGCATGTTGATCAGGGTCAGAGCAGCCTTGGCTGGCAGGGGGACTGGGTAGGGGCAGCCTGCCAGCCAGGGAATGCTCTGACCCAGCTCAACATGCTGCAAAGGGGTGACTGTGGCATGAGGGTGCTTTAGAGCAGGGCTAGCCCACAGGCAGCCCCTGCACTGAAGCACCCTCATGCCCCAACCAGGTGGGTCAGCTTCTGCACATGCATTACTGTGCATGAAAAAACTTGTGCTGTGCACAAGAAAAACAACAGGGTAGTACTTGGAAATACAAGTACTGCCTTGCTGCAGAGTGTATTAATTTTCTGCAGACTAATAGGGCTGCATGTGTAGATGCCGAGATGTTTTCTCTAGAGCTACGTAGGCAACTGCAGTAAACATCTCATATAGATACACCTGTGTGTATTATATAAACCCAGCTGCCAGCACCCCCATGTTGTAGAGAGATCTGAAATCCTAAAGATTACTTAAGATTCCTAAATGGTTACACCAAAATGCTGTGAGAGAATCCATCTTCAAATGCCTAGATTCAAAATATGGATCACAGCACTGTAAGTCAAGCCTCTCCCCAGTGCAGACAGAGATGGAACCTATCCAGGCCATGCAGCTCTTCTTAGGGTGGGTCGACACAGTAGCAAAGCATGGGTCAGTCTTCAGTTTTGTAAAAATCTCATTTGTCCACAATCAATATTGGGCAGCAAACTGGAATTGATGGTGCCCTTGACACAGCCTAAAAGAATTGTTAAAGTGAGAAAGGTTTAGATCATGAAGAAGGTACAACCAAGGATATTTTCAAAATAAAAGCTAACCTGTGGCAGGGCCTTTAGTGGGCTAGGCTTGAAAGAAATCCCTGAATTTGTGAGAGTACTGCATACTCACTTTGAGAACTCTGATTGGTTAGGTGACTCTATATATATAAAGCACAACTTAATGCTGGTCTTTCATCTCCATTTGGCAGAAACGTGTGGCAGGCTTAATGGTGCTCTGACATCCGCACTTCGTATGTCAGAACCTCAAAGAAATGTGTTAGCTAAAATGCTCTCTCTTTTTAAGAAAAGGAGTACTCTGTGGTCCAGGGGAAGAAACTTTGTCTACCAGGCAGGAGACCTGGGTTCAATTCCCAGGCACTTATACAATTACAGCCATGGAGGCACCAAACATCTGGTCTTCAGATTCTGTCTCAGTGGCTTAAATGGAAAATGGCAGATCTGGGCAGCCTTCACTCCTCTGAAAATACTCTTGCCCAGGCATATGCATCGAAGGTCTGGTGTGGCCTTCATGCATACACCATGATCCAGGAGGATCAATGACTACCACTATATTAAAAGAAGGTGGAAAACTCAGAAAGGGAGTGGCGTGGTGGGCCATGGGGGCCCTTTGGAGACCCAGAGCCAGAATTCTGGTATCACCCCAGCATAAAAGTTGAGTAACTTAACCAAAGTCAGTAGAATGACTCTGGATTCATACTGGCATAACTAGGGCCAGAGATTTTGGCCCCTGGGTTCAAACCTTCCCTTAATTAAGATGCAGAGCTCAGGGTTGCATGGAGCTGGCATTTTGGATTGGGCCCATCTCCAGAAAAGAATGTAAGAGGTCTCATCCTGGGCCTGATTTGGGTACCCTCCAGAAGGGACAGTCAGTCCTAAAATTGAGTTAATTGTGTCCAGTGCTTCTGAGTTAATTTTAACAAGGTTTATGGTCATTCTGATGTGACACTCCTTGACTTTGAGCTCCCGTTTGAGAGGTTGGAGGGAGATATATTGTTATTCACCTGGTTCTAATTATTGCAGTGCAAATCCACTTTATACAGTAGCTGATTTGATAGACATCACCTCATGATATTGGTGCTTCCTTCATTTAGCTTTGTTTTTCATATAATACCATTTATTTAATTTAAAGTAACTTCCATACACTAATATACAACTCACTGGAGTGATACTGTAGTGCGATCTATATCTATATATATCTATATCTATATATAGAAGCCAAACATTTCTATATTAATATTTCTATTTTACTTTAAGAACGAAAAGATAAAATAAAACAAAAGCCTTTTAGCAACCTACAACAGCTAAAATGATGACTTGGAAGGATAAAGCTGAAAAGTAAATGAGTATTTCATTTACTGTGGACACTTTTAAAGAAAGGGAACACTTTTTGATTTCTAATATGAACCACCAACATTTTGATATTCAGTGGCTCAGAAATAAAAAATGTCATTTCAACTATCAAAAAGCTAAAATATTTTGGGGTTTCTTATGAATTCTACCCACATTATTATTTTTTTCAACAAATCTCCAAAATCTTCATTAAAAAGATAGTTTTCTTGTGAAGTTTTCTTTCTTGTCAGAAAGACATTTTTCAATCTAAAAAAGTCAATGAAAAGAAATCTCAATAGCTATATTAACTGTTTAGATGCCAAATCTCACTGCTCTTTTCACTATATAAATACAGCTATAAAATCGCTGTTAGTGTCTCTGTAAGTAGTCCAAAAAGGCACTGATAAATTGAAACAGCCATCGCCTTCTATCTTTGCTAAAAAGATATCTAGTTCCAGTCCTGATGGATAGACGAGCATTCAGAAAGCACTTATGATCCTTAGGGGGATACAGGATTTGAGACCATTTAGGACTTTTGCTTGGAGGAGACCATAGCTGCCACGTGAAGCCCTTAGAAGTCTGAATCTTCAGGAAGTGTAAGTCTTACAGGACGTAAATGGAAAGAAATGGGAAATGCAGTTCATTGGATGTGACCCTTTAGGGTGTAGTTCACAGTTTGTCAGGATTCACTTTGCAGTTGGGAAAAAGAAGAAAAATCAAGTTGTATTCTAAATGCAATTCACACCAACAGAGATATAATACTACTGCTGTTTTATGCACCAATTAGATATAACTGCACTTTAAGGGATTTGAAGTGATCAGAAAGTATGGAAAACCAGCTCAGTTCTCTACACCTTGTGCTGCTGAAACCTATGTCACATTCAAACCGGGCTAAGGTAGGTAGGACTGGACGAGGAATAATATGAAGACTCCAAACTTTAATCCTCAGTTTTGACCCATAAGCAAATATGCAGAACATGGATTGCATCCTGGACTCAGAAGCTGCGAAATTCATGTCATACATTAATGCCAATTGACCCCTGAGATCATAGAAAATGAAAGTAACAACTGCCTCCTCCCACCTTCAGCCAGCATCTCCCAATTGCTTGTTCCAGTTCAGAAGCTGGCACTTAGCAAGGGTTCAGCACAGCAGCCAAATAACATTGCTTATGCAGCTCGGAGTTATGGTAAAAAGGAAAAACAAAAGGAATGACTCTGTCCCAACTGAAGTGGACATCAAGACATTAAAACCGAACTTCACAGAGAAGAGTCTTTGCAAGGACGGTGGGGGTTAGAGAAGCAGCAAGGTAATGCTATTCCAGAAGCAATTATTCTGTACAAAACAGCTTGTCAAAGGGCGAGTGGTGGAGTAGGGGGGGGAGGAGGGGAACCGGGCTTAACTGCTAGTGAGCTTCCTGTACAACCTTTGAAAAGCAAAGTTACCTTTGGGTTCCTGAGAGCAGCCCTTCCAGTCCTTGCAGCAGCACAGCCCCATCGCAAGTGAAACGTCTCTGAAAACCACAGCGGCAATACACTTTCATTTGCTCAAGCAAGTCTGCTTTTCACTGGGCAGGTACCGAAACCAGCATCCTATGCACTGGGTGCCAGGGGAGGGTGCAAAGGGCTGCAGTTACCTTGCTACACTCAAAGAGGGTTCTCCCGGACCATCAGCTGTGCTAAGCTGTGCTGATGGTAAGACTTGCTGTTCTCTCCGTCTGCCCTTCAGGTCTGTAACTATTGACTGGACAGTTTTTCCTGCTTGTTTCCCCAACTAGCACCAACCCTCTAAGATGTGCAGCCCAGCGTCATTCCCTGCCAAGTACCACTAACATCCCAAACAGAAACAGACCCTGCTAATCAATTTGAGAACTAGCAGATTGTTGCCCTGGGTCTCCCCTCCTTTAACGCCTATATTTCTGGCTGACCCTGCATAGATCTCAGAATTTCACTGCCTCACTTGCCTATTAAACTTCCAGTGCTTATTAATTATACTCTGCCCTCTTTGAAGAAGTGAAAGGCCACGAGAGGGGGCTTTATGTGAGCAGCAGATGCTTGTTCTCAGATAGCCAGAGGGCAGCAGACAGACTCTGAATGTAAACCGTAAGTGCATAAAAAAAAAAACACTAGAAAGGCCATTTAACCTCATGCAAAACGATGTCAGGAGAAGAAAGGGCTGTATTACTACGCTCCCATTCCTTACCTTAAAACCTTAACTGTGTATCTCTGAGAATCTCTGTAGAGATTGGTAAGCATCCAGGGCGTGTTGGGACCCTGTGTCTCACAAAGGCCAGCACTACTGTGGCAGTCTTCTATGGGGGTTGTTTAAATGCCCACTTTTAATGGCATTAACTCATTGAAACACAAGCCACAAAGACTCGATGCTGATTGCATTTTGACGCTTGTTTTGGGATCAAGGATAAACAATAGCCATCAAGCATATGCTTGCTGGTGCTCTAGACTCAGGCTTGTTTTCTAGACCAGTGTTTCTCAACACATAGGTCACAACCCAAAAGCGGGTCACAAGAATATTTCAAAAGGCTGCGAGCTGCAGCAGGGCAGAGGGGTGGTGGGGAGACGCCTGGCCCTTCCAGCAGGGGAAGAGAACGGGTGAAGCTGCGTGGCTAGGTTCACAGGGCAGCGGGCTGGGAGATGTTGCTGGGGGGGCACAGCACGGCAGGCCCAGCCCAGCACAGGGGGAGTGCTACAGGCCTCTCCTCCTCTCTCCAGCCCATGCTGGGGCCAGACTTGCTTCACTGCCACCGGCAAGAGCTGGAGCCACCGCAGCCACTGCGCTCCAGCTCAAACGCGATGGGGACAGCTGGGGACCCCCCTGGCAGGGCCGGTGGAGGCAGGGGCTGCAGGTTGGGAGTGAGGGATACCAGCATGGCCAGAGGAGACAGGGGACTGGGGGTTGGGCACTGGCAGGGCCAGCAGGGTGTGGACCAGGACAGGCCACAGATCTTTGCAGTAGAAAAAAGGTCGAGAACCACTGTTCTAAGCCATTCAGCCACTCCGCTTTAAACGGGCAGTGAGCCCCTGTTTCTTGAAGATTCACTGCTTAGTCAAATAAGGCCCTGATGCATGCTTTACAATGCAATACTGTAGGTTTGTTTTGTCCAGTGGTTTTCATGCACACTGGGTGCATCTACATGTAAAATTAATGCAGCTGAATAAACTCTGATGCAGTTTGGGCTGAAGTTAGTTGTTCTTGGGTGCAGTGTTTACATGTGTCCCCAGAACCGCAGCACATTGAGCTGGGCTGGCGCAGCCCCAATTGGCAGGGAACACGGGAGGCCAGCCTGCCGGTCAGAGGCTGGTCCAACCCAGCTCAACGTGCTGTGGAGGGGCTGGCTGGAGCATGAGGGTGCTTCAGTGTGGGGCTAGCCGGCAGGCACTCCCTGCACTGAAGCACCCTCGTGACCAAGCCAGCTGGGTCAGTGTCTACATGTTACTTGTGGCAGAGTAAATAACTCCACCATAGGACAGTGCATGTGTCTGGCAGTACTGATCTACAGCAGAGTTAATTAGTTTACTCCATCCTAATAGTACTTCACATGCAGACAGTGATATTTACTGTGGAGCTAATTAGTCAGCAGTAAATGTCTCATGTAGATGTGCTCATTGGGTCCATTTAAAGAAGGGGTGGGCAAAATGATCTTCTGAGGTCCCTTCCGACCCTACCAACTATGAAACTATGAAAAATGTGGCCCGGGGGCTGGATGCGGCCCACCAAGCCATTCTATCCGGCCTGCAGGGCTTCTAAAAAATTTAGAAAATTAATATTAATCTGCCCTGGCCTGCCTGTAATGCAGCCCTCGATGGCTTGCTGAAACTCAGTAAGCAGCCCACGGCCCAAAATAATTGCCCATCCCTGATTTAAAGAGTTCGGAGTGCAGGCTTAAATAATAAGAATTAGTTTAAGAGGCACAAACAAGAGACAGGATGAGACAGAGATGAAAATTTGTCCTAGTGGGCTGGAGCTCTAAAGGGGAAGGCTCAGTTTCATTCATAACACTGTTAAAAACATACTGAGGATCTGAGAGCGAGGCAGCAAGAGACAACAAACACATACGACAAACTTATAGAGGACTAATGTCCTGAAAAATAATTTGAATATGTAGGAAAAGCTTGATCCTGGAAGCTGTCCAGAACATGCAACTCGTATTGATTTCCATGGGAATTTCAAATGCTCAGTAGCTCTCAAGATTGGGCCATAAAACCAGAATGCAAACAGACTGAATTAAGGGTCAGGTGTTTTCTTGCTGCCTTATCACTCAAGATTTGTTGTCTAGGTAGTTCTTGCAAAGAGGTCTCTGCTTGGCACTCTGTTATTGTTAGTTTGAGCTAACCAAAATGTCAGCATTAAATCAGTGACAAACAGCAGCAGCATTCACAAAATACTAGCTTCCAGGAAATCCAAGTCCAACCCTTCCAAACTGGTTGCTGCAAAGGAATTAGTTATTCTGTCGTTGTTGGTATCTACTTGTTTCTCTTACTTGGAGAAGTGCAAGCTAGTCTCAAATAAACTCTGTGGACAGGAAAATCCTCTTAAAAATGCATTAGTAGATGGCTTCTCAGAAATATTTCAGTTGCACAAACTGCTGTTTTCTCCTTATGCAAGTAACAAAAAAAGAACCAAATCTTTCCTCCATAACAAAATCCATTTGCTGAGATCACTCTCCAGCCAAGCAGTGGGAGGGTAGACATACAAGCCACCTGTTAGCAATATCCGGGTATTATTTTGGCAACTTTCCCTGAACTGAACAAAAACCAAAGTCCAAGCAGTCTATAGGAAAGGCTAGGCTTTCCCCTGCTTTCCCCTGCTGGAATATTTACATAAAAATGCCAGTCTCCACATACACGGTCTTAGCAGTGACACTACAAAGTCAGAAAGGAGCCAAGAGACACTGTGGCCAGGCTCTCTGTACACCAGCAATTCCTACCTGGCCATCATCCCTGAGAGGGGCTGCTATCACCTGCTACAATTCAGAGCAGCCCCTAGCCTCTCTCTAGGACTTGCTAAGCTTTTAACAATCTTAAATCATACACACTACTTAGTAAGAAATGAACAACATATTATGAAGTTTTGTTTTTCCATTTATGAAATATTTACAACCTAAATCTACTGAAGTGTCACAAGACACTGAGAAAGCGATGAGAAGCTTTTCTGTACTTCCTACTGAACATTAAACTACATGTGGTTAATTTAAATGGTCACAGAAGGGTCAGCTGTCTTTGGGCTGCAGATACAGTGAAATGCCATGATACACTAAAAACAGAAACAATTTCAAAGCACTAATTTTCACATGTGCTCATAAAGGAAGGGGAATCTCCTAATGTGGTAACCACATGGTACTTGAATGCACTTTTGTCATTGTACAAGTTTTAAAATGGGCATTGATTATTTGCACATTGCACTAGTTTAACATTTCTCCCTTTAAAGACAATGGGAGTTTACCCCTACCCACTTCAATGCAAACACAGCTGGGCCAATATTTTGAAATACCACCCAAAATGTGTGTGGGTGCATGCATCTGTGTGGCCCATCCATATACCTATATTCATGCCAAATCCATCCAGATCATAAGAGAAAGGCCACTGTATATATAAAAGTCTTCACACATTTTTTAAGTGTGTGTGCACACAGGTGCATATATGCACACACACATCTGGCATTTTAGGGCAAAGGGAGTTAGGAAAACACAAACAACCCATTTTCAATGCTCTAGGTCAGTGGTTTCCAAACTTTTTTGATCGCGCACCCCTATCAGTAACAAATTTTTGAGCACGCACCCCCAATATATGTATATTTATTTATTTATAAATTATATATATGTACTGCTGTACTAATATATTATGTACATAATTATGTATATTGTGTACATTATACACAAAAAATAGAAATTAAATTGTCATTGTTTTTACCTTGTGATGTGGCTGACAAAGAGCTCGTACTAGGAGTAGGAGAAGTGTCAGCTCTGCCATTTTCTTGTTGTTCGCTTGTGCTCGCATTATTGGTATCATCTTCAATCCACGGTTTCTTTGCAGGAATCTTTTTAAGCCACTTGTTCATTTTGTGAGGGTTAGTTTAGTTAAAACTAGATAATATAATCTGTAAATCCACTTAATCGGGCACATGTAAACTGCAATACGTCACGATATGCTGAAAGCGAACGAACGCTTCTTCCCTCAGGATACCTCACGTACTGTACGTGACACGTGACCATCCGACATACGGACTGAGTGAGGGCGCCAGTGTCATCTGTATATTAAATATTAGTAATGCTTAATTTCTTTCTTATTTTTTTAGATAAAAAATAAATAAAAATACAAGTTCTAATATTTTCTTCGCACATCCCCTGGGATCGTCTCGCGCACCCCACTTTGGAGACCACTGCTCTATGTCATCCAGGATCCTTTGTTTTGGGCTCAAGCCCATTTTACATCTCAATTGGTGCATCTACACATGTTCTTTATTGTGGAGCTGACTAATTAGCTCCACAGAAAAGCATCTCCACATGTGCATCTCTACAAGTTTGCCCATATTAGGATGCAGTAAATTAATTAACTTTGCTGTACGATAGTACTGTCCAGAGCAAATACTATCCCAAGGTAGAGTCATTTAGTGTGACAAAACACATGTAGATGGTGACTAAGGCTGGCTGGGACACAAGGATGCTACAGCGAGAAGGCTGCCTGCTGGCTAGCCTCACACTGTAGTACCCTTGTGCCCCAGCCAGCCTTACCACCACCCAGGACTCCTTAGGTCTGGAAATTTGGCAGCAGTAGCACAGCAATTAACTGACATCACTCCTGTACCCCCAGATTTTTGGACCATGGAGGAGCCCCACAGGTCAGAAAGCATGGCTCTTTGAGCCAAGTATAATCTGTGGGTCAGGGATTGAGCATCCCTGCCCTACATACTCACTATAGAATCTGAGCACGTCCAGGGTCCCTTCTCAAGCTGATCATTTGGTTATCTATAAATCCCCCTCAAACACGATTAATGTCTCAAACATATTTTAACAATCCTTGCAGAAGCAGGACATTTACTACCATTGTCTCCTTGCTTTACCTGTACCAGGTTAGGGTGCTATGCCTTGTGATTGTGTGAAAGGACTGACTGTGTAGTTTTAGGAACAGGTTAGACAAGGATTGCTTCCAGTAAGTTGATTTTAGGGGCAGCTGGCTTTTCGCTGCCACATGTCTCAACAGGGACATTAGAGAACTTCTCAAAAAGAAAAAAGAAGAGTACATGAAATGGAAAAACAGTGCGACATCCAGAGAGGATTACAGGCAATCCTCAACTTATGTCTTTGAGTTACAACAAATGCCATTTACGACATTTGTAAATTGACATCCTGTTTTGAGATTCCCACACTGGTTTTGCCTTACGACAGTCAACACAGCTGCGTCCAGCTGGTAAGTCTGTTGTGGTGTGGGCAAGCGGAGAGGGGAGGGACATGGAGGACCAGATCAACACCCCTGCAGCGATGGAGGGACTGGGGCTGGAGCTGGGACTGGGGCAAGCGCTGCCCAGGGAGGCAGTGGGACAGCTTGCACTGCTGCGCATTGCTAGTCTGGGAGCTGCTTGCGTGGTGGCTTGTCCAGTGGTTCTCACTGCTGCTCCCACCGCCAGTCTGGGAGGGGTGTGTGCCCCAGGATCTGTACAGGGCAGCAGAGCTGGGGATGCGTTTCGGGTGAAAGGCACTGGGAGTGGGGGCTACATCCCCCCTGTTGCTTACTCAGCTGGTACAGGGCTGGTGCGAGACTAAGCCATTGCACTGCCTCTGGACAAGTGGCGCACAGCGGCGGGAGCTGGCCTGGCCTCTGGACAAGCAGCAGCCTTGCCCAGGCTGGATGAGCTGCGGCAGGGCACGGGGTGGGAGGGCATGTGCCTCTAGATCAGGGTGGGGCAGGTGGCATGGGGGAGCTGCAGCGAGTTTTCAGGTGGCACACACCCTCCCTGTGCCCCGCCACCATTCGACCAGTCAGAGTGAAGCCACTGCTTGTCTGGGAGGCATGGGGAGGCCGAGCTAGCTCCCACCACTGCACACCACTTGTCCAGAGGCAGCGCAGCGGCTCAGTCTTGCGCTGGTCCCGTGCCAGCTGGCCGACTAGTGTGGGGGGGCACAGCCCCCACTTCCAGTGCCTTCCGTCTTCTGCCCGGAGCACAGCCCAGTACAGCCCCAGCCCCAGTCGCCTTGTGCAGATCCTGGGGCACATGCCCCCAGCCCCACACCATGCCCTCATGGATCGGTGGTGGGAGCAGCAGTTTGAGCCACCAGACAAGCCACCACATGAGCAGCTCCCAGACCAGTGATGCGCAGTGGCATGAGCCGCCCTACCCCCTCCCTGGGCAGAGCTTGCCCCAGTCCCAGCCCCAGCTCCAGCCCCCTCCCTCACTGCAGGGGCACTGATCTGCCCCCTCACAAGCCCTTTCCCTCCCCGCTGTCCCCCACCACAACAGACTTACCAGCTGGACGCAGCTGTATCCAGGGTGGTAAAGGAACCTATCCCCCATTTGTAACATTGTTCCTGTGGGAAAATTAGTTCTGAGATACAACATTTCAACTTGAGAGGCAGTTTTCAGCAACCAGTTGTGTTGTAAGTCTGAGCACTGCCTGTATATACATACAGCCTGGGTCTCCAGGTACAAGACAAGGAAAGCCAAGGCATGCATAGAGATCAAGCTGACAACCAAATTAAAAGACAAAAAAAGTCCTTCTATAGATACATAGGGAGCAAGGAAAAAAAATCAAGCTCCACTGCTGGACCCCTATGGAATACGGAGGAGCAGCCCACAGTTGATCCCCACGAAAAGGCAGAGCTCTTAAATATTTACTTTGCATCAGTATTCTTGAAATCAGACAGGAACTTGTCACCTGGAATATGAGGAATACAGCAGTCCACATAAAATCAGTCCTGAACAGGTGAAAATACTCTTAGAACATTTGGACATTTTTAAGTCTGCTGGGCCAAATGTCCTGCATCCGAGAGTCCTGAAAACTGGCTGACCTCATAGTGGTGCCTCCGGCAAGGCTGTTTGAAGAGTCATGGAACTCAGGTGTGGTCCTGAACAACTGGAAGAGGGCTAATGTGGTACCCACCCATCTTTAAGAAAGGGAAGAGAGATGAGCCTGCCAACTATAGTCAGTCAGTTTGACGTCAGTCTTGGGAAAAATCTTCTAATAAATTTTCAAGGAGGCCATCAACCGCAAGCTTGTAGCTGGTGGAGCATTAAGAAGAAACCAGCACAGCTTTGTCAAGGGGAGGTCATACCTAACAAACCTGGTGTCCTTCTATGACTAGGTAACTAACCAGCTGGATATGGGACATGCGATTGACATCATCTACCTAGAGTTCAGCAAGGCCTTTGACACTGTATCCAATGGGATTCTGTCAATTAAGTTGGAGGGTACAGAACTAGACCGGTGAGGTAGGTTGGCAACTGGCTAAGAGGCCAATCCCAGCGAGTTGTAACTGATGGGATGGCCTCAGCCTGGAGGGCCATCGAGTGGTGTCCGCCAGGGATCAGTGCTTGGGCCCGTCCTGTTTAACATCTTTATCAATGACTTGGATGACGCAGTAGAAAGCACAAGGATTAAGTTTGTGGATGACGCTAACCTGTGGGGAAATCCAGACACATCTGAGGACAGGTTAAGGATCCAGAATGACCTTGATGGGCTGGTCCTATGGGCTCAACACAATCAGATGAGGTTCAATAGGGACAAGTGCTGGGTCCTTCATCTGGGTAAGAACTCCCATCATAACTATACAATGAGTGGTGATCCACTGGCTGACGCTGCATCTGAAAGGGACCTGGGGGTGACAATCGACCAGAGGATGGATATGAGCCATCAGTGAAATGAAGTCCCCAGCAGGGCAAACAGAACTCCAGCCTGTATCAGCCGATGCGTTGCCAAAAGATCCAGAGGGGTGCTTCTCCCCCTCTATTCGGCATTGGTGAGGCCACAACTGGAGTACTGTGTTCAGTTCTGGGCACCACACTTCAAGAAGGATGTGACTAAGCTCAAAATGATACAGAGAAGGGCCACCCATATGATCAGGGGCCTGGAGGATAGGCTCTATGAGGAGAGACTCTGGGAACTGGGTTTGTTCAGTCTGAGTAAGAGAAGACTGAGAGGCAACTTGATAGCTGCTATGAGGGAGCGGGCGCTAAGGGCGGCCGTGAAACTCCCTAGCGCCACTCACCGTCACGTTAGGGTGAACGTAGCACCCTCAGAATCTCGCCCGCCTCGACTTTGATGTCTAATATATATAGTATGGAGGCTGCCTGTTTCCCTGGTGGACGGTACGGATGTTCCTATTCCTGCTCCTCCAATGGGGTGTCTACCTGCGCCCCGCCTTAAGGGCTACGCGTGCCTCCAAACCTCCCCTTCAGCACGCCC
>NW_017728951.1:34929353-34986752 GCF_001723895.1 Crocodylus porosus | reverse complement strand
GCTGTTTATAAAGGCCGGGCCCTGCCCCCTTCTGGCCACGTGACCCAGCTGGTCACCCTGGCAACCGGCACCTGAGCTGCCTGGGTGATTGGCAGCTCTGCCAATCACCCTCACAGTCACGGGGCACCTGCGTGACTCCGTGACAGCTGCCTACAAGTATGTCAGGGCAAACACCAAGATCTAGGGAAGCCACTCTTCAGAAAGGCAGCCCTTCGAAGGATGAGGTTCAGTGGGCACAAGCTAGTTGAGGGAAAATTTAGGCTGGACATAAGGAAAGACTTCTGTAAAGCTATCAAGAATCTGGAACATGCTCCCAGCAGAGGTGGTGCAGTCACCATCCCTCGAGGTGTTCAAAAGGAGGCTGGACAAGCACCTCGTTCAGTTTGTTTGAGCCCAACTACCTCCTGCCCACGGCACGGGACCAGACTTGATGATCTTACAAGTCCCTTCTGGTCCTACTATTATATGATTCTGTGATTGTGTCCATCTGCTGGATGGCAGGCCACATGTTACCTGTGATGAGTTAACATGTGACCACTGGGTCCCCAGGCAGCCACTGCTATCTTTTGCTCTGTTTGTAACATCAGCCAGGGTCTTAGGGCTCCTGCTCCATCCCCCGGCTTCTCCGGTCTGATCCAGCCCTGGGGGGCAGGACAGCACAGCACTACACAGCCCACGGTGCTGGGTAAGCCAACAGCCTGGGCCACTCATGAGACGTAGTGCACAGGGGAGCCTTGGAGCTGCAGGTGAGGCAAGGTGCTGCAGTGAAAGGGGTGCCATGCCCCATGTGTACAGTGTAGAGGGGTGGGGGAGTGTTCACCTGCCCATGAACAGTGCAGGGGGGCCACCTGCCTGCTTATGTGCACAGTGCAGCAGGATGGGGGAACACCACCCCCACCTGTGCACGGTGCAGTGCAGTGGAAGGGGGGGGGCAGAGGGTGCTCCCAACTAATGTGGCTCCCATTGGGTGTGGACTCTGCCGTTGCAATCTCCGGCCCCTGAGAAGTTGGGCAGCCCTGACCTATAGCAGAAGGCACACCCCAGGCTTCCCTGCCCAAAGCATTCGGGGTTCACATTGTCAGATAGCTGTTGTGGCTGCCAAGCTGGTTACATGAGGTCTTACTTCTGTGCCCAACTCTCTGCTGTTTATAGGCTGACAGGTACTGACAGCCCAGCTTTGGCCCTACTTTCCTGTTTCACCTAGAAAGGAGGCCTGAAAGATGGGGCATTTTCATTATGACTTATTTCCATCACTCTCAGAGCAGCATAGGCCACATCACTGTGGTTCCCAAACTGTACAGCACTTAAGCAGAACAAAAGATTTTAACCATCAGCATTTCAGGGCCTGCCTATATGAGGGAATCTTGCCATTATTACATCTTGCCTATCATTATAGGCTCACAGACCCTCCCCTGAAACCTGGGACTCTTCCATGTCTAAAGCTTTTATCTCTGTTAATCCCCCACTTATATTTTTCAGTCTTGTTTTGTGCCAATCACCTGGTGCTTTCACTGCACAAAAAGGCTAACAAACAGCATATCAGCTCAGCATTATATACAGCATATCTTGTACCAGGAGGGGGCGCAGATATCAACAGATTTTTAAATGCATTTTAATTAGATCAGCAATGGTTTATGGATGTCAAGAGCATGGCCTAATCCTATAGTTACAAAGTAATCTGTTGACATTAGCTCGGTTTCAAGCCAGCCTTTGAAAGTATGTCTGTGCAGTGGGCTTTGTGCTAGAAAAGAAAATGTAGGAGAAAGAAATAAGCTTTGGGAAACAACAGCAAATGTTTAGAGCTGGCTAAAAATCTAAAGTTATAATTAGTATGGCCTGAACTTTAGCTTAAGAAATCATATTTATTTAATATCAAGAGGTTCTTGAAGGACACAAGGAAAGTCACAATTATTAAAAGCACACCGTAGTAATGGTCTAATTCTGATCTCAGCTATTTTATTACTATTTATTAACATGACAGTAGTGTGGAGAGATCAAACCAGCTTGGGAACCTGTTGTGGGAAGTTCTGTATAGATATTAGGGTTGTGCAAAGCTTTGGGTGCCGATTTAATTCAGAGGCCAAATCTCCAAATCCAAAACGAATCAAGGGACCAATAAAAAGGTCCGAATTGATTCAGAGCTCTCTGAATCTTCGGAAAAGATTCAGAGAGCTTCGATGAATTGGGCAGTCCTTGTCTGCTTCAGTAGGGAGCTGCAGCCAGGCTCCAAGCTGGTAAGTAGGGGGTGGGGGAGGGGACCATGGGGGGATCCCTGCCAGCCCCTATCCCCTGCCTGCTCCCCCAGCCCTCCCCCCCTGCTGCCCCTCATGGCTTCCCTGCCCACCCCAGTTCCTGATCCTTTGAAGAAAAGCCCCCAGCCAGAGCTGGGGTGGATGGGGCAGCCATGTGGGAGCTGGGACAGCAGGGGAGGGGGAGGACTTGTGCAGAGCCCCCGACACAGCATGGGGCAGTGCGAGGATCACCCCCTGCCTGGCAGCACCCACTGAGTTGGGGCTTTTTTCCCCCAAAGAGCTGGGAGCTGGGGCGGGAGGGGCAGCCATTGCCAGGCTGGGAAAGCAGGTGGGGGATGGGCCTGGGTGATTCAGAGATTCATCTGATTTGACAGCAGCCAAATCTCCAAATTAGATTCGGCCGAATTGATTCAGGGCAGTGATTTGAATCACCAAATCAAATCACTGTCCCCCAAATCTGAATCTGAAGCAAATACTAGGTGCTTCGCACAGGCCTTATAGATATACTGTCTATAAGGACACCTGAAAATATCTGAAGCTAAAGGGCTGCCATAAAGGAAAAGAACACCTTTTCAATGGCTTGAAGTTGCAGCAGGGTAGGTTTACATTGGATATCAAAAATAACTTCTTTACTGTTAGAGCATTGAGGCAGTGGAATAGACTGCCTATGGAAGCTGTGGAATCTCCATCCTTGCAGGTGTTCAAGAAGAGGTTGGATAAGGATTGGTCAGGGATAATCTAGGAGTAGCTATGCCTGTGTTTTACTATGGGTATGTCCCACTATGTCTATGCTTTGTTGGTTGCCACACGAGGCCAAGAAGGAATATTTTCCCCCTTCCTGTTGCTACACATGTCAGGAGGTGAAAGATTTTGACGTGTGTGCCAGCATTCCTGCTGGGCACTAAAAACCAGGGGTTCCTCACTAAAAGGCCTTGCCCCTCCGCTGAGAGTCAGACCAGACCAATTACCACCTTAAGGATCAAGAAGAAATTTTACCCCATGGTCAAACCGGTACAGACTGGGGGCGGGGGGGCTTTCCTCCGTGGCAGGGGACATGGCTCTCTTCCATGGCTCTCTGAAGCATATTTCAATAACCCTTGCAGTACCAGGATCCTGGCTGACATTGTCCCTCTGCTTTACCTGTGTCAGGTTAGGGTGTTATGCCTCATGTGTTTGTGACAGGGTTATTAGTATAGTTTTACTAATAGGTTAGACAGGGATGTGTGGGATGATTTGGATAAGGATGATCCTGCTTTAGGCAGGGGGTTGGGCTAGATGACCTCCAGAGGTCCCTTCCAGCCCTACTTCTCTATGGTTCTATGGAACACTTTGCATTAGCAAATCAGGTGCAATGCTGCTGAGATAAGTGGAGATGCTGCCTTCGGAAGTTGTTTTCAATAGTTGTCACATGCTGCATTCTTCTGAACCCTCCTTTCTATTAAAAAAGAAAACTCAGGAGTTTGAGTTTAGAATAGGACAACTAAATAGTCTGTAATTTTCTTAGAAATGGTATTTAAGAGCTAGCCTAAATACTGTTTGGGGCATTATAACTATTGGTTTATAAACAGAAGTATCTGAAATAATGCAACATCTTCTCCCTATAACCACCAACAATAAAACACTGTTTTAATGAGCATCAAGAACACTTCAAATGGGAATATAGGTTTACTATGCTGATGACAAGAAATTGCAAAATGTCTTGTTTATGGATAACCTATTGTAAGGATTGGCATCATTTTGCTATCTTGGGCCACACATTGGAAACTGCCTCTGCCATAGGCTAAAAACTCCTCTGAGACCTCAAATTGCCTGCACTTCCCTCACTGTGCAAACCCCTCTGCAGCAAGGTTAACACAGGCATGAGAGAGCAATGGGGAGGCCTGTGGAGGAGGGTGCTCAAGAGGGGAGGCTTGGCACAGCTATATGCCACCTGATCCTCTGTGCTGTCCTAGGGTGAGTCAGGCCTTCCTGGGCCAGATCCAACCTCTTCCCAAGCTGGATTTGGGCCAGGGGTTCTAGGTTGCTGACCTCTGGCCTAAAGAGTCTGAAGGTGGTGAGCTATTGGTAGAGGAAGTGAATTAAAACATTATTCCCAGAATAATGAATAAGTCAATATACACAAGGCGACAAGTCAAATAGAGCCACACCCATACAGCCATGCTAATTGATGCTTGAGTTGTGATTAAGAACTCCATGATGCAACATCCTCTGGGGCTCCAAGCCACTAAAATGAGATGGCCAGGATAATCATATTTTTAAAAATGCTACTTCTATTAATAGGACTTCCTAAATTACAAAACCCCATATTCTATACTCTGCCCACCATGCTCCTATTTGATGTATAAATTATTTGAATAATAGCATCTGATTTGCTATAGAACAAGATTAAAATGCTAAAAATGATTTTAGCAATTTACTGGTCAAAATCACGTTAATCCTATAACTTGCAAGGTCTACTTACTAGTGACACTGTGCAATACTAAAGCATCTTCTTTCAATTATATTTGTCATCTTTCATCTGTCTCTAATTCTTGTATTTCATTCAGCTTAGGCTGTCACTTAAGTACCTATTTCTTGTCAGTTTTATTTTCTGGTTTTAAAGAGTAGCTCAATTTGTTGAGTCTGCATATCCAACACTGCAGAGGTACAGATACAGGATGGGTCCTTCATAAATAGGGTTCAAGTACAACAGGGCCTACTGTTGTCATAGGCTAAGTACACAGTCAAAAAGCCTGAGGCTGAATTGATTCAGTCTTTGCAGGTTAGTCTAAACTGCAGAGATTAAACTGAGAAACAACTGGACACATATTTACTTTTAATTCAGGAAATTCAGCCACAGGGCTACAGTGACTCAGGCCAGAAGCCAGGGGGTGCTACAGCATGCCTCTCTGACACGTAGCCAGCATGGGCTATGGGTTTGCTTCCTTTTCTTGCTGCCTCTGAGGTCACTGGGATTTGCAGTCCAGGATTACAGCAGCAGGACTCTCCAGGGTTGCTCATCACTTCCTCTTCCTGCTTCCAGGTACCTCTGGGATTTGTAGTCCACAGTCGCAGCCAGCAATATGTTTTTAGCAGGGCAGGGGAGTTCTGTTCTCAGGGGAAGGGAAGCTTAACCCCCATCCCTGGTCCTAGACCCCAGCCAGGGTTTGCCGGGGGGAGGCAGTCCCTGCCTTCCCCCGTCTACCCCACCCCCGCGCCCCTCACACACACATACACACACCTTTCTCTGCTGGAGCACACAGAACTGCCCAGTCCAGGACTGGAAAGCATGCTGGGATGCTGCAGGACTGTGATTTAACTTGAACCAGGAAGGGGTCTGGGACATAAGTTTCATAAACTGGTTTGACCCAAATCAGGTAAGTCTGATACAGTATAACCTCATAAATCTGGATACCAAAAATCTGGAATTATCCAGCACTTCCCCCCCGCTGCTCTGCAACCAGCCGCCACTTGCCCCCGCCCTTCCAGATGTGGAGGGGGAAGCTGCCATCCCATACCGCTGCTACCCCACGCCCCAATCCCGCATCGCTCCGCGACCAGCTGCCACGCCGGTTTAAAAAATCTGGCATTTTCAGATTTCTGGATTTATGAGGCTATATTGTACTACATTCAACCAAGTTTATCTTAAACCAGTTTCAGCCATTTTGAAACTGGTTTATGTGAACTGAGCTTCTGTTCTTTTACAGGCTTAAACCAGTTTCTGATGACTTAAACTGGTTTATGTGTAACTTCTGTCCCTAGCCATGCAGTCTGATTTCCTGTATAGCATAGCCCAAAAATCTCCCTTAGCAATATCTATATCAAACCAATTTCTAGGTGCGCTAGAGCAAGTCAACAGAGCCATGCAGCTGGCTGAAGGCATAGGCACATCTGCAGAATAAAAACTTTGATCTTCATTAAAATGATTGAAAATGAGCACCTAAAATTCATTCAACAGCTTTAAAAACACCCTCCTGATGTAACAAGTCAGAATAGGAATCCTTAGGGTAAGAAAGTGAATCAAGGCTTTTAAAATTCAATTCTAATTCCCAGAACATTTCCATTTATTTTATGATGCAAACGCTTACTTGACAAAATGCAAATCCTAGATTTTGCGCCCTGAAGCCATGTCAGGTCCTTGTCAGTTACTCCTCCATGCACGCAGCAACACCTTTGTTTAGGAAGCTCCGTGCAAGCCAGTTCCCACTGATAGTATGCTATTTATTCCTGGAGAATTTCAGATGTAAACACTAAGACGGTTTGCATATGAAATCCTCACAGCTGTTTGACAGCAGGCCAGCTGCCACTTCAACCTAACATTAGTGTATCATTCAAAAGAAATGGTTTCATAAACATGGCTGATAGCAGTTTTCCAATTAGAATTCCTTTTAGATGCCAGGCAGACATAATATCAGCTCTGCATCCTCCCTCTCCCAAAACACAGTAGCGTGGGCTGTGTGCAAAAGAAATTTGTTTTCTTTCTCCAACCTTCACTCTTAAGAATGATTCCCAGCTGGTATTTTTGAGTCAGCATATTTTACGAAGCAGTTAAGCTACCAGCACTAACAGGCATGCAAATGGCATCAAAAGCACCACTCTTGGGCTTTATCACTACACTGAGTAGCTGTCTGGCTTTTTTCCTTAAATAATTACCTTGGCAATACCTATAATTTCTGGGCCAGAGTCTCCTTCTGCAGAGCTATGCGAAGCAAACTGCCTGGTTCCCGCTCCATCTGTGCCCCCTCATTCCTCAAGTAGTAAGGTCCAACCTTCTGGCCATGTGGACCAAACGAGTGGCACAGGGTCAGCTCATGAGCCAGATCCCATACAAGGTCAGTGCATGGGGTCAGTCCATGGGTATGATCTAGCATGCTGGTCCAGCTTCACATGCCCAGATCTGGCCACACGCTGGCCCAATCCCATGTGCTGAGTTCCAGCTGAGTACAGGTACAATCTGGTGCACAGGACCACATTATCTGGCCTGTAAGGCTCCCCACACATTCAGAAATTTGACAGCAGGCTAGTAGCAATTCCCACTAACACCGCTCTCCTGCTGTCATATTTCTGGATGCTGGGGAACCCCTGGGGGCCAGATGACATAGCTCCATGCTGGATCTGGCATGTAGGTCAAGGGTTGAGCACCCTTGCCACAAAGCATCTCTGATCCCTCTCTGGAAATGTGCTGGGGCTAGTGAAAACTGTACACACCACTGTACAGAACTGCTCAAATAGTCCACACCAGCTGAAGGCCACGGAACTTAGATCAATGGGATCTACTCTGGTCACAGTGCACTAAGGGAGCAGGCAGGGGCTCTGTGAGTGGATTCACTAACCACAGTCACTTGTGGAAGGACATATAGGGTGACGCATTTCAGCAGGGCATGGGTGGATAGTGACTATCCATGGCATACCCAGTGCATTCAGTATCTGAAAAGATTTTGCAATGTAAGGCATGAGAGAAGGCATGAGAATAAGATAACAAAGAGAAGGAAAAAGGGGTGATACGGGAACAACATGACTAGAAGGTTTTGCAGGGAAGAGAAAGTGAAGGAAGAGCTCTGGTGGAGCAGGAGGCTATTCTGAGCAGAAGGGGCGAGTAAAGCAAATAGGAAGTTGGGAGTAGAAGGCCACAGCAAACAAGGTAGCGAAGCAGTGAAAGGGAAGCTCGGCCAGAGCACAAGCAGTTGCAGAAAGCAGGATTAATATGAAAGGAAACCCCACGCTGCCTCAAGGCTGAGCTCAACCAGTCATCTCATCCTGACAGCCCCATCCTCCTCCTCCTGAAGTCCACTCTTTAGTGGTACAGAGAAAGCCCTGCATGGGGCTGTGGAGGAACAGCTGTTCCTTGCTTCTGAGGTCCCTCCATTCCCCACTCTACATCACACAGTTCTCTGTTTGGGCTCTGATGTTTGCTGGCTGAGATGTTATTCGTCTACTCTAAAACCACTACACAGAAGAGGCTGTCACACTCAGGACCTTGTCTGGCAGGGATTATCACAATGTTAATCCATGCGTGAAAAGAGCCATACTAACAGAGTTTGCATGGTGGCCTATGATGGGGTGAGGGCAATAGCCATTATGAGTGTCTGGATCAGGGGTGGGCAAAATATGGCCTAGGGGCTGGATCCAGCCCATGAGGCCATTCTAGCCAGCCCGCAGGGCCCCTAAAAAAATGTAGAAAATTAATATTTCTCTGCCCTTGGTTCCTGTCAAAAATGACACGAGACAAGGGCACTGGACCCAGGGGAAGCCCAGAGGGCTCCAACAGCAGCTGGCCACCTGGCCCCGCCCCCCAGCCGGGGTTCTGGGCTGGGAGCATGTGGCTGCCCCCGCGCAGGAAGCTCAGGTAAGTAGGGGCGGGGGGAAAAAGGCCCCACCCCACGCCTGGTGCCCCACGCTGCAGCTGCTTGCAGCCCGCGTGGGGCTGCCTGTGCCCGCTCCGGACAGCCCCATGCAGGCTGCGAGCGCCTGCAGCACGGGGCACGGGCCGTGGGGCATGGGAGGGGCCGCTTCTCCCCTACGCTCAGCTTTTCTCTGGGCTCCTTCCCTGCACAGAGAAAAGCAGGCCCACTGCCCGCGCCATGGGCAGTGCGGGGCACTGGGCGTGGGCAGGGAGGGGCGGCTTTCCCCACCCCACTGCGCTCAGCACCACTTTGTAACCTGGCCCCACTGCCAGGCTGACAGTGGGGCAGGTTCCAAGCTGGTGCTGAGTGCAGGGAACAGTGGCCCCTTGCCCGCCCCATGCCCAGCACTGCAGCCTGCCTAGGGCTGCCTGTGCCTGCTCCAGACGGCCCGGCACGGGCTGCAAGCAGCTGCAGCAGGGGGTGCCGGGCATGGGGCAGGCGAGGGGCCACTTCCTCACGCTCAGCACCAGCTTCTCCCCTGCTGGCGAGCAGGGGGTCAGGGCTGTGCGCTGCTCCCCACCTGTACCGTGGGGCTGGGGGACACTGGGTGTGAGCGGGCGGGGAGTCGGTGGGAGCACAGGGCCCGCACCCGTGTCCCGGGGCCAGTGCCACTGGGGTCCAGAGCAGGGTGGCAGGAGTGCAGGGTCCCAGCTGGCAGGGGCTCTGTGGAGCCAGGCCAGCTCCCCCCTCCCTGCTGGTGCAGCCCAGCCCATCTCCACAGACCTCTGCCAGCCTGTGCCCCGCTTTGCCCCCCACCGGTGCTGGCCCTGGGACATTGGTCCCAAGATGGTGACCGGGGGGCGGGAATGGATAATTTGTATGGGATGGTTTGAGCAGGGATGATCCTGTCTCAGTCAGGCGGTTGGTCTAGATGACCTCTCAAGGTCCCTTCCAGCCCCATTCTCTATGTTTCTATGATCATAGAACAGTAGGACTGAAGGGACTGCAGGAGGATGTCTAGCCCAACTCCCTGCTTAAGGCAGGATCATCACTATCTAAAACATTGTAGAGAAGTGCATATCTATTTTTTTTCTTAAAACTGAACCAAAAACACTCTTCACCCAGCTACCAGGCACAATGCCCCAAAATGCCGAGAATGGCCAACATTGCTATAGGTAAAGCATGAACGAGGGCACAGTCAACGTCCTGCCACTACTGTTTGTTAAATACACTCAAGATCATTACAATCATTACATCCTGCTGTAGTCAAGCTACTGAATGTTCTCAGTGATGGACTGGGAAATCTTCCTAGGTGAATACGATGAGCTATTTATTGTGGCTGACAGATATCAAATGTTTATCTCACTAATCAGGAAGCGCCATGCTCTCCTTGGATAAGTTGCTGCTAAATAGCCTCTTATGCCCAGAACAATGGCTAGAATAAGGGAAAGAGCAGACTGGGAATAAACTAAGAGAATAATTGAGTTTAAGAATAAAATTACTTCAGCTAAACTGAACAGAAGTTGCACATTGTCCTGGAGGAGGAGAAAGAGTAATGGAAAGTAGTGGTCTATGGAACAGAAACAGCTACCATTGCCATAGGATCACAAGGAGATTTTTGCTACAGGATTTTCCTCCTGCTTCATGAGGCAGGGCAGCACTATTATCACCATGTTATAGATGGGGAACTGAGGAACAGGGAGACAAGGCACTACATCGACAGAGATACTAGGGCACCTTAGAAGCATTTATGCCTCATGACGGAGAGAGCCACTGACCACTGCTTAACTCTAGAGGGACATAAAGTCCTTCAGTGCCTACATGCCCACCACTGGGCATGGGGCAAACCATTTATATCACAACACTGTTCAGACCCTTGGTGCCTTAAATCATGAGTAAGTCGTGCAATGATTCTCAAAACACGTGCCCCCTCCCCACCCAATCTTTCTTGCTTGCAAGCTTGGTGGGCATGCACAAGTGTCTCCCTGTGCCCAATAACTCAGTAGTCAGCACAGCTTGCACTGGCTGCCTTACCAGAAGGGCAGAGCAGAGTTCCTAGATGTGGGCAGGACCAAGTGGCTTCTAGAAATGAACTCCTGCACACGGTAAATAGTTAAAGCTGCAAGTCAGCTTACCCAGCTTTACCCCTCTCCTCCGAATTATCCTCCTGGAGTGAAGGAGGAGTTCCACATGGAGGAAGGGTGGCTGGCTTTAGGTGATCTGAGCTGAGTCCATTTGGGCAGCCGGAGCAAAGCCAATCAGAGCAGAGGGGACAAGACCCAAACAGGAACGTACATGTCTGAGGGTGGAAGGAAGAACACCAGACTCTCCAGTGCTACAGAAATGGTGCTATTTAAAGTACACACAGAGGGTGCAGAGCCTCACGTATGTTGGTGAGATGGTAGTCTTCCTTATGATCCAGGCTGGAGGTGAGGCATGGCATTAGCACAAATAGTTTTAGAAAGAAGGACAACAATTTACAGATCCTATTGCCTCACCTAGCACATGCCTGTCTTTCCAGTAGAGGCTGCTAAAAGCCTTAGGTTTTTCCACAAAGCCAACATTTCAGGCCAGATATACTTCACAGCACCCCTGTAAAGCCCCTGCAGAATGCTTGCAAGCTCCAGGCCTCTGTTTGGACTGCACATTTCCACACCCAGTGGGCTCAGTATAGGAACTACTGGGTGGAAAGCTTGCCCTATGCTGTGGAGGTCAAATTAGAACATCACAACTGTTCCTTCTGGCCTTCAAATCTACAACAGCAGGACCTGTGTTAAGAAAACATCCACCAAAAGAAAAGTCACCCAAGTGAGCTGCATGGGCAGGTGCCTGCATCCTCTGCTTGGCTTCAGCATCCTATAAACTGAGTATTAAAAAAACCCAGGGAAAACAAAGGTGTGTTAAATTGCTGCACCTGAAACATTATCTCTCCCCAGGGACCCATCCATTTACTTGTCTTGGTATCAGCCTAAAGAAAATGTGAAAGCTCAGCAAATGCTGACTGTAGAAAACTCAGATGCACAAGATCAAGAAGAAAAGATCAGCAGGAATACTCAGGGACATGGGGCAAGCAAATCAAGCTGCAGTCCCAGCTAATTGTGCCCCTGTAATCAGGCACAAGCCCAAAATTCATCACACCTGTAACTTAATGTCAAGGCAGCCAGGGACAGAACTGCAGCCTTCTGTTTAACCCATTCAGGGCTGAGGCACACAGGATCAATTATAAATAAAAGATGCTGACCCTGCAAATACCTGATTACAAATAGAGTCCAACTCTCTTTAATGAGAAAGTGCCCACAGGACATAGGGTTATGCAGTAAGCCTTTAATACGGGCTGATTTTGTTTCAGATATGGATGGCATTTCCTTCTATAGAGGCTCCAGTATGTTGTGCTCTATTACTTCTATTGCTGAACAGTGTGCTTTTTTATTGTGCTGTATTTTGTAGTGCTAACGTACATTTCTACAGCACTTCCTACCCTGAAGGATCCCAAAGTGCTTTATAAAACTGACATGGAAACCTGCACAAATGATTTCATTTCATCCAGCCATGAAGTACAGCTTTCTGTAGCCTGAAACACAGTTTAATCCCTTGAGCACCAAACACTGTGCAGTAACAGGACTGGAAGTATAGGGGCATGTATAGACAAAACAGAGGCCCTACATTGAAGCAGTGGGTTTTAAAAAACATGCTTCAATTTAAGGCCGATTAACAACCTCCCTCCCCCCTCCACACGCCCTCTGACTTACCTGCCTCTACAGCAGGGAGGGGAGAACGAGCTGCCAGCAGGTGGAGAGGTCCCTGGGCTGCAGGGGAGGAGGTTGGTGCTTCCCTCCGCGGCAGCTGCCCACAGTCACCTGGCTTGAGCAGTCCTGGCGGGCACCACAGCCACGGAGGGAAGCACCAGGCGTCCATGCAGCCTCAGACAGATAGGAAGGCTATTGGGGGGGATCAGGCTCTCCGCTTTCCTTGAGTGGAGCTGCTTTCCTGGGCAGCACTATGTGACCTGATTACCACCTGGGCCTGTAGCCTACCACTTCATCTTGAGGCAATACCTTCCATGGCCTGACAAGCCCTGACAACTAGAGACATTGGCTCAGTGGGAAGAGTTGAATGTTGGCTTTATAATGTGAATCTACAGCCTTGAATGAGTGAAAACCGCTCTCCCTGAACCAGGCCTGATACACTCCAAGGTCAGACCAACAATCCATAGAAAGCCCATTTTTCCACAGAAAGCCCAGAAAGCATTAATCAAGCTGCAGGGTGTGCACTGAAAATGCATAGTTTCCTACAGCAGGCACTGGGCTTAAGGAAGTACTTGGGAAACAATGCAGTCATATTAAGAGTAAGTATGCCTGTATGAGACACAATGAATGATGGGGCTGAGGCTATAGAGACAAACCACCCTCCCAGCTACTGGAGGGCACATGGATGGCTCATCTATGAGAAGAGGGGAGCTACATATGTTTGTCCATGACTTCCATCAGGAGAGAGGTACGTCTGACTTGGGGCTGTGACTTAAAAGAAGCCAAGCCAGCTTAACCTATGCCTGTTATTTGGGGCAACAGATTCCAGGATTACAGGAGCCAGGTGTTATTACAGATTCATTCCAGATGCATCTTCCACTGGCCAGGCCCCAACCACAGGGATATGGCAGCGTAACCTAATGACTGATTGAGTACACATAGCGGAACAAAGGTGATTTGGGGACTGAGGGCGGGGTGGGGAGTTGGGGTTCATGAACTTGGCTACAGGTCTTGGTCTTATCCTGAAAAAGAATGGAAAATCTTTGAAGAAATCTCCAGTTTTCACTGCAGAAGAAAACAGCAATACTCCTGGATTCTGTGACTAAACCCAAGTGCCTGCATTTCCCTTAAGCTCTAAATGTATCCCATATAGCACATCTCGACTGAATCACTGTGCAGGGATCTCTTGAAACCCTTTGTTTATTCCGAATGACTCCAATTAGTGGTGCTATATCAAAATCATTTCAATTCCTGACAAATGAAAGAAAATGCAGAGGAACTCATGAAATAGCGGGCTGTGCACGCAGCTCATGGTGTTGTGTTAGCTTTCCAGGCTGTGCGGAAGTGCGTTTGGAGATGAGGCATCGAACAGCAACAAGCGTGGTTAATCTTCATTTAGACAAAGATCCAAGGTTGAAAAATTCAGAGCACTTAATAACTGATAATGAGACTCAGAGGCAGAGCTCAGCAGCACCGAGCAGTGCCATCTAGTGTTCATGACTTGTAGGAGTCTTAAGCAAGATTAGCTGAGCAAGTCCTGCAGTGTTAGCTGCAACAGAAATCTTTTTGCTCACCCAACCTGTAAGTGCTAGCCAAACAAAGGCATTCAGACAGGTTCAGACTGTATTTATCTTGTACATAAAAGAACACAGTTTACAAAAGCCAGCTAAATGCATCAGATGAGGTCAGGACATGATCTTGAAGAGTACTGTTCCAATTTATTTATTTAGCATGTGCGGTTTTGGCATATTGTTTTAGCTATCTTAAGGCTATGTCATCACCAGTATGAAGAACTTAAGGTCCACCAGGTAGCACAGTAAATGGGCACGAGTCAACAATGGCCACGTTGTTGACTTGTGTCCATTTACTGTGTGACCTAGTGGTACATGGTTTGAACTTGTCCACAAGGGAATTTGTTGTCATTGCAAAGGCCCCATTGGTATAGGTTTGAGGCACAGTGACCCTGTTCAGGTCAAAAACAGTTGAGAAGTGTCCAATAATAGGATGGCCAGTTAAATCCTGGTTAGGGTCAGAGATGATGTGGCGACTGATTGGTGCTTGTGCTGATCATTCTTCATGCCATTGAGTAACCAAAGAAAAGTCGAAGGGTTTGGAAGGGTGCCGACCATAATGGACACTTTGAGGGGGGCTGAGCTATTGGTGGATGGACTATGTCCCAATATGCTGGCAGTGTAGGGTTATCATGGAGTCTAGCTAGTAAGTTTACTGCAGCATTTGAGTGACAGAGGTGAGGGGGAGCAATGTTACTGAGTACTGGTAACCATGGGAGTGGATGTGCATGCAGTTGTGTGTCCACTAGTTTGCTGTGGTCTGAAAAAGCCCATAGAGGGGCACAGTATTCTGCAACTGAATATCACAGCACGAGAGCAGATGAACATAGCATGGAAGCATTGGCATCCCAAATGAAGCCTGCAAGTTTGGCAAGTAAGTTATTCCTTCTTTTGATTTTTACAGCAGTTTTCTGGAGATGTGATTAATAAGTTAAAGTCCAGTTGAAGGTGACTCCAAGATAAACTTGATGGGTTTTGAATTTGAGAGGCTGACCATTTAAGGTGATAGTAAGTTCACGATTAGCGCTGGCATCATGTAGATGAAGAACACTTGAGACAGGCTTTGAGAAATTTGGTTTGAGATGCCATTTTAGGCAGCACTCTGACATCAGTCTCATGTTTCCAACAAGTGAGTTCCACATTTGAAGAGTCATGAGCTTGGGTGGCAAAGGTCCTGTCATCTGTGTAAACAAATTTTTGTGAGTTGGTCACAGGCAGGTGGTTAATTTACAGGTTGAAAAGGAGAGGCACCAGTACTGACCCCTGAAGGAGGTCATTGGTTTGATGTCTCCAAGAGCTAGTTCAGTTGGCCAGCTGGACTCTAAAATGTCGATCATGTAGTAATAGTTTGACAAGATGAGTGGCCCAGTATGGCAGAATTCATAAGATTTTTGCCAGAAGACCAGTATGCCCAAGTGTCAAATGCTGCTGTTAAATCAAGGATGACAATGCCAGTCTTCAGGTTTTTCTGAAAGCTGTTTTCAATGAAGGTGGTTTAGGCTAGAACTTGATCACAAGGGCTCCAGCCATGGCAGAATCTAGCTTGGTCTGGACTTAGGCCAGAGTCAATTACTGGAGAAATACATTGCAGAACTACTCTCTCAAGTGTCTTGTAGTAGACATTTAGGAGGGAAGATTGGTCGGTAGCTTGCTGCTGTTTGTGAGTCTTTGCCAGGCTAGGGTAGGCCACTTTGCTTGGCGCCATGCTGATGGAATCTGTCCTTCATCCATAATACGGTTGAAGAATAGAAGTCAGTTACGAGTTCAAGGACTGAGATGTTTCAGAAACTCCGGATGCACATTGTCATAGAAAGTCACGGAGCCAGATTTTAATTTGCACAGCACACAGTTCAGTTCTGTTAATGAAAAGGTTTGTGGAGGATCTTTGTTCTGAACATTTCAACAGAAATGACGCCAGCCTTCGTAGTCTTTGCTCAAAATCCTTGTTGTTATCCTCTTGCCACTTTCAAGGTGGCTGGCAATGGCACTGTTCCAATCTGCAAGGCTATGAAGCATGTCCCCCAGGCTCAGTCTGTTTGACTCCAGGCAGATTATGCAATCCTTATCCCTGCACTACTTGGGGAGATGGCTTGGAGGAGGCATTAAAGATTTATGCTTGTTAAGAGGACAAAACTGGATTTAGTTTCCCAAAAGATAGTGTTAGTGATACAGAGCTTCTAGATTTTAGCATGTTGGCTGTTGCAGCCATGGCCTGCAGAGGGATTAAAACAAGGGCAGGTTTTAGACTGGAACTGCTTTGGTAAACTACAAAGGCAGAACTGTCAACCCCTTCTCTGCACAGTGCTTGGAACCCCGAGGGACCTGCTGAAATTGCGATTTCATGAAATCTGGCATTGCCTGCAAAAGCACTGTGAAAGCAGGCAATGTGTGAAATCTGCAGGGTTGTGGGGGGAGGTGGAGAAAAACTTACTGAAAATAAAATGCTGGCTCCCCAGAGGGAGCCAGCAGTCCTTAGGGTGCTGCAGCAGCTTGCCAGGGCAGGAAACAAGGGGCTGCCTGCTCAAAAGGCTACCGACAGGATTGCCCCTGCCCCTGTCTCTTGCCTGTCATGTGACCCCACCCTTCTCCACCAGACAGCAGCAAAGGGCAGGGCTGCATGATGGAGAGCCCTTGCAGCCTATCAGTGGCTAGGGGCGGGGCCCCTTAGCTAAAGGTGCAGGGGGGCACCATGTCCCACCCACAAAATGGCTACCAGGCCCTGCATTCTGCCCATGAAATAAGTGGGCAGCCACCTCGAATTCCACAGGTCCCTAGGCTATGAACCAGCAGCACCTCTCAGAGGCTCCTGTCCCCACACTCCTTTCAGTAGGGGACACTCCTGAGTGCCCAGCAGAATTGCCATAAGTGGCTCTTCTGTTTCCCCCACTAAGCTGATTGCAGGACACTAGGACGTGATGAGCAGGGAAAGATACCAGCTAGCCCTTAGTTCCTGCTGCAGCATAGGTTCAGCCTTCCACCTTGGTCTGAGGAGTAAATGCATAAGGGTGTACATAAAGAAGGGCTGCCTTGTAGCAGAGCTTAGAGTTCCATCCAGAACTCCTTATGCCCTAACCCAGTAGTGTAAATTAAGCGTGAATGGGGAGCAGTCCCTGCTCTACTTTTTTTTCTAACCAATTATTGTCTAGAGGCATGAAAAGCCCCATATCACAAATCCATTAAGGGAGTGGTGGCTGTCAACACTGGGCTTGTGGAGCACGTTTAATTAACAACTTGAATCTAGATTTCTTGTTGTAATTAAAACTGCAATTTGCATTGGAAAATGGGGAATGTGAATTAGTTGTTTTTTTCCTCTGCTTGTTTTAATTAAATGCTGTCTCATCCAAGAGCAGGGAAGAGAGACCGTCCCACCTTAATGAGTCATGCTGACCTAGGACACAGCATTCAGCTTCAGGGCAGATTGTGATGTGGGTGATACTAAACCTGCTGGGACAAGGGAAAAATTAACCACCTTTCCAGCTTGGGGCTGGGATGCCCTGGCTTCCATACAGCAGCCTTCAGCACAACAGTCACAAGACTTGCTGGTGCTGCACTGTACAACAGGCTACAGAAAGGATTGTGGTGGCTATAGGTAAACTCTCTCTTAAGAAGCATAGACAAGAGCAGGAAAATCTATCACCCTTGGAGAGGGGGCAGTCTCCTTGCTACTCTGCTTCTCCCCACTCTTTTGGGACATGCACATTACTAACTAGAAACTGAGAGGAAGAGAAAAACAAAGGTTCCCTGCAGCTCCCCTGCACAAGAATTTGTCTCACAGGCTAGAGACAGACATTCAAAAAGTCTGATCCTGAACTGATTCAATCTTTGCAGGATAGTCTAACCTGGCTAGGCTAAATCCATTTGTAACTGCACAGACATCCCAGAAATGCAGGCACATGCTGCAACGGCTCAGGCTAGAAGCCAGGGGGAAGGGAGGCGGGGTGTTAGACCAGCCCTCCCTTCTACAGGGCTGAGCTGAGGGGGGCAGGGCCAGGCCCCAGCAGGACACTCTGATTAGGGATGGGTCCCCCACCCTCCTGACCAGCACAGCAAGAAATTGATAACAGTGTTTATCACCCCATTAAGAAAACAACAGAGGGATATTACCAGATACCCATTGATTCTGCCTTTGCTGCATCTGCCACCACATGGACCATAGCCAGCATGTGGTCTGCTAGCTAATACACAGACACCTCAGCAAGGCAGAGGGGAGGGGGGAATTCCTGCTTAGCAAGGAGTGGGGAGGGGGAGGAACAGCCTGCAGTCTCTGCCAAGCTCCAGCAAGGGAGCAGAGGGGAGGAGCCAGGTCTGCTGTGGAGCAGAGAGCATTCCGAGCTGCTGGGGGAGTCTGATTTAACCTAAACCAGCAAGGGGTCTGGGACAGACGTTGCATAAACTAGTTTGACCCAAATCAGTTAAGTCTGACATTCAACCAGGTTTATCTCAAACCAGTTTCAGGCATTTTCAAACTGGTTTATGTGCACTGAAAATCTGTTCTGTTATAGGTTTAAACCAGTTTCTCATCACTTAAACCAATTTATGTGTAATGTGTGTCCATAACCACAAGGACTGCCTTAAGTGGATTTATGCTCTTAGGAAAGGGCTATTCGTGTATAAAAAGTATCCAGAATTAGACCCATTATCCATATGTCTGGTGTGAAAAAGTAAGGCACAAAACCTGAAATTCAGTTAGTGCGGGGGGTCAAACTCATGTGGCCCCATAGGCAGAATAAAGGGCACATGGCTGCTCTGCAGGCTGACCAGTGTGCCAGATCCAGTGCGTAGGTCCAGTTTGGGGCAGATGCTGCATGTGACATGTACCCTGGGTCAACTCTGTGTGCTACATGAAGCGCAAGTGCTGGATCCAGCCCCACACACTGCGTGCAGCATTCACCAGCCCTAGCCTGACACGTGACACATGGGGCAGGTCCAGGGAACACACTGCACACAGCTTGCATGGCTGGTCCAGTGCAGATGATGCTGGCACCAAATTGGTCCTGCATGCTGGATCTAGTGCATGGACCATGTGTGTGGGCCTGATCTGGACTGGCCCCAGATCCAGTGTTCAGGGCTGGCCCAGCACAAGCACCACATGAAATGTGTGCCTTGGATTGATCCTGCACAGATCCTGGCTCCAGCTGCTGCACCCCCAGTTCATGTCTCACAGGCAATACTGCGGGCCAGATGATGGGGTTCTGCGAGCTAGGTCTGGCTACACAACCAAACTTTAAAACAGACTGCCTGGGAGGGGCAGCAGCATTTCTATTCTGCTGGCAGCACTGACAGTCAATTGATTTCATGGCTTACAATCGTCTCCCTGATTTCTGCACAAGTGTTAACAACCCCATTTCCTTTTTAATGATATTGATATTCCACAAATAAGGACCTAATCAAATTGAAATGTTGTAGACTTCCCAGAAATCACAAAATCAGGCAATCTCTGCAGGCAAGACAGCTGTCGCCGCCCCCACCCCTCACCACTGCTTGGCTGAGAGGGCTACCTGCCATGCAGCCCCGCCCCAGTCCACCAATTAGTGCTGAGGAGCAGGGCCACATAATGGACAGCCCTCTTAGCCAGTAAGTGGTGAGGGGCAGGACCATATGGTGGACAGGCATTTCCATCAATCAGCGATGGGGTGGGGCGGGGGGGAAGAAAGGGTGCGCATATCAGGGCCCCATGGCGAATCAGAGGTGGGGGAGACACCATAATAAGCCTATGAAAAAATGGCATGATCTGCTTGTGAAATTGGCCAGCCCCTGCCTCAATTTGGATAGACCCCTATCCATAAATCAAAATGTCCTTTATTCTGCAATGCTTCTGACTTTTAGCTATCCCTGGTAATAACTCTCTCCTATTTCACAGCCCTACAGACTGATTTTAGTTTAGTTCTAGCAAAAAACTTTAACTTGGGTGTAGTAATATTAAGTCAAATGAATATTAACTCAGGTGTGAAAATGACTGATAGTGAAGTATTAGATGCAATGTTGAGATGTTCAAGGAGGCTACATTTTGTTTTACTAATGTGAAGAAGAGATGTACATTTAACTACAACGACTACAGAACTAATAAAACAATATCTTCAAACTACTGTTGCCTAGCGTTTGCCTAGTGTTAAAACTTAATATATTATGTTTTATACATTAAAACTTTATAAACTAGAAAAAGGAGTACAAATTCCAATACAGTTCTATTTGTTTTTGCTTTGATCTTGAATTGAATGATATAGCACTGGGCCCCTAGCATGTTAGCAAATCTTGTTTTCCTTTAACCAAAGAAAAATATATGTTGTGTTATGTGATTATGCACCACAACACCTGTACCCCTTTTCAAAATCTTAGATCTGCTCAAGCCTCTGAGTTAGTGAAAATCCCAACAGTCCTATAGTACCAAAATCAAACATGCCAATTTACATTTTCATTTTGAAAAAAGTTTTTTTTTAAAGCCTTTCTAACATTGAAGAGAATCTTCCAAACATGAGGCAAGCTTAGCTGGTACAGCAATTTCACCCTGAATCTGAAGACAGTCTGAAACAGTTCTAAAAAAGGTATGAACTATTTGTGAGGGAGTGAGGGAGCAGTGCAAGCCAGTAGGAGAAGCAGCAGGCCAAAAAACTCCCTTACCTGCGAGCCCTGCTCCATTGCAGCTGGAAGCTGCAGCAAAGCAACATTTTTCTAGCCAGTACTCCCTCCAGATTGGAGGAGGGAGCCCAACACCAGCGTTGAAAACCCCAACCACAAATGTTCAGGGGAAGCGGGATAAGAGAAGCCAGAAGCCAAAAGACTCCGGGAACAGCTGGGACCAGAAACAACTGAACTGGCAGGATCAGTTGACATGGGAACTTGGCAGACCCAGCAGACACAGCTGCTAAGGAAAAGCTGCCTGCTGATGGGGAGTCTGGGCAGGGCAGCCAGAGAGAGACTTGCCTTTTAAAAACCAGTCTGATCCTGCAGCCCAAAGGGTTGCAGAAGGAGCTGGGATCCTCCGGCTCCATGACCAGAGAGAAGCTGCGGGAGAGAGAAAGGAAGACAGAGGCATAAGTCACGGTTACACTTTTTCAGTGAGTAAAGCTGCCTTTTTTTTTCTGTGTATGTGAGAGAGATATTTTTTTGATAGTTTATTACCTTGGACACTTGGCCTAACACTGCTCTGAATGGCCTGGCGGTGCAGGTGTACTTGAGAGCATTATGGGACTGAGCTGTGGGCTGCCATAGGTTCCAGCCTTTGCCCAGCAAGAAGACCCACTGGCTTCCAAAGAGGTGTTTTGTTTTTTCTCTCTCTCTTTCTCAAGTCTTTAAAGCTGCACAGGGAAGAACGAGTAAATGGGGACTAGGTCCAATTAGTGGGGTGTTGTTTTCTGTCCTTTCCTGAAAGACGCCCGGCCAACCACCTTAGTGGGCTGGTAACTCTGTCTGGGAATTTTGGGTTTGGACTATAATCAGTGATATTAAAAATAAAGTAATGGATGCTTCAGGAAGACAAAAGACATTTCATATCTTTTTGTTAATGTTTATTGTGCAGCCCACTGGGGCATTAGCTATCTTTAAGGACCAAGATAACAACTATAACACGGTGCAGAGCAGGTAGGGGGTGCAGAGGAAGGAAGAGCTCCTCCCAGAACAACAAATTGAGAACATCGGAGCTGAGTTTACCTGCACATGCTTCCTCCCGGTTTAAGTGTACCATCAAGTCATGGTGGACAAGAGCACAAGAGTTAATTCAGCTGCAGATACAGACGTTCCAAGGTTCCCTACTGACTAGCTGGCCAGAGGCATGGAACCCTACCCACATAGGGTAAGACCCTGATGCCCGGACACTGTTCTATTCATCTCACGGGCTGTTAACTCTTTGCCACTGGTTTGAAATAAAAAGCAACCTTGTCAAGTATCATTTTAGTAGAAAGAACCAAGGACCATGTTCTCTGTTGCAGGTGGATTCAACAAGGGATATTGTGGTGGGATGTGGCAGTGCAGCAGACTGCTGTCAGGGGCTATTAGAAGTTCTGACATTCTTGTGTTTTGAGCTCTCTGGAAATTTTTCAGTGAAAAAGTTTTCATCAGAAAATGCTGGTTTTCTAAAACCAAAACTCTCTTCAGGAATATATCAGTTCTGACAAAGCTGAAATCTGGAGAGGTATCTAAGGACCGGATGGAACTCCTGGTTAAAACCAGACAGAAAGAGGGAGCTACCCCCAAGCACAGGGGCAAGCAAAATACGGTCCACGGGGCCCCTAAAAAATTCAGAAAATTAATTATCTGCCCCTGGCTGCCCGTCAAAGATGAGAAGGCACCAAGGGCAGTAGGACAAAAGGGGGAGCCAATGGCAGGACCCAGCAGGACCAAGGCCTGCCTGGCCCCGAGACACCCCCAGCCAGAAGCCACTTCTGGCCTGGCGACCCTGGGACTGTTCCCCACCTCCTTCCACCTGAGAGGGAATCTCAGCTAAGGATGCAGAGGAGGACTGCATGCAACTGCCCCAGTCCTCAGGGCCAGCTGCTGTTGAGTGCTGTGTCTGGCAATGCAGCCAGGAACCACATGGTGCCAGAGTCGCTGGCAGGTAGGTGGGGAGACGCAGCAGCAGCAGGCAGGAAAGCAGAGAAATGGTGGTGGCAGGCAGGGGGGCAAGTGGTAGTGGGCAGGTGGGCGGGCGTGAGTGCAGCGACAGCTGGGCAGAAGCATGGGGTCCATGCTGGTGTCCCAGGGCAAGGGTCAGTGGGAGCCCAGAGCGGGATAGCAGAAGCATGGGGCCCAGGCTGGCAGGGGCTCTCAGACCACTCTGTCCCAGCACAGACAGGGGCAGAGCCAACCTGGCTCCACAGAGCCCCTGCCAGCCCAGGCCCTGCACTCCTGCCACTCCCCGCTCCACCCCACCCTTGGCCCTGGGACACCTGTGCAGGCCTCACACTCCTGCTCAGGTGTCACTGTTATCATGCCTGCCTGCCCGCTTGTTGCCACTTGCCCCCATGCTTGCCGCCGCCATTTCCCTGCTTTCTTTCCTGCCGCTGCCACTTCTCCCAGCCCTGCACCCACCCATCGGGCACCATGTGGTTCCTGGCTGCATCGCCAGACCGCAGCACTCAGCAGGAGTCAGCCTAACCCCTGTGATTTTCGGGTGGTCTGTGTGGTGCTGGCTGGGCTGGGCCAGTGTCTACTGCGTCCTGCTGTCTGGGCCTTGCAGCTGGGACATGGTGCTGGAGTGGCAGGCAAGGCCTGGGGCGGGGGGACCGGGGAAATCATGTCAGCAGGTGGGAAGATAGGGAAGTGGCGGGAGAAGGGCAGCAGTGGCAGATGGCAGGGGGGAGTGGCAGAGAGCAGGAGCACAGGGCCTGTACTGGTACCCCGGGGCCAGGAGCAGCAGAAGCATGGAGCCCAGGCTTGGAGGAGCACTGGCAGGGCTCCGCCTGCAATGGCAGGGGCTGTGGGTAATGAGGGAGGGAGAGAGAGGGTACGTGTGCGTAGGGTGAGTCTCACACACACATACACCAATACCCCACCTTGCACTGCCATGCAGACAGACACCATACCCACACCCACTAGCCATCCTCCCTCCCACATAGCCTGCCACAATCCCCATGCCCACCCACACCCACACGCTGCCTCACCCCACATACACACCCACACCCCTAGAAACCTGCCCCACACACTCCACATACCCACAGGCACCCTCCCTCCCCCGCAAAAAATATACAAGAGTAAGGCTTCATTTTAAGCTATTTTATATAATCACCTTTATGTACACTACACAAATGCATGTAAATCACGACAAAAGTATTTTTTGAAATCAAATTTATGAATGTTGTAGTAGATGTTTGATTTTTAGACTGTAATTTGGTATTTTTCTGGTTCCAAGATGGGAAACCCCTTTGTTGAAAGGGGTACTTCAGGGAGCTGGTGGTGAAGGTAAGGGGTTGGGGGGTAGGAATGGAAGAGGAGACTTCTGGTCCCAAGATGGTGGCCAGGGGGCAGGGCACCTGTCAAGGGTCAGGGCTACCCATGCAGCCCTTGACAGATTGCCAAAACTTGCTAAGTGGCCCTCCAGCTGAAATACCTGCCCGTCCCTGCCTTACCATGTAGATGACTCAAATTCACGTTCTTTGTCTGAACTAGGCAGATCAGGAGCTTGACCATGCATCTCCTCCACCGCAGGAGTGTGTCCTGGCAAGCAAGCTGTTGGCTGCTCTAGGATGGCTGTCTTGTTCTCTCTTGCTTTCTCCCTGTTTCCTTCATGATTATCTTCAAAAGCCATGGATTTACACCAATGTGGAATGAGAGTTTTTGAGTTTTGGGAGAGAAATCGTTTCACACAGAGATCTATTTGCAATAACCTCTTCCCCAACGGCGACACAACTGGACATGTGCAATGACCTCTTCCCCACCCCCTGAGAGCGCTGGTGCACTCCCTATCGGGCCACGCTCCCTATTTAGCCGGCGGGAGCGCCACTGCCCCCCTGCGAGTGCTGGACGGGGAGCGGGGCTGCCAGCAAAAGCGGCCACTTTTTGGTGAGCGGGATTGGATGCTAGGGGACTCCCGAGGTCAGTGGGATCAGCCACCGGCCCTCCCCCCGACCCCAGTTCCCGAATGCCCCTGACTCAAGAGGCACCAGTCACCCATGCTCTTCCCAAATAGCAAGGTGAGAGGAATCCTCTTCCCACTGCCAGTCCAAACACCTTCTTAAGTTCCCTCATATCCTTTCATTGGTTATAAAAACCTAATGAATATAGCCACTGTACATTAGCCTCCAACTTCTAAGATAAACAAAGCCTACTGAGGGACTTATGTCAGGCTATGGTGACAGCTTAAATCTGCTGAACTCAACAGGGTGGGGAAGGAGAATAAAAAGAAGGATCTGGGCAGTGTCACCAGTTCCAAACTTGCACACCACTGCAGGGGACCTGGCAGCTCACCAGAGGGTAATAAATGCATCTCCTGCAAATCCAGACTCTGGAGCAATATTCCCAGTGGCATCTGTAAGACCAGGCCCTACAATTCAGCATATCACTGATTTGCATGCCAGCATTACTTGCCAGTAGTTTATCACCCTGTAACACAATTGTAGCTGAAGCTAACACATCATGGTCTCCCCTAATGACTAGACCACATACATAGGTTTCAATCAGTCCTCTGTCTTAGTGGATGTTTGCTTTTGCTTATCTGGTTCCCCGGCTAGTCTGCAGGCTGGAAAGAGACCGACCCCCTGTACAAATCCTGTAGTGGTAGGTCCAGCCTCCATGCTTCATGCAGCACTCGCCAGCCCTGGAGTTTGCTGTGCACAAGGGACCTGCATGGGGTGGGCTGGACCTGCCATTGCAGGCAACCTAGGGGGTAGAACCAGGCTGGCATATGCAGCCTGCAGCACAGGAGGGCAGTACAGGGCACAAGCTGCATGTGGCACCCCACTGGACCTGCCCTTTGCACTGTTCCTGGCATGGTCTGATCTGAACTGGCCCCAGAGCAAGCCAGGGTCAGTCTGGTGCAGATGCCACCTGCAGTGCATGCCCCAGACTGATACTTGTGCTATGCGCAGCCCAAACAGCACTAGGCCCATCCTGAGTGCCACATATAGCACACAGGGCCAGTCCAGGAATCCACAGGCCAGATCATAAGACTCCACGAACCAGATCCAGCTCTCGAGCTGTATGTTGACACCCCTGCCTTACATCAAGCAGCAGAAGTGAATTGTTCTGGATAGAAACCCCAGGAGAAACCCCAGGTGCAACCCCTGCAGGTGACCCAGCATCATTATAGTTTCTATATTAGCTCATACCTAACCAACTGCTTCACAGAAGAGCACTGCCTATAACCTGCAGCTTTACAGTAGCTCAGAAGTGATCATTATTTATCAGCCTCGATAAATGCAGTATCACTGCATCTCAAAATACACTCCACTCTTTTCCCTTTTATGAAGCTCAGAGAAGGAGTGTCCTAATATACAGGCAGGTCTGCAAAATAAAACATGAAGGAACCTCCCAGGCCCAGTGTCCTACTGCGCCAGAAATCTAACATCTGTTTGGCAGGACTAATCTTGCAGTCTCTCCCAAGCTCCTACTTAGCCTCTCCCCCAGCTGCTTAGAAATGGACTCAGTGGAACATAAATAATGCAGAGTGCTTGTCATTACTTCTTGTTTCTCAGCAGGAAAAAAAAAAATCAATAAAAGCTCGGTTATACTATGGGACACTGTTACTACAGTCCCTGCACTTTTAGGATGCTGTTACCATAGCCAACCTTAGGGCAGTCTGCAACACGGGCCATGGACAGGCAGTCATTTCTAGCACTGCAAATTTCTGAGAAATTTGAGGCACTTGGTATCAGGAGATGTGGGTTCAGGCCCATGCTATCATATGGCCATGGGCACTTCATCTCTCCACTCTGTTAGCCTCTGTTTCCCCATTAAAGAACAAGGTTATATACCCGTAGAGATAAGCAAGGCATGGTAGTGCTGTAGCAATGAAATTTGGTGCCTGAGGCCAAGCAGATCCCACACGCCCTGGACGAGCCGCTCTTCAGCAGACATGAAGCCAGCAGCATGCAGGGGGGAGAAGGAGAGGCAAGTGGCTGGATGCCTCTTCCGCGGCACAGGGCTCAGCTGCCAGCTCCAGGCGGGTCCATGGGAAGGGCCATGGTCGCTCTGTCTGCCTCTGCAGGCCCCCGCCCAAAGTCCGGGGCCCGGGGCAGTCACCCTGATTCACCCTACCCAAGGGAGAGCTCTGCTCCCGTTCCCCATGTGTGCCCAGACTGGGAGATGTGGAGCAATGGAAGCAACCAGGCATTCATTCATTCCTGCCAGAAAACTCCTGTGCAAGGAAGATCTTCCACACTGAAACAGGCAGATCAGATTCAGTATGTTTCCTGTGGAAGAAACTGCATGACTGCCAGTACATTGCTGGATTCTAGCAGGAGAAAGGCATTTCTCTGCTAGTAATGTAAGACTTGTCCATAACTCAGAGGGGAAATAGCATTGGGGCCAAATTTGGCTAGGAATAAACATGTTGTAAGGAGCACATGGACAACCTTGAGCTAGTCACCAGTTCTGTTACTGTTCCCCATTATATTCTGTAGATGTAAAAGGCTAATCATTGCACAGGTTTTCTGCTAGCTCCTGACCTCACAAATATTAATGGAATTATCCTCATAACCCCTCACTATGTGGGGAAGTCTGTTCAGTGCTTGTAGATGGGGATGGGGGTGCAGAGAGATTAAATGACTTCCTCAAGGGCACAAAAAAAAACCCTTTACCAGCACCAGAAACTGAACCCAGAGCTTCTGAGGCTCAGGCCACACCTGCAAGGCCAATGTATCGTAGGGGGCATGTCGACACGTGAATTAATGCACCGTAATTATGATGCATTAAGTTTAGTACTTGTAATAACAGGTACTAACTTAATGCACCATAAAAGATGTTAAGGCACAGTAGAGCCAGCACATGCTTTTTTAACACTAATGCACAGTAGACTAATTCTACCACACATTAGCATGGATTTTGCCTGTCGCACTAATCTGCAGTAGAATTAGTCTTACTGTGCATTTAGCGTCTCATGTAGACTTGCCCATGAGGAAGCAGAAAAGCTCCTTGTGCAACAGTAGTTTTTGTTTGCAAAGCTGTTTAGGAATCTCTGCAAATAGCCACAGAGATTGCTTCAGATACCCCAGCAGCCACTTTGATCATAGAGAGAACTGCTTTATAGCACACAACAACAACATGTAACATTTCAGGAAGTGAAAAATACTCCTAAACCCAGATGACATTGCATGGCAAACCAACATATACAAGAGCCTGAAATGCAGCCAAGGCAACAGGATAAATACACTGCTCTAAGAAAGATTCAATGGGATTGTGAATCATTGCAAGCAGCCAGACTTTTTCAGGTCCCACATAAAAAGGTCCCCCTTTAACTGAAGAGTTGGCTTAGGAGATGGAAGTGCCAAATGCAGGCCATTCACGACACTGCCAAGGAGTTTCTCCTGTGCAAGCAGTGACTGAGCCCAACACCGTGGCTTATGGAAATGCAGCCCCTAAGACGATGGTGCACCCTATGATGCAGCCTACCTGACTGGAAAGGAAGTAATCATTTATAACCTACACTGATAAGAGAGGAAGAAAAGTTCCCTTCTTTTCAGGTAGCTTCCAGCAATCAACCAAAATCCTATTGCAGTGACTTATTCCAACGTATGCACTGCTGCAGGAACTGAAAGCCTTTCAGCTGGTACGCTTGTTGCATGTTTCCTAATACTATGCCATGAAAAATGTAGAACACAGGCATTTCAAGTCCAATTTGATTAGGTAGAGTGAAAAAACCCTCCACATAGCGTTAAAAGCTTGTCTGCCTCTGGCACTAACACACTACTATGGACAATATGCCATACCTTGGAGAGTCAGTCCATTTAGCTGTAATTGTGTTAGGCTGGTGCTTTGTTGACCTACCCTATCAGTTGCACCAGTTCTGCAGGGAATTAGATAACAAGGTAGGAGACGGTAAGCCTATACAGGGAAGACTGGCAATGTGAACTGAAAGCAAGCAGTCCACATGTGAGACTGCCTCTGGCATGGATACATATAACAACTGTTCCAAAAATATCACTGTATGGGAACTGGATCACAATAGTTGTGCAATAGGGTATGGACACACATCAAAAAATTAAAACACCTGCAAATGTCACTTACTGAGAAATAGTTCACAACTGTGTGTGAAGTACTGTAGCTCCAACACTTGGGGATGGAAGTGAGCACCCATCCCAACAAAGTTGGCAAGTGGAGGAAAAGTGCTACCACTCAAGCTTTGGGAGTCCCAGAGAATGGGTGACCTGTGGCTGGGAGTGTTTTCAGATTTCTACTTTTCCTTCTCACTTGAACATGAGTTTGGAAAACTTCAGTAGCCTTCAAATGACAACCAAAGTCTGCAGGGTGCTCAGCTGACCTGGGGTGGCTAGGAGGAAAAAGAAATGCTTAGGCCCATGCTTTTGGGTTCCTAGGAGGCTGGGGGGACCATGAGAGGCTGCAGCTGAGTGGGAAATGAGTTCACAGCTGGTTGTTAGAAAGATAGCTTTTATTGAACAAGCAGTATATGGATAAATTGCCAAGAAGACTGGGAATAAAAGGACAGTAGAGTACTGGCTGTGGAGCAGACTAGTCAAATGCAGCAGTGGAGGTAGGTGTGGGAAAAAGAGGTAGGGAAGTGAAGAGCAATGTGCTGTGGGATGCTTGCTGGATTGACCTGATCCATGCCTGGAGTCCACATGTAACACTGAACCAGTTCAATAAACAGAGCACTCAAAAAGAGTACTTGATTTTCCAGGTATACTTTTCAACTATTCCATGCAACTTTTAAACCAGTTTACCAGGCTTGTATGCCTGTCTGCTTCAGGTTTAAACTGCATTTAAACTGGCTTAATTGTCATGTGTGATTATACCCTCTGTAAACCACTGTGAAACAGTAGACCCAAATCATCTGTACCCTGAGCCACTTTCACAGGTTCACCATGCCCTCCAGAACCTATGCATCAGTGCCCCACACCAGTTAGCTCCAGCTGCCCTTACCAGGCTCATCTATCTCCCTGTTCTCTCTTGCTGGCTAGGGACAGACATTACACATAAACTGGTTTAAGTGATCAGATACTGGTTTAAACCTGTAACAGAACAGACACTCAGTGCACATAAATCAGTTTGAAAATGGATAAAACCAGTTTGAGATAAATCTGGTTGAATGTAGTATCAGACTTAACTGATTTGGATCAAACTGGTTTATGCAATGTCTTTCCCAGACCCTTTGCTGGTTTAAGATAAATCAGAGTCCTCCAGCATCCCAGCATGCTCTCTAGGCAGGGCTCAGCTCTGCTCCAGAGATGGGCTGGCCCCTCCCCTCTGCTCTCTAATCAGAGCAGGGAGGAACATGGCGAGACATCAGCCGGCACGGCCCCGTTAAGGCAAATTGGGCAAGGAAGGAATTAATTCTTCCATCCTTCCCGTCCTCCCCAGGGCAAGGAAGGAATTAATTCTTCCATCCTTCCCGTCCTCCCCAGGGCAGAAGGGACGGAGAGAGGAATTAACCCTTCTCTCTGCCCCTTCACCTCAAAGGCACCATGCTGGGACAGTTGTCCTGCAGGGCAGGGAGAGGGGCTCTGTTCTGTGCTGGGGGGGGGGACTCTTCCTCCTGCTCCTCCTCTTCCCCCTCTCCCCAGGATGGGGAAGGGGGGCTCTGTGGGGCGCTGGAGGGGGACTACCCCTCCTCTCCCACCAGGGCTGGCAGTGAGGCCTCTATGCAAGGCTGCCCGACAGAGGAGGACTCAGGAACTCTTTCCCTTCTCTTCACCCCCTGTGGCTGCAGCTGCTACAGCCACTCCCCACACCCTGGGCAGGCAGTGCTGCACAGAGCCCCACTCACCCTGTGAGGGGGGAGAGAATAGCAGAGGGAAGAGTCCCCGTCTGTGGCTGGGGCCACACAGCCTTGTACAGAGGCCCCTTCCTGTCTTCCCCTTGCTTCTTGCCCACCACTAGAGGTTGGGGGGCAGGGGACACAACTCCATGCGATGCTGTCTGACCTTAGATCAGGCACAGGGAGTGACTTTCATGGAGCCGCAGCTGCTGGGGGTGGCCCCAGCCCCGGGGCCCAGCCCAGCATTTCTCAGCCCCAGCTAAAGCAGCCGCTTGGTGGAGCTGGGCCAGGCACCTGCAGCTCAGTGACAGAGAGGCAAGTGCAACGGGGCAGCTGCTTCCCCTGTTAGTGACCACAGCCCAGCATACAAGGCTGGCCAGACAGTGGCTTATCTGGGCCCACTCAGAGGCACCGTGGGCCTGGAGCCCAGCAGCCACCCACCGTGGAGGCTCCATAGTCATGCAAATGTCAAAAGTACCAGCTTTATGTTAGGTAAATAACATGAAAATAGACTTTTGCCTATTGCCTTAATCTTGTATATTACCTTGATGCTAGTTTTGTATACTTACTGAGTTTTGCACTGCCTTAAGAAACTCCATTTTGTATTACTCTGTAGCTGGACATAAGTGCTCAACCTTTCACTCCCTGGTATGCTGTATGTGTGTGATGGAACGGGTAAGAGTGTGTTTGTGGAAAAGGAAAACACCAGGTGGCGACTGGCTGAAGAATGCAGACAAATAAGAGACCAAAACAAGAAGAATCTGCCCCAGAACAATGAGAGAACAACATAAATTGACCTTCAAGGAGGAACACAGCGATAACACAGCAAAAGCCCAGGGCACTGGATGAATTAACAAAACTATAAAAGGTGGGGCACGACTTGTTGATTTTGGGTCTTGTTCTGCATAACGTTCTGAAGCATCAGTTTGCCTGATGAGACGGAATAACAGAAAGCCTGGCTCCCACTTGTGATCAACTTAGCTGGCCACTAAGTTGACTCGAGCCCTGATGAGACAGGTAACATAGCAGTGCAAAACAGAAAGTGTGCGTACGTGTGTGTATATGTGTACTAAGCACTTAACCAATAAATGCAGTGTCTTGCCTCTTATAAAGGTCTCACTCTTTATTTTGAGCTAATCGGGTAACACCATGAGCCTCTGCAGTGCCTCCAAGTGGGCCCTGCTGCCCAGCCAGCCGCTGGCTGCACATGCCAGGGGCTGTGCTAACTGATAGGGGAAACAGCTGCCTGGCTGTGGTTGCCTCCCTGGTCACTGAGCTACACCCACTGGGGTGGTCCTGGTCCCACCTTAGCTGGGGCTGAGAGAGGCCAGGCCAGGCCAAGCCGCAGGGCTGGGGCCACCCCCGGCAGCTGCTCTCCATGCCCCAGCTGGGCCAGGCCAGGCAGGGCTGAGCTAGGCCAGGGAGTACTGCAAGAGCCCCCCTCCCTGTCCCACGGCAGCAGGGAGAGGGGAGGAGTAGGAGGAAGAAAAGAAAGAGTTCCCCCTCTGCACTGAACAGAGCCCCCTCTACCCTTTTGAGGAAAAGTCCCCATCTGGGACTGGGCAGCATTGCATGGAGCCCCCTCTCCTCACCCCTCAGTGGTGGGGAGAAACAGGTGAAAGAGTCCTCTTCCAGGGCCAAGCATCCTTGAAGTGCCCCTCTCCCCACCTCATGGCAGCAAGGGGGGAGGAAGAGAAGGAGGGGGAAGAGCCCCCCAGCACCTAACAGAGTCTCTCTCCCTATCCCACAGCAGTGGGGGAAGAGGGAGGAGGGGGAAGAGTTCCCCTCTGGGACCAGGCAGCCCTGTGTGCCAGGATTGCTCCTGGTTGTCAGGGAGGCGCTGGGGCAGGCAGAGCTCTCCCTTCCTCCTCCTCCTCCTCCCCCCCAACCCCCAGAAGATGCTTCCTCTTCTCCTACCCTCCAAGCCCTGCAGGATTTAACCCCCTCCTCAGTCTAATTCAGGCCTACTGAGGCCTGGCCATGCCTCCCCCTCAGCTCAGCTTCCCTGTGCTGGGTTCTGGCCTAAGCCACCGCAGGCATGTGCTGAATGTCTACCTATTTCCAAACCGGTTCGCTCCCTTCAGGTTAGGCAAACCTGCAAAGATTGAATCAATTCAGGCTTGGGCTTTTTGAATGTCTGTCCCTAGCCACCAAGACTTACCTCAGTTTCATTGCTAGTGCTGCAAAAGCCTTCTTTACAACTCCTGCCCCAAGCACAGAGCATCTGAATCTCCCCAATCCCTTTCAGATCCTAGCAGTACATTTCCCTCTTCCTCACAGCCTATGTCTCTAGGGTCTTGCCTCTTCTATCCTATTTCTCTCTGTAATGGGACTGTTGAAATCTGGAAAAAAGCCTTTTGGGATAGGGCCTATATAAGAGACTAGCCAACTGCCTATCAAGAATGACCACCACAGGTCCAACCCTGTCCTCCACCTCCCTCGCACCGCCACCACCTCCTATACAGGGCAGAGCAAGGGAAGGCCCCTTCCCCCCACAAGGCCAGCACAGCTGGCCTCCGTGTCCCCCCATCCCCTGTGTCCCTGCCATCATGGCAGCGCTCCTCAGAGGTGCCACCGCCACCTGCAGTCCAACTGCCCTTGGCCAAGACAGCCAATTAGAGTGGGAATAAAGTGTTATGGACAGACAGACGGAGAGACTAAGGCTTTTATAATATTAGAATACTAGACAAAGTAAAGCCACAGAAGTCAAGATTCTCTTCTAGGAAATGAGAAGAGGCAAGTAATTTCCAGCTGAAAGTACGGCAAGTGTCTGTAAAACCTACAGACACATACAAGATGACATAAGAAGATTCACTTAAGCAATAGGATAACTAAGATACAAACACTTATCACAGAGCCCTAAAGCTTAGATTTCCAGAAGGCCTCTTTTGACATGCCCAGAAAAAGACCACTAACTATCTGTATTACCCTTTTCTCCCAGATCCACTTACACCTGCCAAAAAATGTAATTCAAATAGAAACTTTAAAAATTATTTTCACAGCAGCCCTGTCACAACACAGGTACGTTTATGGAGGTCCATGGAGTTACTTCAGGCTAATGCAGATATGACAGAGAGCAGAATTTGTCCGTACATATACCAGACAGCTACCAAGCCAGGCCTTCAGAACTGTTAAAATGGAAGATAAAATAGTCTGGTTCAAATTATTTTGCTTGAAAATTTGATTTTTTTAAAGCTAAACAATAATTTCCCCCAAAAGTTCAATTTACTTTCCATGGAAAAGTTTTTTTTTTTCCATTGTAAAAACCACATACCCATAACTTGAACATTTTCCATTTAGAAGTGTTGCCTGGATGCTTAATGGCAGTCATAGTTTGGCTGCTTCATGTTTTGTCCTCTATGGGCCAGGGGCCCAGACTGAGCACATCTCTCAAGATCCATAAAGGCCATGTAATACCCATGGTGCACTTTCTTGTCACAGCAAGAATATTATAAGAGATGTAATCTAGTCAGTAACCCAGCACACAAGAGGAAAATGGGGCTTGAGGCACCTGAGCTGCAGCTCCCAGGGGGTGCTACTGTGCTGGCTCATATCAAATTTTTTCAGTTTCCTGCTTTAAAAAAATCATTTTTTCCCTAGAGGCACCTGTGGGCACTTATTTCCTAGTGAGTTCTAGATACACATATGTGCTTGGATAATGAACATACCACATTAGACTTCCCAGAACAGATGCAAGCCTTGCTAGTCCATTGCCATTTGAAATGTGTGCTGGAGGGCAACCCAGTGTTAGATATGAAGGAGAAGGAAATGCTGGCCTACCTGGGGCAATTTCAAAGAGGTGTTTTCCTGGTTCATCAAGATTAGGTGCCAGCTCGCTCACCTGATTGCCTTGTAGTGGAATGAAACCCTGTAAGGGACACAGAAATACCAGTGAAGGGGGAAAGGCCAGGAAGAGGGCAAGGAAAGGAAGATAACACAAAGCAAAGTTTGGCAGATATAAATCCCTCTCCCCCACTGAAATGGCTCTTCTCCTTTCCACATTTTGCACCTCCTTCATTTCCATCTTGCATGTCATTCCTTCTTTCTCCAAGTCATATACCTGTCTCTTCTGCCATTTCTCATGACCTCGTCACTGTGGATATGACAGCCTTCTCCTCTACGGTAATCGCTATTATTCAGTGAGCCCTGGTATACTCAATGCTGTATGAACATAGGCACTTGCTTCCCCAAGGATCTCAACACTGGGCACACAACCACCACATCTTCCATGTGGAACTGTGTCCCTGTATCTACCATTCTTAAACTCTCATCTAAAAACTTATCCTCTCTCTCAGTTGTGGCCCCAAATCCAACCTTTTCAGTACCAAATGGCTAAAAATTCAACACCTACCATCCATATTTAGGCATCTGAATAATTGGCCTAATTTTAAGAAGTGCAGCATGGAGTAAGTCCCACAAAGTCACCAGGTAGAACAACTGATCCAAGTTCCCTTCAGTCTCGAGGGAGGGCCATTAGATCCAAAAGTCAAATGCCATATGGACATCTTTCTAATTGGTAAACCTTGAGCTTTATACAGGGTTAAACCCCTGAGTTTAGGCAAACGCCACCAGAGCTCATGATTGTTTGTAGCTGGGATTTTGCTTGAGCCTAGCTTTAGCTTTAGTATATTGTATTTCAGTTTTAGGAATTTTGGAGTAGGCTAAACAAGAGCCCTCCAATTTCAAGCAATTTAACCTGAAAAAAATCAAAAGTCTTCTTCAGGGGAAAGCTAAAAAAAAGAACTTTAGGAAGCAACTGATTGTACTGGCTAGGACTCCCTTAAGCCAGTTCATGCTCCAGGTAGTCATGCTCTGGCTAGGATAAAAATACACAAGTCACCACTCTCCTTAGACTCCAGACCAGATCACCAACCAGGACTGGTGACAAAGACCAACCCACCATGGCTTATCAGCATCTGGATAGGGACAGTGATAATCTAAAACTATCTTCTCATTGTCCAATAGGCTTTTAGAAGGATGTATGGCCAACTGCCAATGTTGGCCAGCTGGATCCGTGTACTAAGCAAAGGAAGGTCCCTCCCATTTGATGGCTACTTGCAGGAAATCAATCGACATTAAGTGCTAGCTAAGGAATTCCCATTTTACATTCTTAGGAATCTACGTAAGGTGAAGTGGGTAGGAAAATGCCAAAATGGACTGGCAAGATGGGCTGGGGGGAGGAATGGGGGGGACTACAAGTAAGCCCCCACTCCAGTCTCCAGTAAGCCAAACTACACTTACAATGACCGAATTACAGGATTTTTCTTTTTTTTCCTGACAGTACCCAACAATCAGGCTACAAACCAGAACACTAAACAACACAACACTTACCCTTCATGAGTCATCTATATTCATGCACATTCCCAGTACACATGCCTGATTATTATCTTTTCTCAAATCACTTTAACAATTGCTAAGCCCAAGAGACATTGGAACAAACAGAATATCAGTAGCTGAAATCAATCCCAATTAAATTTCTTGTCTGCTTCCAGGCTCATGCCATTGAAGTAACATAATTTTGGTACTTGATGGCAGAAGAGGAAGCAAGGATTTCAAATAAAGGAATAAAATCTTCCATGTAATCTCTGCAGTCTTGCTTTTTGTGAAGCAGGAAAGCCAGTAAATTAATTTTTCCATTAAATCTGTGTTGTTGTATATTTTTGCTTTATCATTGCCTCTCCAAAGAATATCTTCTGTACAGCCACTTTATTGAAGAAATTACTATAATAAACCAAGGAGCCAGCTGGCATTAAATGTAAGTGAATTAAATTTTATTCTTCTCTTTAAGCATAGAACACTGAACTTACCAGGCATAAATTACTGAAGTAGCAGTTCTTGAACAGGAAAATATTTTCAGGTGGGAATTAAGCTTTGATTCATCTTCAGGATTCACCTCCATACAATCCACTTCATTAAAATTATTTGCTCCTTTGAATGGAACAATGTGCTCTGGACAAGGAAAGCCTCACTAAAGTGTGGCAGAGCTCCACACAAAACAAAGTGAGGTGGGATGGCATACAGCTTCCCATGCTCACCCAGCCATTAGACTTGCATTAGAAGACTGTAAGGAGAGTTCATGACAAGGGACATCAGGAAAAATCTAGAGTAAGGACTCCCAAGCCACTGAGCAAGCGGTCCTTTAAAGAGTTAGTGTTATGCCACTTCAGTGACTGACGTAGTACAAACCAATGCAGAGTCTGTAGGAACTGAAGTCCTGTGGACTAATAGCTGACTTAGAATTTGTAACTTTTAGTCTAAGGAATTGAAAATGCCATCCCTGCACCTGCCAAATACATGCCGCTCACCCTATGTTAATGTAACATTAACCATCAAAAACCACAGAAAGGCAGGAAATGTAAAAGTTAAAGTTCTAAGAGTGGCTAATATGTCCACATATTAAATAATTGATGATACACATTATTGCTGTTTGTACTGCAGAATGTAAAAGGACTACTGAACTAGAAAAAGGGAAAGAGAAAACACTTATCAACATCCTTCCGTCAGCCCAAAGAGACTTTTCACTGGAACCTTTGCTTTTGCAGTCCCTGTCTTTTTGTTAGTTCAGCTGTGCCTTCACATCATTTTCTAATTTAATTTCCTCTTTTTTTTTAATCCTGTATTTAATGTAATTACAACAGATGGATTTGCCTGTGGGCTTCAAAACATATTAAATTCTTTATGACATATTTTATGTGGATTTGAAAAAAAAGGCATTTGAAAGAGAAGAAAAAGTGTGCTGTTTTACAGAAGGCTGAGAACTGGGAACAGGAACATAAAACATACCCTCAGCTGGGCAGATCCATAGCATGGCATGACAGAAGACACCATATCCCAAAACTGCGAATACAAGGAGGACCTTGAATTCAAATACCTGCCTATCTCGTATGGAAGTAGTTTGAGGCTTCTTTGACAGAACGACCCTGGAGACTAGGGAATTAGGAAAGATATTTGCAACAGGGGAAAAGGTTATTTCCCCCCCTATATTACACATTTAGTGTAACTGAAAACAGTATGGAATGCAGGAGAATGAGTGAATTAATTTCACAAGCATGAAGACAGAGAAAGCTGAGCTACTCAGGAAGGGATTTGCCCTCCCCAAGCATTCCACAGTTATGAGTAAGGCCCTGAAAGATTACAAGATTATTTAAAAAGTAATAATTTTAGGTGCCTTTGGGGACAATGGAGAATGGGGACAAGCACTATAGCAGGAGACCTAGGTGTTGGTTGAAATATTTTGGGTGTAGGGTGTTTTGGTTTGATGAAAAAATCTACGTTTTCTACATTAAGATGCTTTTCATGAGATAGTTAATTTAGATAAAAAACACTCTTCTCAAATCAATTGCGATTGAAAATGTTGGTCCAGCCCTGTCTTTTACATGTCTTTACCTCTAACCATTCCTAAATCACTGAACTACCAGCCTTCTTTTCTACTATCTCCTCTTTTTCTTCTCTTAAATGATCAATATTGACCTTCTGGAGCTGACTGGAAGTACCAGCAGAACTATATCTTCTGTGATGCATCACAGCCAGGAAGCATGATGCAGTCACCTCCACTCCCATTAACGAGAGAACATGGTGCCCCATGAACAATGCTATCCAACCAGGGAGCCTGTGTAGAGAGGATAACAGAAGCATGACTCACCCAACCTATAAGTCCCATGATGTACCAGCATTTTTAAATCAGAACTGTTAAGTTTTATTTTATTTTTGTTTTGGGCAGAAACATCTAATTTTTTTATGGCAAGGTTTTAACGAAAGTGATCCTCATCCTGCCATTTGCCTCCATTTTCATAGAATCATAGAGAAGTAGGGCTGGAAGGGACCTCCGGAGGTCATCTAGTCCCGTGGTTCTCAACCGTTCTCACACTGGGACCCATTAGCATAATTATCAGCTTGCCATGACCCACAACCCACAACCCCCTGGCCCCAACCCACACAGTCTCTCTTGCTCTCCTTCTCCCGCTTCCTCTGGCTGCTGCATCCAGCCCCTTCCTTCCCTCCCTCCCCAGCTCCTGGGGCTGCTCTCACAATGCTGAGTGCTCACCACACCCCTGGCTGCCTGCTGGCTCCATGCAGGCTGCCAGCCTTGCAGCCTGCACAGGGAAACCATGCAATTCCCTGAGACCTCCCCACAACCCTTTACAATGTTCTTGCAACCCACTTTCAGGTCGTGACCCATGGGTTGAGAAACACTGAATCTAGTCCAACCCCCTGCCTGAGGCAGGATCATCCCAATCCAAACTATCCTATATAATCCATAATCTAAATTCGACATAAGACTACTGTCAGCCCCAACACAACACATACTGAATACCCTAATCTGCCACAGGTAAAGCAGGGGAGCCGTGGCAGCCAATGTCCTGCTTCTATAACGTGTTGTCAATATATGCTCAAGAGATTCGGGACAGAGGGTCACACCCTCTGTTAGAGGAAGGGGAGGGGACATCACTAAACTTCTTCCTCAGAAAGAAGTTTATTTTCCAACAAGCTCCACCACAGAAGGAAGAACACAGGGGAGAGACCAAGCTGAGGAAAAAGAACACAGAAGAGGGTGGGGAAGGAAAGAAACATAAAAAATAGCAACAGGTGCAAAGCAAACCAAATGAGTGATGGAATATAGGACACTGAGGCGATGAATGAATAGATTATGTAGGTGACTGGAAGACCAGATATTGAAGATAAAAGTCTAGCCTTGATCTTTGCCCAGTTTCCTATGGACACCTGACAGAGATCTGCTATGGACTGATGGTGATACTGCTAGGGACTGTAGCATCAGAAGCAAGCAGCAGAGTATTTCCCCAGATACCTTACTGCTTTCTGAGGACTGTTTTTAAAGACTGGGCCTGTTTCCCTGCAGCTTCAGGGGAAGGACTACCCTGATTGTTCAGTCGGGATCATCTGGACCCCAGGCCTTGATCTGATCTCATTACAGATATTTAGTTTTTAATTCAGTAGACAAAATACAGACCACGGGCCAGATCCAGCCTGCCAGTCAATTTCATCCAGCCCATTGGCAGGCACCCACCAATTAACTGTATCCAGGCCCATGGCTGCCCCTGCTGTGCTCCACATGGGGCCAAGCCCCACTCACTCCCACCTTCAGCCGCAGGAGAGCCCAGGCCCTGGCCAACATGCACAGCTTTCAGGTGCTGTTTGGGGAATGGTTTGGCTCTCCAGACCTCCTCCTCTTGTCACTGCTCCAGCGCTCTCTCTGAGCAGCAGGTTGGGAAGCAGTGGCGGGCAGAGGAAAGCTGCAACTGGGCAGGAGCCCAGAGCGCAGGGCCAGGGCTGGCGGGGAGCATGGGGCCTGAGGCCAGGGCTAGTGGGAGCACAGAGCCCGGAGCATAGGGCTCGCATGCAGGGCCCTGGTCAGCAGGAGTGTGCGGCTGGCCCTGTTCCAGTGTGTGGGGCTTCCCACGGTACACATACAGTTCCTGGGACTCGGTGGGAGCTAAGGGCCACTGGGGGGAGCCCCATGTGATGTAGTCAGCAGCCTTTGCTGCTCCCTGCCACCATGTGCTGCTCCTGGGACTCTAACAGGGAGCCCCACGCAATGGAGCTGAGTCCCAGGAGCTGCACGTGGCAGCAGGGAGTAAGGCCAGGCCGCTGGCTCCATTGCAGAGGGTTCCCCCCAGTGGCGCACAGCTCTGAACAAGTCCTGGCATCTGCATCCTGGCAGGGAACAGGGCCAGGCCACTGGGTCCATCATATGGAGCACCCCCCACTGGCAGTGCGCAGCTCTGGATGAGTCCCAGGAGCTGCACATAAAAGCTATGGGAAGCTCTGTGCAGTGAAGCTGGGCTGGCTTGGCCCCCCTCCCTGAAGCCATGTGCAGCTCCTGGGATTCAGCCAGAGCCACATGCCACTGAGGGGCTCCAACTTCACAGGCCACGACCACCCTGAGAGCCCACCACTTGATGCTGCTGCCACCAGTGGCAGGAGCTGTGTGCCATGGAGAGGGGTGTACAGGGGCCCCACATGCACACCCCACAATACCCACAAACACACCCTGACACACCAACATCCTCCCCCACAAACCCCATACCCACAGATACACCCACACCCTACCTGCCCCGACACCTCACACCCCTAAACACACCTGACACCCCCACAAATGCCACACCCTCTCCATACATGCACCCACATCCCCCCAGAAGTTCCACCCCCGCGCTCACCCCACAACACTCCACATACATCCCACACCCCTGCACAAACCCCACACTGCAACCACACCCCACACACAAATGTAAGACTTTATTTTGAGCTATTATGCAATTGCCTCGATATACCCTATACAAATACATGTAAATCAGGACAAAAATACTTTTTGAAATAAAGCAGTAAAAAAAGGAGTACTACCGGGAGCAAAGGAAGGGACTTACAGTGGCAAAGGCCAGGGGTTACGGGTAGGACTTGTAATCCCAGGATAGCAACCTGGGGGTGGCGCACTTGTGAAGGGGTGGCGCTTCCCTTGCAGCCCTTGACAGCTCAACAAAACTCATTAAGCGGTCCTGCAGCTGAAATAATTGCCCACTCCTGCTTTAATCTATGTTCTAGTCTTTAAGGTCTGAGAGATCAGAATCTAGTTTTCAAATACCTTTGAATTTAGGGAAAGCTTGAATCAAAAGCTGAAGTTTGCTACTCTGGTCTGCCTCTAGAGAGGACTCTAACGTGGGTATATGAGCACAATTGTCAAAGCAGCATCCTCTCTGTTTCTCCCATGTGCCTATTACCTGAGTGAATGGTGTGAAGCTATCCTATCCAACTGGTATTCCCATTCAGGTTTAAAAGGACCCTTCTCCAGAGGATCAAAGACCCTAGCCTGCTGCTTTCCAACATCTCTGCACTTTGTAAAAAACCTTCTAGATAACTAATGGAAAGTAGGAAATGTAGGAAGAATCTCTATTAGCAATCAGAGTGTATTGATTCTGACAGCTGCTGTCACTGTTAGTGAAGCATTACTAAATTCAAACAGATAGATGTATCCTTGCCCATTAGTCACCCAGACTGCATTAGCAATCTTGCTTAGAAACTATATTAATGACAGTTTAAATCAGTTAATGCCCCCAAGTCCAACTATCTATATATCAAAGCATAACCAGAAACAAACACCAAACCCTGACTAATTTCCCCTTCTCTTTTCTAATTAAACATACTTCCTTGGGAATCAGACACCAATGCTAAGGAGACTGCATAGATCAGCACACAGATACAGTGGTATGGTGTTTTCACTGCTGAGTCACGGGGTTCAATCTCAGTCTAGCTTGGTAGTAACTAAGGCAGCTACCATCTCACAGTTCTTTGCAGCCTACATATTTGCATTCTCAGTTGTCCCTCTTCTTTGCACAGCATGTCTGCTGACATGACTTTAGACAAGGCATAGATAGCAAACAAACCAAGGGCCTAAGTGCACTCTCAAAAGAAAGTGCTATGAATCCTGCTGCATCACTTGCTCAGATTACACTATTTGTTGCATGCTGTGCTCTGTGAAGTTGTTTTTGCTGTATGTGGTGGGATATTTACCAGAAGGAAGCTGGAAGCCACCCCTGAGAAGATCAAGTTGTGAAAATCCCATGATTCCTTTTGCATCATCCCATGAGCCAGGACCAGCAAACAGAATTATCTGAGTGGGACTCCTGCTTAGGAGAGGACCAGGAAGTCTTGGCTGCCTGGGGACGAGGTTTGTGAATGCTATTAAGTGGGAGGCCTGCCTGGTTTGGGCATAGTGGAATAGGCTCAGTTTGGGAGCCATTTTTGCATGGGAGTGAGCAGAGAGGATATTTCAGCTACTGAGCCTAGCGGCTTGATAGCAGTGTGAATGAAAGGGCAGGACTTGCCTAAGCAAAAAATAGCTACGCTTGCCAGAACCCAGCAACAGTGGAGCTAGTGAACAAGCAGCAAACACGGAAGTCTGAATGGGGTTTGCCCAGCCACATTCTTACCTTTCCTTCACTGTAAGCTTGATGAGAAGAGGCAGACAAATGAGGAAAAGAGACTTTTTTAGAACATAACAGCTGAGAAGAGGAAGCAGGAGCTGGCAGGAGGATTAAAAGAATGGCTGGAAGCTGTAACGATGCCCAAATCTCTACCACTGCTAGTTCTTCCTCTGTCTGTACCTGTGCAGGCTCTGTCCAGGGGCAGCCACTGACCAGAGCTGAAGTTTTCTGCACATTTCCTGTATTTTCTTACAAATAGGTAGAGGCATTGTGTTTCTCAGGCACTCCGTGGTTTCAGGAGATTTGTGTGGTATATCGGAGACATATGCCACTTCCCTACCATGCACACTTCTAACTCACCAATTCACCGTACAACCTCAAAAGAAACCCTGCTATTTGGCTAAGTTTGCTTTCTAATGAGGGGAGTAACAACAGGACCCAGTTCCCAGGTTGATACCCCTTAGTTGTGCAATCCTATTGTAGTGGCACTCTTGGGTCTCTTTTACAGTTCAGAGATCCTCTTGGGTGAATGCTCCCGCATGATCCAGTCATTTCCATAGCTAGAAAACATGCTGTACTACATTTTGAGACATTAGGCCCTGTGTCTGACAAGCCTCCTAAAGGATATCTAATATACCGTGGGATTGTCTCCCATATAGGAGTTCAAAAGGGGAAAACCCCATTGATGACGGGAACCTCCCAAATTGCAAACAACTAATAGGGTAGGGAATGATCCCATTTCCAAGGCTCTGCTGGCACAAACTTCCTCAGCATTCCTTTCAAAGTCCAATTAAATCTCTCTACCAACCCATCTGTTTTGGGGTGGAAAACAGAGGTTTTAATCAATGGAACCCTTAAAAGGGCCTATACCTCTTGTAATAATCAGGACAAAACACAGGGCCTTGATCTGTTACCACAGATTTGGCCAAGGTATTTATGATTAGCTACAGCCTCAGGATAGTGGGTAGCATAACCCATTAGGTCCAAGTTGAAACAGAATCCAATGTTGCTCAATTCCAAGGGTCCCACTAGGTCTACCTCAACTCAACTGAAGGGAATAAAAACGAAGAGAAGTGGAATGAGTGGTACTTAATGCTTTGGGCATAGGGCCACCAACTGGTACTCAGGGCATGACTCACAGTAATCCTTAATGTCCTGGTAAATCCCTGGCCAAAAAAACATAGCAAGTACCCTCTATTGAGATTTTTCACCTCCCCGATGGCTTGCCCAGGGTACATCATGAACTATTTCAATACCTGTCTAGTGTGATTTTGGCACCAAGGGCTGGGGTTTTCAGATCCCTGGCCCTTATTCTTAAGTAACCCTCATCAAGACATCCTGTTGCAATTCAAAGTGGGGATCCTTAGTGTCTAGGCAAGAGTCCACCTTGCCATTTCCCTGGGCCAACCACCTAGAAAACAGAGCAAGGACAGTGTCTTCCCACTGCTTTTGTATAAAATAACGCCCTACCCCTATGGAATTACCTCTCTATTGCTAAGGACAGACATTTCATTTGTCCCTGGATAAGTTGTGCCTGTGTTCATCCCAGAACAGATATAGCCTAGGACTGATGTGTACACAGGGCACCCTTCTAATCAGGGTTTAGTAAGCAGCTGAATACAGTGTTGCTTTTGTGCCCTTGCTTCAAGGTTACAATCCTGAGATACCTGCATAGACATACTTTTTAATACCCCAGGTTAAACTGTTACTACCTCTTATCTAGGAAACATTTTTAGGATTTGTCCCATGATAATAGACATGGACATCTATCCATGTGCACTTTAGCTTGGGACAAAAAAAATTTATCCCAGGATAAATGTGATGTCTGTTTGCTGCTTCTCAGGCTGGCTGCCCAAAAAGCTCAGCCCTGTAGAGTTTTCCGTAGAGCAGGGGCAGGCAATTATTTCAGCTGGGGGGCTGCTTAACACATTTTGGTGAGCTGTGGAGGGCCATAAGGGTAGCCGCACCCCTTGACAGGTGCCCCTGGAAGTCCCACTCCCTAACCCCTGACCTTTGCCACCAAAAGTCCCTCCCCTTGTCCCACAAGTACTCCTTTTGGGAAGGGGATTTGCCATCTTGGAACCAAAAAAAAAAATATATCAAAAATCAAACATCCACAATAACATTTTAATTTTATTTTTAAAAGATATCTATGTCCTCATTTTCTGATCTTTGTCTGGGCTCCAGATAAGTATCGACTTCCAAACACTCCATCCTGAGCCACACTGCAAGGGGACAGGGTGCGATGCAAGACAGAGTCCCTTCTATAATATTGCTAAGACCAAGCCCTGAGTTTTTCTTTGTCACTTCCCTGTGACAAGAGAATATTTGAACAATTCCCTGTAAAGATCTGGAAAGACAAGACTTTCTTTCTGGGTGCTGCATTGTTTGCTTATGCTAATGCAGCAGTCACCAACCAGTCAATCACGATCAACTGGTCGATCCTGGAGACTCAGAGGCTGGGGGGCTGAGCCTTGCCCCCCCAGCCCAGCAAGTGTGGAGAGAAGGGTCAGGAGCCAGATCGAGGCCCCCAGTGAGGGAGGGAGCGGGGCAGAGGCAGGAGAAAGGGCTCAGGTGAGACCCCAGGGGGTGGGAGGACTGAGCCTGGGGGGTGCACCCTGGGAGGGCACAGGGGGTGTGTGCTCCCCCATCTGCACATGGGGCACGGTAGGCTGATGCCAGGGCTGTGGCAGGCTCTTCCTGGTGGGGGCTAGACCACGCTGTGCTTGGGGTGAGCAGTGGTGCTGGGAGGGGGGAAATCGAGTGGCTGAGCGGAGCCGGGCCTAGCCCCCTGCCCCCACGGGAAAGAGCCCAGCACAGCCCCAGCCCATAGCAGCCAGTCTGTGCCCCAATCTATACATGGGGCAGGGGGCTGGGGCAGTTGGCTCATCCAGGGCCATGTGGGGGGTGCTTTCACTGCTGGGTCCTCCCCCATGCTGTCCTGGACACTCTGGCTGTCCCAGCACTGGGCCTAGCACTACGCGTGTCCTGATGTGGGGAAAGGGGCTCAACCCAGCAGCAGGGCAGGCATGGTGTGAGCTGCTGGGACAATTGACTCAGCCAAGGCCACGTGGGGGTGGGGTTTCTGCCACTGCCCCCCACCTTCCTGCTCAGCCCCCTTCTCCCCTGTGCAGCCCTGGATGGGCCAACTGTCCTGCTGCCAGGCGAGCATGGGACAAGGCTCAGCCCAGTGGTGGGAGCCCCTGCCCCACGCAGCCCCAGACAAGCTGATCCTTCCAACACCTGACCCAGGAGCGGCCAGGTGTCATGCGCACTTCATCATCGAGGGCAGGAAATGGGGTGAGGTGGGAGTTAGGGCGGGCAGGGAGGGCGCTGTAGATCTTGGGTTGCCCCTATAAATTCAAAGAGTGATTTTCACCTTAAAAGGTTAGAGACCATTGCGCTAGTATATAAGAGGCGTCACTCAAATTTTATTATTTTCTGCAATGCTACAGCCAGTGCTAATAAAGCTCATTAGGTTGGTAGATAAACAATCAGTATCCGACCCTCTACCAGAGTTCATATATATAGGACAGATTTACAGACTGCTCTTTAGTGAATGCAGGTAGGAGTAAAAATATTAAAATCAGCAACACAAGTGACTTCAGAGCTGGAAATAATCAACTGACCTCACACTACCTAGCCTTTACCAAAAAGCTCTCCTGGGGACCCAACTGCCTGGTTCCAGGTCATTTGTGTTTTCAAGAGTCATTTCCTACTCCCAAGCCTTCAGAGACCCAGTCTACAATTGTCTAGAGCAGGATCATTCAACTGGTGGCCCATAGGCTGCATGCAGCCTGCAAAGCGATAGTCTGCAGTCCCCAGGCTCCCATGGAGCCACCATTCCTCCAACTGCTTTAGCTGCAGCAGCAAGGGATGACTCTAGGCTCCTCCTCCAGCTTCCACTTCCTGCACCTGCCCAAGGGGCACAGCCCAAAGTGCTGGGGAATCTGCATTCAGTAAGCTGGGAGGAGTGGGGTCTGCCTGTGGTACACTGGTGGGGTGGGGGGCAGCTGCTTGGCAGCAGTGGCCTGTAGGACCCATGGCTCTCACCACTGTGGTACAGGACATATGGCCCCCACAAGTGTGGGGTGCAGCTCCCATCTGCCTAGAAGTGGGGCAGCCCTGGTCTAAAGAGCTCTGAGAAATCAGACACTTGCAGGGACAAATTCAGCTCTTGTGTAATCAGGTACAACTTCTATAAATGTAAGTAGTGCAGGAATACCTTCCTGTCTATTTAAATACCATTTCATGGGACTGGGACCCTGAAAAGACTAGGCATGTGCCATGAGCTTTGTAGGGAAACGGACACAAAAAGATCCAAATAATGCAGAAGTCTCTGTGTATAAAAGGTAGCAGGTGTCTATTGAAAACTAAAAGCATTTGATAAGCAATAATTTGTCTAGTGCCTGGCGCTAGACAAATTATGAGGGAGCGTGAGTCTAACTTGATCCTGGATGGGCTTCCACATAGTAATGCAAGCTGCTGTGAAAATAATAAAATTGATGTTCCACATTCTGCTCCATGCTCTCCACTAATTCCACAGAAAATACAAATTGAGGATAAGGTTTCCTTGCTGCTTTTCAAAGTCTGCTGAGATGACCCCTACCTATCTAAAAACACAATTCTCCCACAGCAGCTGCTTCCTACCAGAACAAGAAAATTGTCCACCAAGAGGAAGACGTAGTATTTTCCTATGAGCCAGACCAGAACACTTGCTCTTGCAAGAGACTGTGGTTACCTTGATCCTCATCGTGCCCTGAGCTGTGTGCAGATCTTACTCGCTCCTTTGGTTCTGGTACAGGGTGCTGCAGCATGTGTTCTAAGTAATCACATTTGTCTCCTGATTTTGGGTTTTCCAAGGTCTCAGTCTCTTACCTTCAAGGCACTAAATGGATGGGATCCGCTTATATAGAAGCCTAAAGTTTCAAGGTGAAGACTCTAGTGACAGACTCTGTTCCTTCATACAAAGAGCCTTTCTACCACTGAGTGTAAAGCTGGGCAGTGCAAGATAATTTTCTCAGGTACTAGCCTGAAGGTGTAAACAGATGTCACCAAATGATGTAGACCAGCTGTGGTGGGAGGTACCCTGCCACAGCTGATCTGCTTCACTGGGCAAAACACACTGCTTGGTGTTCCACTTCAGGCCAGCGCCCGATCATTTGGAACAAGTGACAATGTTCCCCAGTTAGCGAGACCTGCCTCAGAGATTTCCTGAGGTGCATCTCTAAGTGGGGAACCCTGACTTTCTCTCCTTACAAGGGATTTTCCCTGGGGAATCTCTAAGGCACATCTCTGTAAGCAGGGAAGGCCAGGTAGGTACTCCCAGGGCTTGAGGGACCTGATCCTGCAGGGCAATTCCCAGGGCACACAGGACTGGGCCCCACAAACTTTAAAAGCACCTGCCCAGGGTGGCTGGAGAGTGCTGGCTGATCTGGGCTGCAGATGCACTCATGCCACAAAATCAAGCAGGTGTCTGCCACAATAAAGCAGCAAAAGCATTTACAGATTTTGGGCATTTGTGGCACAACAAGGGGTGTAGACATCTGTTTGCTTGGCCTTTGTACTTCCATAAAAATGTTTACGGCGGCACAAAGGCAATGTCTGTTTCCACCCCAGGATCATGGAACAAATTCATTCAGGAGTTAATAAAGACTATTAGATAATGCAAGCCAGAATGCTGGAAGTGCAAGGCTCAATTCAGCCTGTTTTCTGGTATAGACAGAGATTAGAGTGCATTTGGAAAGATACAACCACCCCTTCCCTCCCTCTGGGGCACATGTTATCTTGCTTCTAGGAAGAGGATGATAGAAATAGGACCATGTGTCTCATATTAGGTGCATCATTTAATGCATGCTTGCATGGTCTTCATATGCTGTGAGAGCCTACCAGACAGATTTTATACACCTCACAGGTATGCACACAAACAAAACTAAACACATGAACACTTAACACCCTAATTAAGCTTTTTCAACTACAGGCTAAAAAATAAAAGAACAAGAAAGATAAATTTAATTCTTAAATTGCTTTGATGTGCACCAGAGGTGTGTGCAGGTTCACCCCTCACATTGGGGACCAAACTGAAAAGGTTCCCAGTCATGAACAGTATTGAGCCTGGAAAGGAGACAGGGAAGAGTTGTGAATTAAATACCCAACATATGGGCAGGAGCATTAGTCTCAGTGTAGACATTTGCAGTTCTGCGTGGGCATGTCATGCAACCAGCTGCCTTCCTTTTGAAAGAGAGTGACTAGCAAAACAGAGTAGTTAAAAAGCTGAAGCCAGAGAACTTGAGACATGAAGCAATTTGTTCTGTTTGCATGAGAAGGGTCTCTCCTCACGCACTATTTTGTTGTGTTTAACACTCAAAAGTTTAAGCAGTGCCACCATGATTACCAGGTTCAAACACAGTAGTGAATGAACGTGAATCTTGCAGCATTACTATATACCTGTCCAGGAAAAGTTATCATAAACAGAGTGCTAGCATTCCAGGGACAACATAACTGGCAGGGTGATAGTTCAGAGGTTTTCCTTTCTATGCTAGAAACAGCTGGGCTTTTTTCTGGCCCAAACTCTACTTTTCAAAGACCAACAACCTCCTAGTTTTAAAAAGATTTGTGTGTAAGGGGTGGCTAGAACAGCACCTACATAACATATTTTCTTGCATGCAACACACCACACACAATAAACACATCTTGATTTTTGAAAGGCAGAATGAAGGGGAAAAAAAAAGAGTTTCCCCAAGCAGTGTCTGCATACAGCAGAGACCGAACCTAATCTTCAGTTCATTCACCCTCTTTTTCCTGCTTAACTAATAGCTGAAACCCTAGCTGCTACTAAAACCTAGTCTTTAAGGGTGGATCTACAATTTTCAAAAGAACTAGAAAGTCTCCAGGGGTATGAAATAGGAGAAGACCAAGAGCAGCTAGCAGACAGCAGAACCAGCCTAAGAAAGGTTATCTTAATTAATGAAATATCAGGATAACTGAAAGGGAGAGCTGGTTATTAACAATGAGTCATTAAGTTAACTGGCTCCCGCAGCTTCCTGAGCAGAAATGCAACTGCTGCTGCCATTGTAGAGCAAGGTACCTCTATCCTGTACAGAAATCAGCTTCCTGCTTAAGACATGCACCCCAATTTGAGGGGGGGTTGATTTTGGGGGGAAGTGTGTAGTATGTGAGTAAATATGGTACTATTCCCATGCTGTAATGCTGAACTACCTCTGCCTTTTCTAGAGACAAAAGAGTTCATTTGATTCCTGTCACCCATGCAATCCTACTGTTCACAAATACTACCAAGAAGGGTGACAATTAGTGATGGAGGTCTGCATCACAAAGCCCACCGTGATAAAAAGAACTAAGTACTGGCATAGATTGAATAGTTGGGAAAATACTTGAACCAAGTCTCACCTGTGCAAGTCTGAAAAAGGAAAAAAAAGAAAAGAATCAGCAAAATTGCTATAGCCAAGACAGACACCACTCTTGGGACAGAGGCAATATCTTTTATTAGATCAACTAAATAGCAGCAAAAAAAGGCCTTCTTTGCAATTGCCCAGACACACATCTAATGGGTCCAGTGGTGAGTGCCATAACCAGAAGTCTACAAAACCATGCTCTCTCCCCCTGTACCACCGATTTTTTTTAAGAAGAGTGGAACAGTTTCAACAGTGAAGAACGTCCCCACTCCAGGGCAGCCTGTTTGTTAGGGCCCTCTCCTGGCTGAGAAGTCTGAAATATGCTTTCAAAACCCTTCAGGCCAAAGCAAGCATTGAACCTGGGTGTCTGACCCTTACCTTAGGGCTGTCCAACTGGCAGCCTTCAAGCCAGGTAAAGCTGCAGCCTGTGGGCTCCCACTCTCCCTATTGTTACAGCTGCAGTAGCAGCTGCAGTCCCTGAGCTCCCCCTCCCTCCTTCAGCTTTTGCTCTCTGTGCCCACCCCAGGAGGCAGGGCAAGGTGTGGTATACACTGGTGGGCTGGTGCAACGTGGCATGGCACAGGGAGTTGAGGGTGAGCCTGGAGCTGTGCAGGCAGTGGAGCAGACGAGTGCCCAGAGGGACGTGTGGGGCAGCAAGGGGAAATGCCCACACAGGCACAGAAGCAGGGAATGCCCACACTGTGTCCAGCCCTGTGGGATCATGGTCTACCATGATGTGGCCCAAAGGGCTGCACCAGTGGGAGCCTCATGCCCAGAGGACACATGTCAAGCTGCTTAGAAGCTAGACAGCCATGCCTTAGGTTATTTAATAAGGGCATCACCACCAGAAGCTGTCTTTTAATAGAAAGGTGTGACCTGTTCATTGCTTTTGGTAGAAATGAATCAGACACCAAAATCCAGGAAAATGTTCAGGGCTCTACATCCCAAAAGGAGGTAGATACCTCCCTGCAGATCACAACTAGGAATCTGAATCCCAAGAAGATCAGGGCTTAAATCTACCCTTCTCTTCAGCCTTTTCTATAGGCTAGTTTAGTCAGACTTCGCTCAGTGTGCTGGCTGCTCTAAATCTGTGAGGTGGTGTAACTCTCCCTATGCACTGAATCTGGGGTCTGGGCACCCAGCTCAGAGCTGTGGATTCTGTTCTGTGAACCAAATGTTCAGCTATTAGATACCCAGCATCACAACATCCAATTCCCCTTGAGGATCTAGACATTAATCAATGAGGGCTCCATGCAGCAAAACAAATTTTGAACACAATAGATTTTATTTCAGTTGCAAGGGATGAGATGAAAACTTCGATAGCCATTATGCAAATGTCCTGATATTCCTCCAGGATCAAACTGCAGAAGCATATTGACTATTTCACTCTGCAATAACAAACTCATTGAGAAGTATATGCAGCACCTCACTGTGAAACCATAACAAACATTTTAATTATAGCCAATAATGAACGCATGGCTGCTGTTGGTCTGGCATGGGTGCTCCGCCTGTCATTCTGGGATCCTTTTGCTTACTCAGCAGAAGGAAGCAGTACAAAGACATGTCATGCAGCTTGTTCATATAACTTATCTCCATTTGATGACTTTGGTTTTATGACTTCTGGACAAAATTCATATAATGTGAAATATGCTATGTAATACGTTAGAGTAGCTACAAAAGCACTGAGCCTAAACGCTGTAAGTGATAAATACACCTGTCAACTTATCAAAGAACTATATATTGTCATATTTAAGCTCAGATATAGGCTGCACAGCAGCCTGTCACACCCAGCCTTATCTCCTTGTTCAGGGTCATAGAAATAGGAGTGACTATCAGAAAAAGCCAATGTGAGTTTAGTGCCAAGACTAAATTGACAATTGCAATGCATGAGACCCTGCATTTATCCACAGGCCCTGTAGCAATGCCAATCTGCCCCAGGACAGCATGTCTAAACCCTCTTTTGGGGACCATATCTATGGTTTATGGAAGTGTTTAACACTGATGAGGCACTTCATGGTGTCTGATACTATCTGATGGACAACAGACATCTATGTCAAGCATATCATAGGCCATCACCAATACAGAGACAGCCAGCCAAGATGATTTGCTGGAACTGAGACCAACTGAACCACCCCACCCCCCACATCATAGACTCACAAAGACAGTTAATGCCTTTCAGCATTCTCTACCCCAAAATTGTACACTGCATGTTTAACCCATGGTACAAGAGTTCTTCCTACCCCACAGCTTTGTGCCAACATAGTTACCACATGCATGTGGTCTTATTTCTCTACTCTCCCTACTATCACATTACAACTTCTTACCCCACTTCACTCTGGGCTAATGTAGGCTGTATGACTGACTACATGTTTTAGACCAGGGTGGACAATTATTTCGGCTAGAGGGCTGCTTAACGAGTTTTGGTGAGCTGTCAAGGGCAACAAGGGTAGCCCCCACCCCTTGGCAGGTGCCCTGCCATCTTGGGGTCACCATCTTGGGACCAGAAGTCCTGTCCCTAACCCCTGACCTTTGCCATGTGAAGTCCCTCTCCTTGGCCCAGAAGTGCTCCTTTTGTGGGGGAGGGGGTGCCATCTTGAAACTGGAAAAAAAAGAAACCAAATTATATACTAAAAAAACAAAACAAACCCAAAAAAACCCCAAACATTTACTATAATGTATTTTAATTTTATTTAAAAAATATATTTTTGTTTTGATGTGTGCATTTGTATTGTGTAGCTAGAGGCGATTGCATAATAGCTCAAAAGAGTCTTCTACTCTTGTATGTTGTGGGGGGGTAACAGGGTGTATGTGGAGGTGTGTTTGGGGTGTGGACATGTGTGGGGGGTGTGGGTAATATGCAATATGTAGTTGGGGTTGGGGTGTATGAGGGTGTGGGAGTGTGCATGTGCAAGGCATGGGGGCGGGGGGGTCCTTGGCATCCCTGCAGCTGCATGCGCTAGCAGCGAGCAGGGCCAGCCCCATCCAGCCCCACAGCATGCAGCTCCCCACACTCCCACCCCAAGTCCCGGCCACAGATGGCGGCAACATGTGGAGCCAGTCCCACCTAGCCCCATAACGTGTGGTACCTGTCCTTCTGCTCCAGTCCCTGATTGCACATGGTAGCAGCATGAGGGGCCAGGCCCACCTGGCCCCGTAGCCACAGCTTCTGCGCTGCTGCAGCACGCGGGGCCAGTCCCACAGCAAGTGGCTCCCTGCGCTCCTGCCCTTCCCCCCCCCCCCCCCCACACACACACACAGGAGCCCCTGGCCCAGCCTAGTGGACCTGTACCTGAATTCCCACTCACACAGGCAGGGAGGATGGAAATGGCTGTGAGATCCCAGGCAAAAGCCTCAGCCAGGCAGAGGCTTCTTGTTTCCAATGCCTCCTGGCTCCAGGCTGGGGCGGGTCAAGCCAGATTAGGGGGATTGGTTTCTTTGCAACTAGAACCACACCTCCTGCGTGGAGGCACCGGCTTGCAGAGGGGCAGCAAGGGCCAGGGCTTACGGAGGGGCTCTGCGGGCCAGATGGAATTGCCTGGTGGGCCAGATCTGGCCTGTAGGCCATATTTTGGCCACCCCTGTTTTAGATGGTGTCAACGTACACCAACAATGTCCCTTTGTAGCTATAATCTTTAACATTAACTAATAAAGGTTTAAATCAATGTTGGCCTGATTCTTAACTTCTCTGCAGACCACCACAAGGCTGCCAGTTAGCATGATGTGGACACTTGAGGTACAATCCTATTTCAATTTACACGTCCAAATAGCATTTCCCCAGCCATATAAAATGCTGGTTTTGGTACTTCGACGGAGTGCCTAATCCTAATCAAACTGCAGTATGGACACACAAGCATGCACAAGGCTGCTGAGTAGGTATGGGTGTTAGACAAAGGAGGTGGGGAGCTGTGGAATAGGACTGGTACTTATGCAGCTAGGTGCACGTCACTTGGACACAAAGTGAAACAGGATTATGCCCTGGGTCACTGGAACTAGGTTGCAACCATTTAAGCTGTTCTGTGATGGTCACTAAGACTGTGATAGATGTCTACAGAACTTCTGAGCAAGGCCAAATTTGAACAAAATAGCATAGAAAAGTGAGATGACCTATATTTCCCATGTCTTAGACTACATCCTAAGAGACTTCCTGCCAGAATGCAAGCATCGCTGGAAGGTGCCATCATGTTAACGCACTCAGTTATGTAGATGTTGGAATGAAAAGAAATGTTTGTAAAGACACCTATTCTGAAAATTCATGGCAACTATTCATTCTTAGGCAGCAAACAGTGCTCAAGTCATCACTATGAATTTCCTGTTGAGGGCAAACTGCTACGTTTTGAAACTACACACACTGACAATCTGGTTTTTGGAATGTGACTAATTAACCACTATCCTGCATGACTGGTAAATCTATACCCTGTAACAAATTAGAACTTCATGAGCTCTGGTTTGCAAAACCAGAGTGGCTTGGACATCACACATCTATTGTCCAACAGAGGAACTGAATCATTTGATTTTAACTTCCCCGCTAAATTAAGTAGCCTTGCTTCAAATTCATTAAATCACTCCCCCGTCCCCCACCCCCACATAATCATCAGCTGGTTCTTTTCTACTTTTTAATGTTCTTTAGCATTCTTTCATCATCTTTCCCTTCCTAGAGTCCTTCCTCTCATGTCACTGGCAGGCCTCTTGTAAGTCACCTCACTTTTCCCAGGACTGCCCTTTGACTCCTTCAGAACTCAAGTGAGACTACCTCTTAATTAACTTGGATTGTGTTTCCACCAGGACAAAGTTTGTCTTCTGCAATAATTTCAAGTGTCTGCAGTAATAAATTCCCACTTACTTTAGTCCCTGGTTTTTGCACAAGCAAGGGATGCCTGTAGCACAGGAAAGATCAGTCTCACATCTACGCCACTTGTCCAGCACTAGTGCTGCATGAAGACGTTAATCAGATACTGCTGTTTCCAAATAATGGATCAGGGTCAAAACGGTCCTTACCAAGACTCTGAACTTGTATAGAACTTTTTGTTCATAGTCCCAAGGCACTTCACAGACAGAGTCCTATGCTTCCACTGACATTAGATTATTGTTAACATTTGCTCTACAAATGGATAAACAGATACCAAAAGTTGGATGTACTTAGTAGTCCTGTACAGGAAATTCTCCCAGACTTCAGTAGGATATAATCAAGAAAGATATACCAAGACAGGCTCAAAATAATTGGCCCACGAGCAAAGCAAAACTCTGGCCACCCCTCAAATGGACCCCAGATGTCCTAACTCCTAAGCCTCCTATCAAACCACTCCACCCCTAGTCTTGATCAAGAAGGCTGGTTCAAACATATCCTGGGTTCCCCACAGGCTAGTTAATTTGGGCCACCTCAATCACAACAGTTACTTATGTCCACCAACCCATTGTTTCAACAGGACTTACTGTACGTTTAAAAAGAAGCACCTTTTTGCAGTCCCAGGCTCCCTCTCCCAAACAAGCCCAGTTACCTGAACTCATTTAGCCGCAGTCATCTTCAGCCTACAGACTGAATCTCACAGAGGTGGTCCTGATGGAACTCCAGCTGAAATTTACAAGCAAGGTAGAGCAAAAGCTCTCCCATCAACTACACATCATTACTATGAAAATCTGGAAACACAAACAGTCCCAGGGATTTGAGAGATGCTAGAATTATTACCATATTCAAGAAAGGAGATAGATCAGATTGTAGCAATTATCATGATATTACACTCCTCTTCATAGCCAGGAAGATCCTCACCTTCATTCTCCTCAGTATACTCACTTCCCTCACTGAGGAGACTCTACCCAACTCCCAATGCAGTTTCAGAACACTCAGAGGTACAACAGCTGTGATCTCTATTGCTAGACAGCTGAGGGACAAGTGTTGCAAGCAACTATGAGATCTTTACAGGGCCTTTATGGACCTAACTAAGGCCTTTGGTTCAATCAGAGAGGCCCTGTGGAAGATCCTGATGAGATGTGGGTACCCCCCATAGGCAGCAGAAGTGGGGGCTAAAAGGGCTCAGCCCCCACAAATGCAGGGTAGCAGGTATGGCTGTAGGGAAGCCCAGTCACTGCAGCACACATGGAGATACCCTCCACAGCCAGGACTGCAGCCGGCTCAGCAGGCAGGAAAGTTTCTTTCAATCTTCTTTCTTTATGACTGCCTGGGCTGGGGGGGGAAATCGAGACCCCACAGTGCAGGAGGGAGTGGGGTAGGGGCAAATCATTTATCCCTGCCCTTGCCCCGCTCCCTGCTGCTCTGTGGGAATTGTCCCACAACCCAGCCTGGCCCGGGCCCCATTCACCATGAATGGAGCCCCAGCCACACTGGGTTGTGGGACAATCAGAGCCTGGCGGTTCCTCCAAAGGCACAGTGCTAGGAAGATGGGGGGGAAGTGGCCTCCTGATTTTTGCACAGGGCAAGGGTGGGCTGCAGCTGCAGGCTGGGCTCTGGCTGCTCCCTGCCTCTGTGTCTCAATGGCACTGCTTTGAAAGCAGCACCACATGCCCTGCTGCCTGGCCCACCCATCAACGGGATACACGTGGAACCGCACTGCACTACTTTCAAAGCACTGATAGCAAGGTGAGGAGGCAGGGAGCAGGCAGAGCTCAGCCCATAGTTGCATGCAAAGATGGGGGTCACGTGCCTCCCCCTCCCCAGCTCCCCAGTGCTGTGCCTCTGGAGAAACAGCTGGGCTGTGCCGGGCTCTTCCCAGGGACAACTCAGAGTGGGGCGGGGTGGGCACAGAGGTCCCGGGGGCTCCATCCTCTCTGGCCCAGTGGTGCAGTCAAGGCTGTCCCCACTCTGGCCCCTGGCCCCCATGGGTGGTGTGGGGCATGGGCTGGTACAGAGCTGGGGCGTGGCAGTTTTGCATGGGCTGCCGGCACCAGGCAAAAACCCCAGGTACAGGGGAAGGGGCGGCTGCACAGGTGCAGCAGGCCCTGGTCCTGATCCTGATCCTAGGCCCAGCTCTTCTCTGCTCCTTCCCAATCTCAGCCCCACTCCCCCTCCCCAGCAGACTTCCCTGTGGGGGTGCTGGGGAAGGGTGTGCATGTACACTCAGGCCCCCCACAAAATTTTTCTCTTTCCACCTATGGTGCCCACCAAAATTTGTTATCATTATCAGGCTTCTACACAATAACACAATAGCAACTATCCTAAGCAATGGCTCAGAAACAGATCCTTCCACTATCAGAACTGGAGTCAATCAAGGATGTGCGATTATACCAACACTTTTCCATCTACATTGCCGCTTCCATAATGAAGATTCCTAGGACTACCATCTATAGTCAAAATCCAGTACTGCATGGGCAAGAATCAATTTAACATCAGTTATGTTCCAAATCCAAATTAACTAACACCTCCATTACTCATCTTCAATAAGGGGACGATTGTGGTGTTTGTGCTCATGCAACTGAAGAGCTCTAAGTCACGCTTCATTGCTTCTGGGAATCGCATTAAATGCTTGCATTCACTGTCATCTTTACAAAAGCTGAGACATTTTAACATCTCATCCTAATCCAACAAGCTACTCCTCCACATATTACAATTAGAGGGTAATTCTTAGAGAACATTGAATATTTCCTCTACTTCGATAGTCACCTTTCCCAAAAAGTAAACATAAACAATGATATTCAACACCAGATAAAATCTGCTAGTGTTGCATTTGGACATCTCAGAAACCAGCTTTGATTTCATAGATTTCATAGACATTAGGGCTGGAAGGGACCTCGGGAGATCATCGAGTCCAGCCCCCCGCCCAAAGGGCAGGAAGTCAGCTGGGGTC
>NW_017728951.1:34912111-34928378 GCF_001723895.1 Crocodylus porosus | reverse complement strand
TGCCTATATACCAATGCTCACAGTATGGGGAATAAACAGGAGGAACTCGCCCTCAGAATAGCTAGTTCAAACCCAGATGTCATAGGGCTAACAGAAACGTGGTGGGATTCGTCCCACGACTGGGCAGTTAGCATAAGGGACTATAGGCTTTACAGGCGGGATAGAGAAGGAAGGAAAGGCGGTGGTGTGGCGCTCTATGTCAAGGAGCAATACACATCCTCTGCCAGCAGAATGGGGTCAGAGGGGCAAGCTGAAGCGCTCTGGATCAAGCTTCAAGAGTGATTTGATGGTGGGGGGGTCTATTACAGACCCCCCAACCAAGGGGAGGAGCTGGACCGGGAATTTTCGGGCCAGCTTGCAGAGGCACTTAAGGCAAGGGATGTAGTTGTCATGGGTGATTTTAATTACCTGGGAGGAACAGTCAGCCAGGACGGACCAAGTTGAGGAGACTAGTAGGAGAAGCACTGGGGTCTTTGAGGGCAGGGGAACTCAGTGTCCAGGACGAGTGGTCGTTCCTTAAGGAAACGATACTCAGGGCCCAAGGGGTGTCCACCCCAACAATAAGCAAGGGGGGCAAGGGTGCCTGAAAGCTCCCCTGGCTCACCAAGGGCATCCGGGAATGCCTGATTGCCAAAAAGGCGGCATACACCCAGTGGAAGGGGGGGTGCTGTCTCCAAAGAGGAGTATACCTCCTCTGCTCAGGCCTGTAGGGGGCCTGTCAGGAAAGCTAAGGCGGACACAGAGCTAGGACTAGCATCCAAAATCAAGGATAATAAAAAGTCCTTTTTCAAATATATAGGGAGAATGAAGAAGGCACCAGGTAATGTGGGGCCCCTGCAAAGTATGCTGGGCAATCTGGTGGTTGCGCCAGAGGAGAAAGCAGACCTCTTTAACCGATTCTTCACCTCTATTTTCTTGTGCAGGGACTGGGACTTCCCCGCTGTGATGCCAGACAGACTCGAGGGGAATGCCTCCAGACCTCAGGTTGGGGAGGACCGGGTTAGAGAGCTTCTGGAGGAGCTGGACGTGTTCAATCAGCGGGTCCAGATGCTCTCCACCCCAGGGCGTTGAGGGAGCTAGCTGGGGTTATTGCAGGGCCCTTGGCATGGCTTTACGAGCACTCGTGGTGCTCGGGCCAGGTGCTGAATGATTGGAAGATAGCCAACGTGGTCCCCATCTTCAAAAAAGGGAAGAGAGAGGACCCGGGCAACTACTGCCCCGTCAGTCTTACCTCAATCTTAGGGAAACTCTTTGAGAAGATCCTCAAGGAGCACATCTGTGATTGGCCGGCTCCAGGGATGATGCTCAAGGGCAACCAGCACAGTTTCATTAGGGGCAGGTCATGTCAGACTGACCTGATTGCCTTTTATGATGAGGTCACAAAGGCAATGGATGCAGGTGTCGCCCTGCACGTAGTCTTTCTAGATTTCAGCAAGGCCTTTGACACCGTCTCCCACCCCATCCTCATTAAAAAACTAGGCGACTGTGGCATTGATGCCTACACAGTCAGGTGGATTGCAGATTGGCTGAAGGGTCGTACTCAGAGGGTGGTGGTGGACAGGTCATATTCGACCTGGGGAGAAGTGGGCAGCGGAGTCCCCCAGGGCTTGGTCCTTGGGCCTGCGCTGTTCAATTTCTTCATCAGCGATTTGGACGACGGGGTGAAAAGCAACCTGTTTAATTCACTGATAATACCAAAATTTGGGGTGAGGTGAGCATGCTAGCAGGGAGCGAAAGATTGCAGCAAGATCTGGATAGGTTACAGGAGTGGGCTGACAAACAGGATGCGGTTCAATATTGACAAGTGCAGGGTGCTGCACATAGGCAGTAGAAACCAGCAGCACACTTATAGAATGGGAAACTCCCTTCTTGAGAGCACGGAGGCAGAAAGGGATCTTGGAGTCATTATTGACTCCAAGATGAACATGGGCCGACAATGTGAGGTCACGGTTGGCAGGGCTAACCGGACCTTGTCGTGCATCCACAGGTGCATCTCAAGTAGAGCCAGGGAGGTGATCCTCCCCCTCTATGCGACACTGGTCAGGCCGCAGCTGGAGTACTGTGTCCAGTTCTGTGCGCCCCATTTCAGGAGGGATGTGGACAGCATTGAGAGAGTCCAGAGGAGGTCCACTCGCATGATCTGGGGACAACAGGGCAGACCCTATAATGAGAGACTGCGGGACCTAAACCTGTTCAGCCTTCACAAGAGAAGGCTGAGAGGGGACCTGGTGACTGTCTATGAACTCACTAGGGGGAACCAGAAGGGTTTGGGGGAGACACTGTTTCCCCTAGCACCCCCTGGCATAACAAGGAGTAATGGACACAAATTATTGGAGAGTAGGTTTAGATTAGACATCGACAAGAACTACTTCGCAATTAGGGCGGCTAGGATCTGGAACCAACTTCCAAGGGAAGTGGTGTTGGCTCCTACCCTGGGGATCTTTAAGAAGAGGCTTGATGCTACCTAGCTGGGATCGTTTGAGCCCAGTTTTTTCTCCTGCCCTGGCAGGGGTTCGGACTTGAAGATCTACAAGGTCTCTTCCGACCCGACTTCTATGATTCTAGAGATTCAAGAACTGAGTCATCCCCAGTGGCACTGTGATGTACAAGGCATTAATCATTTTGAGCAAACTCGCCTCACTACAGAGACAGACAGACAGACAGACAGACAGACAGACAGACAGACAGACAGACAGACAGACAGACAGACAGACAGACAGACAGACAGAGCGAAGAGCTATGACCCAACATCACTAGGATCTACTCTTTCCTTCTGGAACTATTTGCCACATCTGCAGTCAAACATGCAGGTCCCCGATTGTCCTCCTCAGTCATTTACCGATTCACCAGCTTTCCCATTTACTGGAAAAGTCAGTCTCTCTCATATTGGGGGACTGCCAACAATTACATGAGACAATCTGACAATGCGGAGCACCATCACTGCGCTACAGGGTGAGTAGGTGCAATCTCTCTTTGTCCTGTGGAATTGTTTCTCTCTGACTATGTTGCAGCAACCCTGCTAGAAATAGCTGGCACTAGGGACTCAGTCTTTGTTGAAGAGCCTGTTGATCACCAAATGGCAGGTAATTTAAATACAATGTCTTTGCCAGAATAACTTTTTCAGAAATCTTAGGTTCATTATCACAGTCCTCTGAGCCCTTGTCCTGACTGCTTCCTGTTCCTGCTGGGCACTTTCTAAGCAGCAAAGAAAAAGAAGCTCCCTGGCCTGGAAAGCTTCCACTCAAACATCACACAGGAGTAGTACTTGGGGAGTTGAAAGGGTTTAACTTGTGGCAAAAGTTTGGCCTCCACTGGTACAGAGGCTGTATTTTTCAGAAGAGAAGTATAAATATCTCTAACAAAGAGCAGATTAATACATAATACTTTGTGCTCAGAGTCCCCTTTCCTGCTTCTTCCATAATCGAGATCAAAAGAAAACAGTCTTATTTTTGTGAAAAAACAAATTAATCTCTCTCCCTCTCCTCCTTCCTCCTCTTCTCTTCAAACATATGCAATCCTGGTTCCATCACACCCTGAGTGAAAGGGAACAACCCCTTTATTAAAGTTATTGGCAAATCATCACAGTTTAAAATCAAAGCTGATATTCTGTGTTTATTTGCATACCTGTAAGAGAATTACCAGTCACAATCAATACTGCCTGGCAGAAGCCTGCAGAGATTCTGAGCAAAAACCTAACGTAAGGATCAATGGAACATCTGACCACTCTAAACAGCCCCTTCCCCGACTGTCTGGAGTAGTCAGCACTGCACATAATTAAGAGGAGTTTGCAGTACAAATACTTTTGTTGCAATTTATGTGGAAGCTATGGAATCTGAAACCAGAAGCAAATTACTAATGCACAGTACGGGTCTTCCAGAAGATGAGCTGGTAGGTTAAGTGACCTGCCTTTCTTTGCTCAAATGTAGAAGCAGCCACAGATCTAGAAATAAAAACTTGCCATCTTTATTTCTCCTGACAAGAACCCTTCTTTTAATCAAAACACACAGAACTAGTCACTGTTTGGGATTCCATTTCACAGGGGATTTGGCATTTTCTTTCATTCTGCATGGAAACGAGAACAATAGCTGGACTGACACTTCACTGGGATGGGTTAGTCAGAGAGGATCCTGCCATGAGCAAGGGGCTGGCCTAGATAGATGACCTTGTGAAGTCCCATTTCAGCCCTGCTTTCCTATGATCCTAAGAACTTCAATCCTGCTTCAGTCAAGGTCAACGTTTGGGTGATTTAGCTTATTTATATCACTACGTGATTGTGCAGTTGCAAGAGTCAGATGATACTCACTCCAGATGGCAGTTCCCACACCTCTGTTAAAGCAGTCATAATGGATGTTTGCCAATCCCCTATATGAAGTGTAGAGAAAAGCAAATACTATTGTGCTTAGCCTTCATCAATCTGATGAAGGCCTCTGACCGTCAACAGACAGGACCTTAAGTGTGCTGAAGAAATGGCGTTGTCCTGCAAACAGCTGAACATGATTCCTTCATTACATCACAAAATGAAGGCAACTGTAGCTTATGAAAACAAAGAATCAAATGCCTTTGACATCAACAATGGGCTGAAACAGAGGTGCGTCTTAGCCCCTGTGTTTTTTAACATCAGCTTTCCATGCCTGCTTATTCATGCATTCAAGGACAGTGACAGCATTTATCTTCAAATCAGGCTAGATAAAGCCTTATTTAACATTGCAAGGTTTAGAGAAAAAAAAGAAGGAGAAAGAACTGGTTCTGAGAGTTTTCGAGTTTGCAGATGATGTGGCGCTGGTTGCCCACAGTGAATATTCCCTGCAAAATCCCTTGGGCAGATTTTCTGAATCATGCAAGACCTTTGAGATGGCAACTAGTCTCAAGAAGACTGATCAGCAGGGATGGTGGTCTTTTTTTTTAAAATAGCAAATGATCTTATTTAAAAGATAAAATTGGGTTTTTCCACAATTAAAATAAAAGGCCACTATATATGTTAGGGGTGCACTGATAAAAGTTTTTGGGGCTGATACCAATGGCCAATTATTAATGAACCATATGAGTTGATGCTGGTCCAAATGCCAATATGCAGCCCAGCAGCTTGGAGAACAATGTCGGGCTGGTAAGTCTGTTTGGGGGAAGGGGTGGAAGGGAAGAAATTGAGGGTCTCACAGTAAGATGGGGAGTGGAGCAGGAGCAGGGGCTGCACAGCTGTGGTGGGGTGGGGTGCAGGATGGAGCCATGACAGACTTGTCTGGAGGACACAGGGAGGGAGTGGTGTGGCTCCTGCCACTGCATGCCACCCCGCCAAGGTGATGAGGACACGTGCCTCCCGGATCTGCGTGCAGGGCGAGGACAGGCTGTTGCTGCAGGTTGGGGAAGAGTCCGGCACTGCCCCCAGCCCATGACTGCAGAGGCAGCCTGCTCTTGCCCCACGCATAGATCTGACGGGCACATGTTCCTGTGTCTCCTCTGGGGCAGGGGGGTGCACAGTGGCACAAGCAGCCCTACAGCCCTCCCTGCAGTGCCTGCCCCAGCTGCAGCCCCACTCCCTTCCTCACTGCAGGACCCTCCATCTGGACCCCCCCAATTCCTCCTCCCCCAACAGACTTACCAGCTGGACACTACTCTCCAAGTTGCCAAGCTGGCCGCACACGTGCTGTGGCTATGCACATGCACATGGCATTTATCTGCAACATTACAGGCTGCATCAGCCAAAAAAAGTCAATTGCCGATAATGTTAATTTTCCTTTTATCAGTGCCAATACAATATGGACCAATTTATTGGTGTACTTATATATATATTAGTAAGTATATCAATAAAACATTGTGTTCAATTGAGATTCTCCCTCTCTCTCATCTCAATTGAACACAATGTTTTATTGATATACTTACAATTTTAAAGCAATTTGGAAGCCTACCAGTGCTTCAAATCATTATAATAAAATAAATTATAAATACCTATGTACTTTGGTGTTTGATTTTGGTTTTTTATCATAGAAAAATCAGAGCTCCCCCTACCCCTTTGCTCACCAGGATGCAGGTCCAGCTGCAGCTGCCCCCCCTGCACTGATTTGTGACTGAGCAGCCCTGATATGCCAATGCCCCTCACTCCCAAGCCACAGACCCTCCAGTCCTGGCAGCAACCCTCAGTCCCAACTCACAATCCCCCATCTCCACCAATGTACCTCACTCCTGACCTGCAGCCCCCTCACCCCTTCCCAGTGTATGGGGTAGGACGGGATGCATGAGGTCAGGGGGGTGCCCCGCCACAGGCAACACCATAGGTGATGTGTCAGGGGGACATGAGCAGGGCACACGGCCCCCCTTGATTTGTGCACCCACAGTGAAACACAGGGCTTCAGCCTAGAAGGACTGGCATGGGCAGAAGCCATCTCCACAGCCCAGGGGGCAGGATGCAGTGCAGGAGGGTGGAGTGTTATGGTGATTACTACCACTAGGACCTCAACACCAGCCACGCCGCCATCAGTGAGAGAAGTAATGGAACAGAGTGGGGGCTGCACTGCCCTTACCTCCTTCTGCTGCCAACTGCTCACAGGCTGGGCCATAGCTCTGTCCCACTTCCACAGCCCAGCCACCACTGTTCCCTTCAGGCCACACGCGCTGCCCCCTACCCCACCTCCCCTCCAGAGTGGAGCCACAGCCTGGCACACAGGCAGCTGGTAGCAGGAGATGGTAAGGCCAGCATGGCCTCTACCCTGATCTGTTATTCCTCATGCTGCTAGTGGCAGCTGGTGCAGGGGTCCTGGCAGTGGTGGCAAGTCTCACTACCCCACTCCACCTTCCCACAAGGGGTCCCACCCACTGGGCTGCAGAGGTGGCTCCTGCCCATGCCCGTTCAGCCAAGCTGCGGCCCTGTACCTGCTGTGGACGCACAAATCTGAGGGGGGGCATGTGCCCCCGCCACTCTGCCCAATGCATCATCTACGTCTCCCCGCCACTCCCTTGTGTTGCCTACACCCCCACTAGAGACTTACTGGTGAAGAGCTGCTCTTCACCACATTGCCTGGCTGCCAAGTGCATGCATGCATGCCCCTGCCACTAATCACTCTCCTCCTCCAGCCCCAACCAGCTCCCTGCAAGCTGGAACTCTGCAAGTCTGCAAAAGGAAAACCAACCATTTCCTGCATTTTTCTCCTTTTAAGGAGAAAATCCACATTATTCCACAGCAAATAAAAACCCGGATCCCTGGTGATCATGTACCAAGGGGTGAAAGAACCAAACCTAACATCACTCTGGAAGATGAATCTCTTGGTGTTGTTGACAGTTTTTGCTACTTAGGTTCTATGATCCACATGAATCTTGACTTTCAAACTGAACTGACTAACAGAATTGGAAAAGCAGCTAAGAATGTTGGGCTATTACAGAAACAAGTATGAGATAACAGCAAATCAGCTAAGGTGAAAATGCGAGTACACAAGATTTGTTGTCATTCCTGCTTTATGGCTCAGAAATGTGGACTACATATGCTAGGCATGTCAACAGTTTCCACATGAGATCTCTGTGTAAGATCCTGAAAATAAAGTGGGAAGACAGAACACCAAACAGAGAGGTACTGGAGTGCATAGGACTGACAGTTAGAAACCACTATCACGAGGAGGAGGTTGCAATGGACTGGCCTTGTCAGGAGAATGGGAGAAGACCATATTCCCAAGAATATTTTGTTTAGTGAGATTCAAGACAGCTCTAGAAAGTGGGATTGCTCTCTATGGCAGTATTACAATGCATGCAAAAATTATATGAAGTTGTTCAACATCAAGGTAGAAAGTTGGAAGGAGCATGCAGAATCCAGTCTGATTTGGAGGGAATATCTGGCACTGGGTGCAGCTCAATATGAAGCGACTTTGATCCAGAGGATGGAAGAAAGAAGCAGCATGCTGTAAATCTGGACTCAGACAGCACATGGATCTATAAAACATGTAACAACCTGTTTCGGTCACGAATTGGGCTCGTCAGCCACAAATGTATTCATCAGGAATCTGACTAGACCTCTTATGCACACCATTGATCCAGTGAATTGACGGTTGCCTACTAAATATGAAGCACACTCAGAAAAAAATACCTCTAAACGAACCCCTTCATGTGCCATCAGCAAGTGTTCAACAGACTCACCAGTTCCATGTGTTTAACAGAACCTCTTGCCAATTATAGCTTCCAAGGTGAACTTAGTCACAGAGAATCCAAAAGATTCTGATATTTACAGTGATTCCAAGTCATGAAAATGCACATTTTCTACTAAAGCAAAATAGCTTGAAGTAGTCCTCCAAGGTGTTTTTTTTCCCCCATGCCTCAGCTCTCTGACCACCATGGCTAAGTTCCCTTGTTCCTGGTACCATGCCTTGCAGAGTTGAGGTGTGAGATAGGAATGGGATACAGTCTCCCTCTACTGGTCATTGCTCCCTCTAGCTGGAACACCAGTCTCTTACTAATCCTTATCTGCCTTTCCTGCTGGAGCAGGCAGTGATGCACTGTGTAAATCAGCAGTACTCAACCTTTAGCTGTGTAGACTGGAAGAGTGGCATAGAGGTAGGTTTCATAGTAGCTAGAGTCAGGAGGGACCTGAACAGATCTAGCCTGACCCCCTGCCACAGGCAGGAATGAATGCTGGGTTCGCAAGACCCCAGACAGGTGATCATCCAACCTCCTCTTGAATTTGCCCAAGGTAGGGGCGAGGACCACTTCCCTGGGAAGTTGGTTCCAGATGTTGGCCACCCTAACTGTAAAAAACTGCCTCCTGATCTCTAACCTAAACCTGTTCTCCACCAGCTTATTACCATTGTTCCTCGTCACCCCAGGTGGTGCTAGGGAGAAAAGGGCTCTACCTATTTGCTGTTGATCTCCCCTGATGAGTTTGTAGGCAGCTACCAGGTCCCCACTCAGCCTCCTCTTGCTGAGGCTGAACAGGTTCAGGTCCCTCAGTCTTTCCTTGTAGGGCCTGTCCTGCTGCCCTCTCACCAAGTGGGTGGCCCTCCTCTGAACCCTCTCCAGGCTGGCCACATCCCTCTTGAAGTGCGGTGCCCAGTACTGGACGCAGTACTCCAACTGCAGCCTGACCAAAGTCACACAGAGGGGGAGTATCACCTCTCTGGACCGGCTTGAGATGCACCTTTGGATGCATGACAAGGTATGGCTGGCCTTGCTGGCTGTGGTCTGGCACTGGCAGCTCATGTTCATCTTGGAGTCAATAATGACTCCAAGATCCCTTTCTGCCTCTGTGCTTTCAAGACAGGAACTCCCCAGCCTGTATGTATGCTGCAGATTCCTTCTCCCAGGGTGCAGCACCCTGCATTTGTCTACGTTGAACCCCATCCTATTCTCATCTGCCCACTTTTGTAGTCTGTCTAAATCTAGTTGCAGCCTCTCTCTCCCTTCAAGTGTGTCCACCTCACCCCACATCTTAGTGTCATCAGCAAACTTGGACAGCATGTTTTCCACCCCCTCGTCCAAGTTGCTGATGAAGATGTTAAACAATGTGGGCCCGAGGACCAAGACCTGGGGTACCCCACTGCTCACATCTTGCCAGTCCGTGGGCTGGACCCTGAACAGCATCACTGCGTGGGATTGGGCCCTGTGTGCCCAGACCCTGCCTCACACTACCTGAATCAGACTCACTGTACCCAGATCCCACCCCAGACTGCCCTGATTCCATCTTGCAATGCCCCGATCAGATCCCATGCCACTTAGTCCCACACCATTCTCGCCATGTGTGCCTGATCTAGTGCACAGGACGTGGCATCTGCCCACAAAGCTCCTCATAGGTCCAGATATTTGGCAGCTGGGGAGTGGCAATTAATACTGCCACTGCACCCCTGCCACCAAATATCAGCCCCATTAGGAGCCCTGCAAGCCAGATGACATGGCTTCAGGGGTTGGATGTGGCTTGCAGGCTAGGTGTTAAGCATCCCTGGTGTAAACAGTACCTGTATAAACTGTCTTCTCTTGCTTCTTGTGAGGCATAAAGAAACCAGAATAGCTTTAATTACACACAGATAGCTGCCTTCAGTTAGCAGAGAAAATATAGCATGATGCCCCAGGACTGCCCTGTACATCCAAACAGGTCTTTTATCTATTCACTGATAGTCACCACCCACTGCAATCTGTGGTAGGACTACTATCTAGGTTAGTGGCACCTATCAATTCTATTTCTCCTGCTATCAAACTTTTCCAGCTTTTGGTGCAATTAGAAAGGGCTCTAAGACAGCCCCATGACTGTGACCTACCCAGAAGTGAAAACTAGTGCACAATATCTCAGAACAGCCTTACCTGAGGTTTGGTTTCCTCCTCATCTTTATAGTAAAAGAGATGGTCCCCACGCAGCACAAACCACCGCTGCTGCCAGTTCTTCATGATGCTCCTCTGCTTCTTCAGCCAACCACACTTGAGCACTCGTTCCTGTGGGCTAGGAGAAGATGGTCTTAATGGCAGCCCAGTCTGCTGTTCACCCATCACCAAACTCTTGGACCGGGCTGAAAGACAAGTACAGACAAAATGAAGTGTGAGAACGTCCAAGGGAAAGACGTTTTTAGAATGCAAACAACAGTCTGGCTGCTGTACCCTTGCTTCCTAGGCAAGATCAGCCTCCTCTAATGCCCCCTCCTCCCAGCATGGATGTCCCTTTCCATGTTTCCTTTCTCTTTCAGGGAATCTCTGCTTGTCCAGACAGCAATATCAATTCCATAGTATTCAAACACCAACTAAACATTTGTCATAGCACTGTACATGCTAGCAACCCTCCAGGTGATCTCAGACAGTTTAGGCTTATATACCTGGCTCTTTAGGCCATCAGAAAATTGCCTGACATCCAGGCTATTCTTTCTAGCCCATCTCAACTACTGCCAGTGCAGTGCTAGGTTCCATGGATTCAAGACTGCTCTTAGAAGCAAATCCTTCTGAGTAACAATATAACCTGCCTCAATGAGGTGCCAACAGCTGTGCAGAGGCTAATAGCAGACTCTGAAAAACAAAAAAAATATTAATGAGGGGTGGAAACATAAGTGTAGGCTGCTCCCCCAGCAAGCCTGTTCAAATCAGCCTGGGCGGTACCCTTAACACCAAAATCACTGGCATTTGGCAAATAGCAAGTGCCTTTTGTACAATTTAAATGGCTGCCCACCTTACATATTGGCACTTTAACTGGTTTATGCTGTAAACTGAAGGCTATACTATTCATATGAGTTCTTACTGGAGTTAGGAAACTCCCCCTCTTTCTGAAATGACACTATCCTAAGCCTCCCAAGCCCCATTCCAAAATGTCATCATCAATGAAAATGTGCAAAGCTGCCTAGGGTCACTGGGGTGTGACACAATCGGAAAAAATTAAATGAGAAATGTTAGGCTTGAACTCTGGAAAAAATTCTGGACTAGAACGCACAGACCTGGTAATTTTAAACCATCCTGAAGTAACAGATACCATAATATATTGCAGAGAATAATCCAGTGCCCTGGAGAGGATACACTAAATACTCTAATAGGTCTCTTCCATCCCTACTCCCCCTGTTTTTATGAGGCACACAGCACTAGGAACTGCTGTTCACTACCTCAGTCATTTTCCTTCATCAGCACTAACCTGATCCAGTTCCTTTCCCTTTCTATCTTGCATTTTTCCAACATTAGGGAGCTAATTGTATTTCCCACCATTTCCTTGGTCTTAAATGGATTATCAGAACAAGGTATAGACAAGGTAACCTTTTCTGGTCTGCTGCACAGCAAGCAGCTAAAAGTGCTTCCTGTTCATTTATCATGTATCCCATTAGACTTGTCATCTAGTGGGTGAAATTCAAAATTACACAAAAACCAACGGGGCCCTGCAGCCAGTCTGAAGAGGCAGCTGGGCCTCCCTTCTTGTTCCTGGAGTCTGATAATAAGAAACCACAGAAGGTTCCTTCAGCACAATAGGTATGATCTCATTGAAGAAGGAAGCAAGTCAGACACATACAGCATTGTGGGCTATAAGCAGAGAGCAGAAATTATCACATGGTATTTTTTGAGCTCCTCCCTGTTTCATCTGTCTCATGTACTACCCTTGATGTCAGCATCATAGTCCCTCCTCTGCAGCAAGTAGCAATCAGGCTGCAGGTCTCATTGAAAGACTTCTCTCTACTTCTGACACTTCAGGATTGTTCCTCATAAAGCATCTGCCTCTGTGACATCCGCACGTGCCTCTCCGTACCTCTCGCTTTTGACTCCACCACATAACACCATAATGTTGGCAATAGCCCGGCACAAACCCAGAGGTGGAGAACATTTTGTTGGTAACTTTGGCCCTGATCCTGTAAGCTGCAGAGCAGCTTCTTCAGTGGGCTTAGAGGAAGAGATGACCAAAAGAACCTCAGAGCACCAGCACCTGGACCTCTATAATTCTTCATCTCCAATTTCCTCAGGGTAATCCAGTGCTGAGGAACATATTGCTCTTTGTGGAAATCTCTCCCTGTTTCTGGTAGTAATGCCATCACCTCTAGTTTCCCACAAGAAAAATGAGGCTGTACTTCACTTGACTTGCTACTCACAAACAGGGAAGAATTGGTGAGGAATGTAGCAACAGAAGGCAATTTGGGCAGCAGCAACCACAAGATGATTGAGTTCAGGATCTGGAGGAAAGGAAGCTTATAAGAAATGGAAACTTGGACAAATAACTAGGGAGAAGTACAAGAGCACTGTCCAGGTATGCAGGGATGAAATCAGGAAGGCCAACACAGTTGAAGTTGCACCTAGCAAGGGAAATGAAAGGTAACGAGAAGGGTTTCTACAACTATGTCAGCACCAAGAGGAAGGTCAGGGAAAGCATGGGTCCATTACCAAATGCAGGAGGCAACCTAGTGACAGATGAGGTGGAAAAGGCTGAAGTACTCAATGCCTTTTTCATCCCACTCTTCACAGGCAAAGTCAACTCCCAGTCTATTGCACCTGGCAGCACAGTTTGGGGAGGAGATAAGCAGCCAACAACAGCAAAACAATAGGTTCAGGCCTATTTAGAAAAGCTGGATGTGTACAAGTTCATGGGGCAGGATGAGATGCACCCAAAGGTTTTGAGGGAGTTGACCAATGTAGTAGGAGAGCCACTGGCCATCATCTTTGAAAACTCATGGCAATTGAGAGAGGTCCTGGATGATTTGAAAAGGACAAATATAGTGCCCATCTTTAAGCAAGGGAAGAAGGAGGATCTAGGGAACTACAGACTGGTCATCCTCATCTCAGTAGATGAGCTTGGTAGATGCGGGGAGAACAGTGTATATGATATACCCTGACTTTACCAAGGTTTTTGATATGGTCTACAACAACAATTTTCACAGGCAGGGCAAGCTATGGAAGTACGAGTTGGATGAATGGACTGTAAGGTGGACAATAAACTGACTGGATCATCAGGCTTAGAGGGTAGTCAGTGGCTTGATGTCTGCTTGGCAGTCTGTGTCAACCCTGGGAATGGTTTTGTTCAATATTTTTATTGATGGACCTAGAAGATGGGATGGTATACACCCTCAGCAAGTTTGCAGACAACACCACGCTGGAGGGAGCAGTGGATACCCTGGAGCTAAGGTTCAAAGAGACCTCAACAGATTGGAGGACTGGTTCAAAAGAAATCTCATGAGGTTCAATAATGACAAGTGCAGAGTCCTGCACTTAGGACGGAACAACCGTCCTTAGAACAGAACAATCCCACGCACCACTACAGGTTGGGGACTGGTTGGCTAAGCAGCAGCTCTTCAGAAATGTACCTGGGGGTTACAGTGGACAATAAGCTGAACATGAGCCAAAAGAGTGCCCTTGTTGCCAAGAAGCTAATGGCATACTCAGCTGCATTAGTAGAAGCATTAACAGCAGACTGAGGAAAGTGAATATTTCCCTCTGTTCAGCACTGGTGAGGCCATATCTGGAGTATTGTGTCCTGCCTCACACTACAGAAAGGATGTGGACAAACTGGAGAGAGTCAAGCAGACGGCAATGAAAATGGTGAGGGGGTTGGGAACATGACTTCTGAGGAGAGGCTGAGGGAACTGGGCTTATTTAATCTAGAGAAGAGAAGATTGTGGGGGAGATAGCAATCTTCAGTTATGCAAAGGGTAATCGCCAAAGAGGACGGAGCTAAACTGTTCTCAGTGGTGGCAAATGACAATACAAGGAGCAATGGTCTCAAGTTGCAGCAAGGGACATTTAGGTTAAATATTAGGAAGAACTTTCTCCCTAGGAGGATAATAAAGCACTGCAACAAGTTACCCAGAGAGGTGGTAACATCTCCATCCTTGGAGGTTTTTAAGACCCAGCTAGACAAAGCCTTGGCTGGGATGATATAGTTGGGGATGGTCCTGCTTTGAGCAGCAGGTTGCACTAGATGACCTGCTGAGGTCCCTTCCAACCCTAATTTTCTATGATTATATGATAATGTGGCAACAACAAATTCATATGGCCAAACCAAAAGACATTCCACAAAGTGTAGTCATGGTAGAGTAATGATCTGATTGATTTCCCTATTATTCTTTACTGGAAAACTCTAAATCATATTATTCCCCATGCATGCAGCAATGGGAAGGGATTTGGCTTTTCCCTGGCTTAGGGAACTGCTCGTGTCATTTACAATGGCATAGAACACAGCCAGCCTCATCTCAGCTAAATTTCCCAGTTCTACAAGGAGAAAATGCTATCACCTCATTATCCATAACTCTTTAACTTTTCTAGGAAATCCAGAGCCACTTCCAAAGCAAGCACTATTGTCTTCATTAGAGCTGTGTAAATAATGAAGTTTTCATTTGTGGCCCCAAAACAAAATGGGAAAAATCATTTTGGATTGATGTGGCATATTTTGTTTGACCCCCTAAAACTTTTATTTTTTTTTTTTAAGATAAAGAAATGAAAAGTCAAATCTAAAGTAAAAGTTCATTTAGAAACAAGCAGTTTCAAACAAATGTTATGGTTTTGGCCAGCAACAAAAAAAGGAACCAGTGTTTTAGAAAACTACTTGTTGCATTCACATAGTATTTAAAAACGATATTTTCCATCAAATTTACTATTTGATGAACAACTCAAATCCAACTCTAGTCCTCATAGATTTTATTCTTTTCCCCATTCAAAAGAATAATAAGCCCTTTTCAGATGGAATCCCCTTCAAATTAGCCACAAAATCCCATTCTCAGATGTACCAGGGCAAGGATGGGCTGCCTTTCTTGCCAATTCATGTTAGGTCCTAATCTCCAAAAAGTAGAATAAGAGAACACTGACCCTTTACAAGACTCTGTTATCACTTATCAATACTACCCTTTATACAACTATCACAACTCTGTCCTCTAGCAGTCAATTATAGAAGAATGACAGCTAACATTTTCCTTCTTTTAAACACTGTTCCATACATGCATTCAGTGAGGAAGACCTGATTAACATTGCATTACATTTACATTGCAAAAGCCATCTTAAAAATTCAGTTGGGTGAACTCACTAACCTCCTTGACTTGGTCAAGGATGCACATTACGGCTGCTTACAGATGTTTAAAAAACAAACTCTGCTTTACCGGAAGCAGCAGCATGTTAGTTCAACCCAGCTCCACAGCATCTGCATAGATCAGGCTCTTCAGTGGGGCTTTTTGGCACTTATCTAACAGCTGATTCAATCAGCTATTAGATAAAGGCACCAAGAAGGCCCCAGTACAGCAACTGACCTATACAGATGTTGGGTGAGCCAAGTCCAACTAACACAAAGCCTCTTCTGGACATGCACTGGGCTTGGCATGGGAGCATGCCCAATTTAAAGTAAAGCACCAGGGGAGCAGGGGAGAGGGAAAGGCTTAAGATCTGTAAGCAGCCCAAGTGGCCAAGCTTGATTATTTGCAGCTTAAAAACCAAAAGAATTTCAGTTCCAGATCCACATTCGTGCTGACATTCAAAGCTGCTTTCTAGAATCAAACCCAAGGCTTTATTTGTTTCAAATGGGAATGCGAAATTGAGTTATTTCCCTCAAATAATTAAAAGGAAAGCTGCCTACATCCAAATTTAAGCACAGAAAAGAGTGACACTGTTTTTAGAAGTACTAGACACCTCGCAGCTCTTCTGCCATCAACATTTTGGTCCCTTTGGGCATTTTTACACATGCTAGAGGAGGTTGGGAGGAGGGTGCATTTTAATTAGCAAGCCGCGCTAGAGTTGCAGCTGGCTGGGGGTGTGGGGGTTTTCAGTCTCCCCACTACCAGCTGGAGTGCCTGGCCAGTTGCAACCTCCCTCCACCCCCAACTCCCAGCCGGCTGCAAACCCCACTCTGCTCCCAGACTGCTACACATCCCCC
>NW_017728951.1:34882872-34912011 GCF_001723895.1 Crocodylus porosus | reverse complement strand
CCGCTCCCCACACATACACATCCCCCCTCCCCCCCACCCATTCCCATGGGACACTCCACTGCCCCACCAGTCTGAGTTCACCAGCCATGCCTGGTATGGACAGATGTAATGCTCAGAACATTTTAAAGTATATGTTAAACCCCAAGAGTCTAGACATACAGGCCACTTTAGACAGGTTTATACTTCCTGAAAGTTTTTCCAAATCACACCAGGAAAATCAAATACTAATTCGGAGCCAGTCCTCCTTGAACCAGTTCAACAATACATGCAGACGAAGAGCATTCTCTGCCTAGCACAAGTCATTCCCCCAGGCATCCTAACCTCCACTGCTCCTTGCCCCGCACACAAATCCATGCAAGGCAATGGGGCTGCTCTGGGATGCAACCAGGAATCTACTGCCTGAAGACCTATTGCCCACAGAGATCATAGTCTGTACGGGTGGGAAGCAGAAAGCCTGCATGGCAGTTCCACTTCCCTGCTAGGGAAGCTGGGCAGAGATCCTAGGCTTATTTGGAGTGGGAGTGGGCTTTGGGGCCCCACTGCTTGTGATGCCTGTCTGGGGACAGCAGGTTCACAGGTGGCAGACAGAGGAATGACCATCAGGGAAGGTTAGCTGAAAAATAAGCAGGCATAACTGATAAATAAGCAGTCTCAGGCAGACCAACCAGCGAATGGTCACTATAATAAACCAGCTCGATCCCAAGCCACGAGTCCTCAATGGTGGAGCAGGTGGAAGATGTTAGAAACTCCATGGCTGCAAAGGCTGATGAAGTCTGCAGCAGAATGAGATCTCCAATTGCCTTGGCCTTCTTGCCATAAGATTAAGGCTCCATCTGTCAAGAACTGCGTGGAAGCTGATGTGCAGCAGCTTCTCCGCGATAAAAATCTTGCACAGGTGTCTTCCATGAAAACAGCTTTTTCAATGTTTTTATGCCCTCTGGCAACCAACTAGTGATGACAGGAGCAGGAATTTGGGGTCTGAAAATTCCTAGTTGTGAACTGGTACAAAGGCAGCAGTTACTATAAGGTTGTCTAGCACTTGGACAAGGCAGGAGTGTGATTCAACAACTGTTAACTGCAACTTAGCAGCCCGCTTCAGGATCTGCTCTGCTCACCCCACATGGAGGAAGTTAGAAAAGGTGCCCTAAACATAGCTTATCTTCTTCCTGTCTAGATAACTGCATCCAACGGGATCATCTTTACAGTGGTCAAAAGATAAAAGAAAACACAATCAGTTTTGGGACCTGGATCATCAGCACCCTCATGGACAATCTAAATAGCAAATGCCAGAGCATGGCATCACAACCATGGCTCAAGTGACAATATCAATGTCACTGCATTGAGCAAGGCCTGGTAAGCAGGAGATAGGCAGCTCAAAGAACATGGAGGTGGCTATACCTTCTTCTGGAAGATTAAACAGGAAGGAGAACACTGGGTTCATGTAGTTGGTTTTGCCATCAAGAATAAATTCATAAACCAACTCAATGAGTTCTCTGTCAGAATGAGTATCTCATGACTCTCTGTCTTAAACTGGAGGGGAGCCGATACACCACTAATTATCAGTGTGTATGCCCCAACTCCTGACACTGCCAATGAAGCCAAGAAGAAAATCTAATGTCAACCTTGACCAAGTCCTTTCTGATTTTCTGGAGGGAGGCAGACTTATTCTTCTCAGCAGTTTCAATACCAGAGCTGAAATGGACTGAAACCTCTGGAACAACCGTCAGCAAGGAAGCAGTAGAAAAGGTCAACTCTAATGGCATCTGTTGGCAATGGATTTATGACCCAAATACCCTGTTCCGGGCAGACCCAAAACCCTCAGACCAACCGCAACTTTTCCATTCAATAATTGGCAAGTCTTATTGATATACAGTGATATCAGGTAAGAATAATACAAGCAGTTCTATATCTACTAGTCCTAGGGCTGTCATCAGAGTCAAGGTACGTCTGGCTAGGACACAAGCTTCACTTTGAGGTTCTGTCTTGAATGTCAGCAGCCTGGATGTGGAGACCAAGGCCTGCCTCCACCCCTGTGGGTTGGATGAGACAGGCTGGTAGTATGCCCTCTGTTCATGGTGCCTTGTGTTCCCTTCTCAGGGACCCTTTGTTGTTCTGAAATTACTTCTTTTGTATTCTTTTCCCCACCTGATGACTTTTTATCTGTGGGCATCACTGATTGGTCTTTCTGCAGTCATACTCTCCACACTCTGCCCTGTCAGCATATTCTTTTGTTTCACAAGTCCATCACATGCACACATCCTAATTTGGACTTTACCAGTGTTCTCCTAATTTGGTCTGTTCTGCAAAACTGGAAAGCTGAAGGGCTCTGCACTTGGGCACTGTGACCTGATGCCACCTTATCTCATGTTATGGAACGGCGTACTACATGTCTTTAATTTCCCAGTCTGTGTGTCTCCTTGCTTCAGACAGTGTGCCTTGCGGAAACTTTCAGAAACTGGATTTTAGAAATCACTTAACTCTTGCCATTGTCCTGGACCATTATTCTAATGCATATCTATTTTACCTGCAAGTGAATTCCCAAAAGCAAGCCTCTAAATACTATTTTCTAGCCATCAATCACCTCCTTGAAGGTCTACACCTTCACATCATAAATGAACCATAATCAAGGGAATTATCTGGAATGTTCATGAGATTTGTGGGAAGACCTCCAGTCATTCTGGAAAAAGTATAATGGCATTCATAGTCAGGGGCTCCAATGGGCTGGACGCTGTAATGAACCCTTAAACCATTGTTCAAATGTCGCCCATACCCTCTCTGACTTGGTCTCTTGTCTCAGGATTCCCTAGCCCAATAGCCAAGTTTTAGCTAATCAGGTTGAAACAGGCCTCCTATACTGGCGCTAGGGAATGTACAGCTCAAGATGCCTATTAAACCTTTTACTCAGCATTCCAGGTAGCATTCCACTCAGCAATCAGTGTCTTTTCTGATTGCCAAGATGGCTATTTAGATCAGATAAACATCCCATAGTCTGAATCTCTAGGGACCAGACAAGTTCTTGGCAATTTGACCCCTCCTGTACAATGGGCAATGCTTTTCTTGTTATCTCAACTGGATACTTTGTGCCATCGTAGCACTACCAGTGCCTGTTCATCCTGTAAAAGGCTGGAGAAATGCCAAAGGTCAGGCCCTTCTTGTACAAACGGAATGCCTGGTTTTCATCCAGATCCCACCATTCTACTTTGTGTTCCAGATCTTTGCACAAATTCTGGGAATTAATAAAACTACCTTACATTCCATTACTATTTCTAACACAAAAAGCTTAAAATATATATATCTAGCACAAGCAAAGCAAAACAAGAAAAAAGAAAAAGGATGACAATAAAACAAACAGTCAATCCGGACTTCTTGATCTTTGGCATGGCTGAACTCTTTGAGGCCTTGGAGGCAATGCTCCATGTGATGCACCATTTTTTGTATTCACTCCGCAGGTATTTCATAGCCTATCGAGACGTTTTTCTTTGCATTTTACTGTCTAGCGTAGTTAATATCACAACCACTTACAGCAATTGCATTTTACAAACATAGCGAAACACAATTACTATGCATAACAGTCAAGCTCAGTTCCTTTCTGTACTAAGCAAACTGCTTGATGCTTAAGTGGTGGTTCACATCCTGCAAAACATGAAGATAAAGAGGGAGGAGCTCACCCCCCTCTAGGTTAGTTCACTCTCAGCTGATACACTGTGACTTACTTTGCCCTGGCCCTTGCCATGCTGGTGCTCATCCAGAGATTTCCTTTCTCGCTCCTTGCAGAGGCTGCTTCTTCAGCAATATTTTCTTCTCAAAGTTACAGGCGTTACAAGGTGCATCCTGCCACGCATCTTTCCTCCTTGGCCTTTACCAAGGGTTCTTCTGTCAGGGCATGCAGCCCTAACTTTCTCCCATCAGAGATAACCTACAAGGTAGTGGGAGGTAGGGTTTTCAGGCGCCCTATACTCACCTTTCCCTGGGGTGGCACAACCCGTGCATTTTTGTAGAGACTACCCTGCCACAAGTGCTCTGCCACATTAGCCAGTCCCAGGAGGGCATAAGTTTCAAGTCTCACCTAAGACCAATTTCTAGACTCTTGCTCTGGTCATCTTCACTCCTCATGGGCACAGTCTTTCACTTTTGGGCTCCCTGGCCCTTCCTCAGGCTAACTGAGATCTCAGGCTCCCAGCTCTGGCAGTCTTAGCAGCGGTCTCCTTCAACGTTTTGACCTCTCTGGGCCCCTCCTCTGGATTGCCAGACCACTGGTTTTTCAGGGCTTTTCCAGACCACCTTGGGCTATGGGCTCCTGGACCCCTTTGGTCTCCAGCTGTGTCTCCCAGACTCTGACTCCTCTGGGCCCTGCGGACCTCTCATCAGGTCTCTCTCTTGGCTCCACTCAGCCTCTGGACACATCTGGTTTCACTCCTTTCCTGGCCTCTCCTGGGCCACAAGTCACCGACTGCCTCTCGCACCTTTCAGACTGAGTCCCCGGCTTTTCATGCTCTCACAAACTTTGGCTAGGCTCTGCTCTTTAGCCCTCACTCTCAGTCCCTTTCTGGATTCTGTGGCTTCATTCTCACAAACCCTTCCATAAATCTCTCTTGCCCTTGATAGACCTTAGCCATACCCTTCCTGGGCTACAGGCTTCACAATCCATGCTAGCTTTGCTTTCTACAAACCAGTCCTGCACATCTCTCTCTCCCTGACAGTCCAGCTACTGTCCTTCTGCATCCTGGTTACATTTACCACAGTAAGCCCTGTTTTTACATCTCTCACAATCTTTCAGGAAAGCTTCTAGTCCTAAAAAGAGCTTTCAAACCATGCATCTGCAAACAAACAAAAAACCCCAACCACACACCTCTGATAAGGCCCATTTTTTCCCCTCTGGCTCAGGGTATCACCTCCTGCTCAGAAAAACTCCTCAGCACTGACTCTGTTTACACAGCTGCACTCTGAACTTTCACAAACACCCTCCTGCCCTGACAAGCTGTTAACACTTTCCCTTCTAGGATCGGCCTCGCTGATGCACAGATCCTTTGCTACTGCCTTGTAACACAAACGCATGTTAGCACAACAGCAAAAAGAATGAGCAGGTGTTCAATAACATGTCTTGTCTCTCCCTGTGCCCCCTCCTACCTTCCTAAGACAAGCTGCCACCAAAAATCAAATTTCTGTGACACTATTTATTCTCAGGGGCACACCAGATCGTAAGGTATCTGTTTTACTTCCCCCGTCCCCAATCTCAGGGTGAAGCTGGACACTTCCTGTTCTTCCTTTAATCGGTCTCTGAGCTCCCTGACGCTGCATTGACTTTATAACATTTTGTCTTGCCATAGCCTGCACCTGTATCGTCCACTTTACAGTCTTTTACAACACTGCTCAAACCACTAACACATACATGTTAACAATCTGCACAGCAGCATTCTCCTGTAGTCACGTACAAATGCCTCACGGTCCCAAGGACTTTTTGCCTGTTCATTCATATAGTCCTCCAGCAGAGAGATCAATTTTCTCTGCTCTCTCCTAGCTTCCTATCAAATCAGCAATAGGAGGGTACCTTACTTAACTCAAGCAGACCACAGCACGTACCCTTGTCACTACTCTGGCTGACCCAGACAAACAACGTCCCCTTGGTCAGAACTGCAACAAACCAACCTCCTGCACAAAAACTTTGACAAACATGGTCACTTAGCTTACAGGCCTAGTTGGCTTTACCTTCCTACAAGTTTTTGCTGACACCTCTAGAGAGGTTCACTCTGTATCAACAAATTCCCTGATCAGTCAAATTACTGCCCTCAAGCCCTGGTCCCATTGTTCCAGTCTCTAATTGTTGGCACTGAACTCAGTCCCAGTCCCTGAGTCACCATTGCGGCGGAGTTGCCAATTGTTGGCACTTGATTTATGACTCAGATACCTTGTTCCAGGCGGACCCAAACCCTTGGACTAACCATGACTTTTCCATTCAATAATAGGCAAATTTTATTGATATACAATGATATCAGGCAAGAATAATACAAGCAGTTCTATATCTACCAGTCCTAGGGCTGTCATCAGAGTCAAAGTACCTCTGGCTAGGACGCAAGCTTCACTTTCGAGGTTCTCTCTTGAATGTCAGCAGCTCAGAGGTTGGAAGTCAAAGCCCACCCCTACTCCAGTGGGGTGGATGAGACAGGTTGGTAGTATGCCCTCTGTCCATGGTGCCTTGTGTTCCCCTCTCGGGGATCTCTGAAATCCCTTCTTTTGTATTCTTTTCCCCCCCTGATGACTCTTCATCCATGGGCATCACAGATTGGTGTTTCTGTGGTCATCATACTTTCCACATTCTGTCCTGTCAACACACTTCTTTGTTTCACAAGCCCATCACGTGCACACATCCTAATTTGGACTTTACCCGTGTCCTCCTAATTTGGTCTATTTTGCAAAACTGGAAAGCCCAAGGGCTCTGCACTTGGGCACTGTGACCTGGTGCCACCTTATCTCATGTTATGGAACAGGTGGTACTTGTCTTTAATTTCCCAGCCTGTGTGTTTGCTGGCTTCAAAAACAGTGGGCCTTGAGGCAACTTTCAGAAACAGGCTTTTAGAAATCAATTAGCTCTTGCCATTGCCCTAGACCATTATGTGACAAGGGACCCTCATGAGCCAGTTGTAGTGTTGGCCTTCTTACCTGTCTAGAGAAGTCTGCCTTCATTTACCTGCCATGTCTTGATGAAAAATAACTGTTGTAAAATACGGAAGGCTGCCCATTAAGTGCCCTGATGCCTAGGGCATTATATATGACTCTGACATTCCCTATACTATGTCCCATGCCTTGCAGATCACATCCAGATTACCATCCTGGACCATAACTTGGGCCACACTCATTGGGCTCCATGCCCCTCACTCATACTGTGGGCTCCTAGCTTCTCGCTAGGCTCCATGCCCTTTTCCAGATTCTAGGCTCCTTGCCCTCACTTGCTCCTTGCCCCACTCTGGATCCCCTTGGTCCTCCCGACATGCTTGCCGGGTTACCTACCAGCTTGTGGGGGCTGAGACTATAAGGCACCTCATCCTCACCTTTCACTAGGGAGGCAACTGGTGTTGCATTTCCCAGGGACCAGCCCCACAGAGGCAGCACCACCACACCATCCTACCCTAGCAGTATGTATTTTTACATCATTCCCAAGGAGCTTCCTGCCATACCTATAGCTCCTGCTCTTACCTCCAAGATGTTATAAGCAATGCTCTCCCTACAGCTTCAGCCAACAAACTGCTAGCTCCCCCTGCTCAGGCCTATCTTAGTGCAAGCAGCTGAGCCCTCTTCTCCAATCAGGCAGTCTCCTGCCAGCCATGTGACTCCTGATTGGAGAGTCCAACTACCTGCATGATGTTCTGCTACTAGCTCTAAGCCCTTAAAGTGGGCTCCAAAGGTGCTCTGCTACACATTATTCTAATGCATACCTGCTTTAACTATAAGCCCATTCCCAAAAGCAAGCCTCTAAGTAGCAGTTTCTAGCCATCAGCATTCTCCTCTTGACCAAATGTGCAGAACATGGACTCACTATCACCAACCCCCTGTTTCACCAGAAAAATAGGCAAAAGACATCATGGCAATACCCGCAATCTAAGCCCTGGCACTCGATTGACTACATCATTGTTCATCCATGGGTTCACAGAGATATTGGCATCACCTGAGCTGTGCTAGGAGCTGACGATCATTAGACTGAACATCAACTCATCCGCTTGGTTAGATCAGTCAAACTGGTTCCCAAACAATGACTGCAGCACAAGCAATGCAGATGAAAGGTCAATGTCGAAAGACTCAAGGACCCAATCAACTGAGACCTCTTCTACCAGTGCTTCAATGAAAAACTTGTGAATTCCAACCAACAACAATGGGAAAATGTTAGCAAGAGTTGAGGTACCTTCAACTTCACCATCATTAGCACCTGTGAAAAGATACTTGGATTCTCTATCAAGAAACACCAAGACCAGTTTGATGAGAATGACAGAGATCCAAGAGTTGATTAACCACAAGAGCAAAGTATTCTGTGCTTGGCAGAATGACACCAACCCCAACCAAAATAAAACTGAATCTCCAACAAGCCATGGCAGTTGTCCAAAAGGAGGACCTGCGATATGAAAAACAGATGGTGGGAAGACAAGGAGAAGGAGATCTTGCTAATATCCCTGTTATGCATGTTTTTTTCAATGCCATAGAAGCCATCTATGGTCCAAGCACCTGAAGACCAACCCACTTGGGATCTGAGGATGGAGAAGACTTGATCAAGGAAAGGGGAGCCATCGACTCCTGTTTGCATTTGGTAGACCTTCTCAATTGAGACAGTGTTCCCAACTCCATCCTGAAACACTCTATGATAATCTCGGAATCCTTCCAGTCCTTGATGAAAAGCAAAGCCATCAAGAAGATGAAGAATGACAAGGTATGTGGGAACTCCACCAACATCTTCAAGCAGCAGAAGAGGAGCTCACACCACAGCTCCACGCCCAGGAAATCCCAGATGACCTCAAGGATGCCATGATTATGACAAATCTTCCAAAAAGGAGAGAAGTCCAACTGTGGATATTACAGAGGGATCACTTTGCTGTCTAGCACAGGAAAGATCATTGAGAGAGCCCTCCTGGACCTTCTCCTTTCACTCTGGAGGAGCTCCTCTAAGGATATCAGTGTGGGTTTAGCGCATCAAGAGGCACAACTGACATGATCTGTACAGCATGCCAGCTGCAGAAAAAAATGCCAGGAACATCATAAACCTCTCTGTGTGGCCCTCACAAAAGCCTTCAACTGTCAACCAAGAAGCACTGCAAAGGATCCTTCTGAAGTATGGCTGCCCACTGAAATTCATCACCATTCTCTGCCTGCTCCATGATGGTAGCGGTCCTAGTTGTTCTCAGTAATGGATCCATCACAGATCCCTTTGTGGTCAAGGCAGGAGTTAAGCAAGGCTCCATCAATCGCCCTAACACTCTTCTCAATATTCCTTACTGAGACACTACATCTGACCACCAACAAGCTTCCAGCTGGACTGGAGTTAAACTACCGCACGGATTGTAAACTGTTTAAATCTCAACCAACTCCAAACTAAAACCAAGACCACCGTAACCTCAGCCATCAAGCTCCAGTAACCTGATGATACCACAGTCTGTGCTTACTCAGAAGCAGGCTTTCAGGCAATTGTCAATCTCTTTATCAAGGCATAATGAAAATGGGACAGATGCTTAACATTCAGAAGAATAAAGGGCCTCCATCAACAAGATCTCAATGAGCAGTTCCCAGCTCTGATAATTCAGATTTATGGTGAGACTCTAGAGAACGCTGAGCATTTCCTATACCTTGGAAGCTCTCTCACAGAGGGCTGACATTGACAAAGAAATCCAATCTGTAACACTGTATTAAACCTAGCTCAGAGCAATTAGCTATTAAATGGCTCCCAGTCTGCAAATGATTGTGTTCTGGAAGTCATACTTGATGACCGATCAGGAACTCTCTCATTTTCTGAATACATCATGACAATATTGTTAATTGAAGCCCGAGATTACATTTGTTCACTTTTAATTGTTTTATGACATCTTTTTTGTAATTGTTGTTTTTCAATATCAGAAAGCTATTTTCAGAGTTTTAGCCTTAATAGAGAATTTCCTGAAAGTCTTGGCTTCCTGATGGCTTTCATGATTCACAGCACTGAGTTCTACTTTAAATTCTCAGGAAGTGAACAGAAAATAAGGGTCTAGGGGTTAGGTTACTAGCCTATGACTTGAGATTCAATTTTCTGTTCCACCGCAGACATCCTATGTGATGTTGGGCAGTCACTTAGGGCTAAACTCTAGGTTGCTGCTAAAATGTCTCCAGCTAAGTTATCTGCTTTTCTTAAGCTAACACAAGGGAGGCATTCCACTTCACCTGTTCAGACTCTGTACTTCCAAGGGGAAGTAGTGCCTCCAGAGATGTGATCTCCTTCAGCCTGCAGAATCACATGGGTGGTCCCATCACTTCAGTAATTACATACTTTCAGAAACTGATGTTGTATTGCCCAAGAGGTACAGTCCTTTGTTCAGTTCAACTGGGACTGCCCATCTGTTTGGATTCCACTTCTGCCTGACTGCAGAAGACACAGATGTCACAACACGACTTCTAAACTGAGCCTGGAGGCATTTACAGTAGAGGTGTCAAGAGACTAAATAGCACAGGGTACAAACTTGTATGGTGCACAGGTCATACAAGTAGCCTGTAGCTGTATCATCTGGTCGATAGGCTGTTTGGCAGAAAATCTGGCAGTGTGGCAAAGTTGTGGCAGCATTTATTGCCACTGCTCCTGGAGCCATGGCAGTTGTCGCTCATCCCATTACCAAACTTCAACCTGCAGACCAGATGACACAGCTCTGAGTTCCCAATTCAACCTGTGGGGCTGCTTGCAAGCCAGAGATTTGATGGAAAGACAAGCATCAGCTGCTGCCACTTCCAAGAGCCACAGAAATTAACGCTGATGCCACTTATTTTACTTTCAGTTTTCCAGCCCCACAGACCTGATGACAGCTCTACAAGCTGGATCCAGCCTGTAGGCCCTATCTTTGCTATGGATTACTGCAATTAATAGACAGCATTATCTTCAGTATAAAGCTTCTCCTCCCCCTTAAATAGTCTAGTGATTAGAGTACTTGCCCAGGATTGGCTTTGGGGCTGAACTATCAGGCGTGCTGTATGTAAGCCACAAGATAGTACCAGACTATTCAGCACTGGTTCAGCAGCTGAAGTATTATGCTGAGTGCCCCACAATTTAAGAAAGATATGGAAGAATTGGAGAAGATCCAGAAAAGCAAGTGACAAAGATGATAAAAAGGTTGGAATACAAGCCATATGGGAAAAATCTGAGAGCTGTTTAGTTTGGCAAAAAGGAAATTAAGGGTGGATGATAAAATTTTCCCAATATCTGAAAGTTTGCCAGAAGGAAGATGGAGAACTAAAGCTCTCCTCTGCCACGCACTGCAGAACACAATGACATGGGTTTAAACTGCAGCAAAGCAGATTTCACTGAATGTCAAAAAGAGGCCTAGAACTTGGATCTCTCATGTTGTGGGCAGGTGCCTTAACCACTAGGCAGAAGATGGCTCACAACAGCTGCTAATATCTGTATTGCCAACTCTCATTATTTTTGGCGTTGTTCTTAAAGTCTAGATTTCAGGAATGTGAAAAAAAGTTAGCCCTTTCTTTTATTTATATAAATAAATAATGTGCGTGTGTGTTTATAGATAGAGATATATATATATAAAAAAAGAAAGAGCTAAGTTTTTTCACATTCTTGAAACACAGACTTTAAGAACAATGCCAATGAACTGGGGTTCCTAAAATACCACCTAGATGCAGCCTGCAGGGAGCTACTGTTAGGCAGCAGTCTGTACCCTCAGCAGTGCCACCCAGTATTAGGGTAGCACCAGCTTCAAGGCTTAAGCTAACTGCCAGCTGGATAGGCTGGGCTTAGTACATCAGCCCAGGCCCTTCACTTGGGCTTTGCTGCTCAGTGCCTCACACCCTCCAGCAGCTCTGCTTTGCTCCAGCTTGCCTCTGCCTTGGACTCTGGTACCTCACTCCTGCTAAGTTTGTTGTGTGTTCTAGACTCCCCAGGGCCTGACCCTGGCCTAGCTGAGGCTACTGCTACAGAAACTGCTATGGACTAGGAATGCGACTCGGATGCTGTGGTTTTGACCTTGGTGCAGCCTTGGTCCCTGATCTGGATTCCCCACAGGCTCAGGTACTTGTTTAAACCCACATTCCCCAGAACTACTTATGCTCCAATCCTTACAGTCTGAGTGGCCAAAAAAGATCCTTCCCCACTATCCCCAAGGGAAAGCATGTGATTATTTCCCATCTGGATGTGCCCCCGGCCGCACTCCCAATGGAGGTTTGATGGTCAGCCTACAGAACCTGAAGGCCCAAGCAGGGGCTCTGCAGGCACAGAATACAGCCCTGTGGACCAACCTGAGATGCTGAAGAAGGTAAATGTAGCCCTGGCAGGCACAGGAGGCACACGCTGCTACTCTGGTTGCCCCTTTAATATCTGGCTCCTTCACACCCCCCTGAACAAAAGTACTCCCGCCCAAGCAATTTGATGCAACTCCAGGGCAGTTTAAGGATTTGTTGAACTAGCGCAAGCTCCTCTTCTCCCTGTGCCCTCAGAATAACCCCATGAACAGAGACAGGGTAGGCCTGATGGCCAACACTCTTGCCTGGGTTTCTATACTCTTGGAAAGCTACCATTTCCTGCTGGACACCCTAGAGAAATTAAGGCCATGAACGTCCTGTGTGGTAATGCCCTTTTGTTGCAGTGATTGCCCTGCAGGCCCAGAGTGCGTCTCTTAAACCTTGGCCAGGCATACGATGGACTGTTGTTCTCCAACAGGTAACATGGAGTAGAATAAAGTTACCCCTTCCATTTCCATGGGGGATGAGGGATGAGGTAAAAGATGTACTAGACAGAATCAAGGATCTCATTCATCTAGACCCACATGGGTCTATCCATCTGCATACACTACTTCCCGAGAGAATGGTGAAGTGTAGTGGGGCTCCTCCACTCATGTCCCAAAGCCATCAACCTCTCCCGGAGGACCAAATAACTGAACCTATGCAGGTGGATGCAGTGTGACCATGTCTACCCAAGGAAGCAACCAAAACGCTGGCTTGCATCCTTAGCTGCTTCCCAAGCAAATCCCGGGATGTCATTCTCCTGCTGTACTTGGCCTCGGTGAGGCCGCAGCTGGAGTACTGCATCCAGTTTTGGGCCCCACAATTCAAAAAGGATGTGGAGAAGCTTGAGAGAGTCCAAAGGAGAGCCATGCACATGATCAGAGGGGAGGAAAACAGACCTTATGATGACAGGCTGAGAGCTATGGGACTCTTTGCCTGGAAAAGCACAGGCTCAGGGGTGATCCAATGGCCACCTATAAGTTTATCAGGGGTGACCACCAGGATGACGAATGGTTATAAACTACTGCAAGACCGTTTCAGGCTGGACTTAAGGAAGAATTTCTTTACTGTCTGAGCCTCCAAGGTCTGGAACAGCCTGCCATCAGAGGTGGTTCAAGCACCTATATTAAACACCTTCAAGAGCAAATTGGATGCTTATCTTGCTGGGATCCTATGACTCCGGCTGATTTCCTCCCTTCGGGCAGGGGCTGGACTCAATGATTTTTCAAGGTCCCTTCCAGCCCTAATGTTTATGAAGTCTATGAAATCTAAAAAAGGAATTGATGGAATTGCAGGCTTAGGCTTTTACTACATAGAGGGTTGGGGGAGGAGGCCAGGTCACATGGTTATTACCTTCCCTACTAAAAGATGACATACTACCTAGGTAGGAAACTCAGAGAGACAGCTTCAATGAGGGCTGGACATGTCTCTTAAGTTTCCATGCTTTGCCCTGTTCTGTCTGCTGCAAGAGTTGATGTTGCTGCAGGTCACTGGCTCTCATCTCTAAGTCACCCAACTATGGCTAAGGTTCACCACTTAGCAAAGGTGGTTTCAGAGACATCCAGTTTTCTGAGGCTCACAGCATTCCTGCCCCACAGAGGGCCATGCCTTCTGAAAGCAGCTCCCGGCCCAACATCAGTTTCTAGAGGCCATACAAAACAACATAACTAACATCATCTGACCTATGATGTGTGGCCCAAAGACGTTCCAGGAGTCAGTGGGCCAATGGAGATCAATCTGCACCTTTATGGCGGTCTCAATATCTATGGAACCCCCTCCCAGAATTCCTCACAGTTGCCCAAACTCGCCTACTTCTCCCTCACTTCCTGTGCATCCCAACCCAGCTCAGCTCTGCCCAACAACATCACAGGGACTCTGCTTTTCTCTTCCCACTTAGAGAACTAATTTCAATATAGATCCTGTGCAATCAATTGAAACCTACTTAAATCAGGGATGTTGGTATAAATTAAATCAATATAATTCAATAGCAATTAAAAGTGTAATCTTTTGCAATTTTATAGACAAGTTACATTAATAAACTTGTTACAATGGATTTTTCATTGAGAAACTTCTGGCCTTTGATGAAAGCACTCTGGTCTATTGGTTTAGGGTTATTCTGAGGATTAATATTTCTAGTATAGACTTTTTTAAAAACTACAAGCCATAAAGGGAAGTAATTCAATGTACTACCATCAGTATTTTTAATTATTTTGTTGTGGTCAAATATTGAAAGCATTAAAGAAAAAGGATCCACATACAATATAAGACTACATAAAAGTTTCAAACCTTAAAGAGACTACTGCACTTCATATTATTGTCAGGTTGTAGGAAATACTCTCTCCAGATTAGATTTCACAGAGTGGAAACTAATACACACATCTGTATTTGTCTCTATTTGTCTCTGGATATCACTGATAAGATACTGATCTGTTTTCATCCATGTTTGTGTGAAGCCATGGTGCACTTCCTGAAAGTAAAATTTGAGAATTTGTCATCTTGAAATCCTGTAAACACACAGAAATTACTTACTTCATACCTGGCCTGATTAATTATGGGATATGGATGGACCACCTTATATATACCGTAAATGCTGGAGGCTACAAGTGATGGAGAAGCAGTGGGGAAAAACCCTTGGTCATACCCAATTCACTCTCCCTTTCAGCATCCATTTTCTGCCAATGTGACACAGGACACTGGGCAATATGGATCTGAGGTCTAACCCAGCAATATTTACGGGCATCTTTAATGTTTGTTCCAGGATCGGGGGGGAAGGGAAAAGGGGAGGGGCTTTAATTAAAGTGGCTCTGAGAGCAGCTGTAATTAAAACGCCTGCAGCACCTCATGCATTTAGCATCCTGTGCTTCAAAATGTTGGCAGGAGTGATTTAACTAAAAGTGCCCCCACCACCATTTTGAAGTGCAGGGATGCTGACAGCATGCAGGAGCAGCAACCCCACACGTGTACAGGCAGTTACTTAGCACATGTCCGAGCAGACTCAATTAAATTGAGCCTGCTGTAGCATGCTAGTTAGCATGTTCCATCAGCCTCTGCATCACATGTATTCAGTGTTTCCATGTTTCAAAATGGCAGTAGGGGTTCTTTAACTAAAGCTCATCAAATGAACTTTAGTTAGAGCACCCCAATGTCATTTTGAACCACAGGGAACTGAATGCACATGACACTGCGTGCACTTTAAATAGAGAGGCTCTCAGAGCCACTCTAATTAAAGCACCCCCCTCCTCGGAGCACATGTATGGACACCCTGAAACGCTGCAGCTTGCAGAGACTGACAGGGATCCAGGTTCCAGCTGGGGCACACTACTGCAAAAGAAGGAACACGCACACTGCTCCTTCCTGGAGAGTCTACACTTTCCTCTTGTTCTCTTCACCCAAAACAAAAGTCTGGATGAACAAAGTTGTGTGAACAAGGTTTCCAGGGATAACCACAGGATTGTAACACAAGAGCTTATCACAGAATCATAGGGAAGCAGAGCTGGGTTGGGACCTCTAGAAGTCATCTGGCCCAAACCACTGCCTGAGGCAGGATCATCCCTATCCAAACCATCCCATACAATTCACAGTCTAAACTCTACACAAAACTACCCTCAGCTCTGATACAACATAGACCTAATGCCCTAATCTGCCACAGGTAAAGCATGGGAACCACAGCAGCCAATGTCCTGCTTTATGAATGTTGTCAATATACGCTAAAGAGATCCTGGGTACAGGACCATGCCCCTGTTACAAAGGCAAGCAAAACCCCCCCACAGCCCATACCATTCTGACGATGGGGTAAAATTCCTTCCTGAACCCAAATATGGTTATCTGTCTGACTCTGAGAGGAGGGACAAGACTCTCTAACTAGGAACCTCTAGCTTTGCTCCCAGCAGGAGTTTTGGCATACCCCAGTCAAAGTCCCCATCCTTGGTTGTAGCCAACAACCAATGCCTCTAGAAAGTCTTAAAAACATCCTAACACATGCAGCAGAAAGGGGAGAGGGGTAGAGGCATTCATCAAAGCCTGGAGGCATGGAAAATAACCTTGGTAGAACATAGGCATAGCTACACCCAGATCATCCCTGACCCATGGATTAATTAAGGGAAAGTTCAAAAATAAAACATTTATGAAAACAGAGAAAACTCCAGTTTTGCCTAAGAAAACAGCAATTTGAACTCTCCATTCAGTGTCTTGGACAGCAGTATATTTCATTACCTATAACAGTGTCTGTGTAAGGTGGGAGAAAATCCACTAAACAAACAGGAGCCAGAGAAAAGATTTGTAGCAACTTCTACTGTCCCCACAAGTGAAAGCATGCATCATAGGTGACATCAGCTTATGAAGACGGAGGGAGATTTCAACCCTATGACAAGTCAGTCATGATTTGAGTGATCTGGCTTCAGAGCTAGTAAATTAAATTTGACGCTGAAAAGTCGTTACTCTTATTCAACTGACTGTCTCAGTGTAAATGTAGAATCCACCACATTTATGTGCATAGAGAGATGTATCACAATCCCTGGTCTGACGAGGTCACAAGTAGAAGAGTAAGGCTGGACTGAAAGACCTATGAAGGACAGGTGAACCCTGCACTGCAGAAGAATGATCCTGGACCATCCAAATTAAGATCCAGTGTAGTAAGGAATGAGGGAGAAATCCTGCCAGCAGGAGCCTAAAAGAGGCAGAGGGTCTGCTTTATGGGACAGAGAGGCACTCTGCCTCCATCTGTACTCCAAGAACTCCCAAGGAAGGCCTGAGCTATACTAAGGGGCACTGCATTTGGGACATCTCTTGTTTTCACACAAAACAGGTGACAACTGGCTAGAGGGCAGCACTACAGACAAGGATCTTGGAGTCCTGGTGGATCAGAGTCGATGAGTCTGCAGTGTGATGCGATTGCAACACAAGGTGAACGCAGTTTTGGGTTGCTTCAATGAGAACATTAGTTGCAAAACACCTCTTTACTTGGCACTAGATAGGCCTCTATTTATGTATAGTTTTGGGCTCCACGTTTTAAAAAGGACATGGGTGGGGGGGACAAAGGAGTCAGAAGACAAAAAGGATAAAGGGTTTGGAAGGCAAGCCATATGAGGCTAGGTTGCAGGAAATAGGCATGTTCAGTCTGGGGAACAATGGTGCTTATGAGACAGGATAGCAGCCTTCAAATACCTGAATGGCTGCCATAAAGAAAAGAAAAGGGAAACCACCTTTTCTCTCTTGCTAGAGAGGATGTGAACCAATGGCCTGAAGTTGCAGCAAACTAAGCTTAGACTGCGCGCCTCAGGCCCCTCCCCCACTGCCCGCTTCGACGCACGGGTGCACACATGGGTGTGCAGCTGATGCCGGAGCCCAGAGCCCAGCACAGCTGTTTGGAGCCTCCAGGCTGCAGCCGGCCCCAGCTCTGGGTAGCTGCTGCCAGCCAGGAGCCTGGGCTGCTCCCAGCAGGCAGCTGGGACGATGCAAGCTGTGCTGGGAGCAGCCCGGGCTCCAGCAGCTACCCAGAGCCAGGGTAGGTGCTAACAGCCACAGAGCCTGGGCTGGGGAGCAGGGGCTTTGGGTGGGGGTCAAGGGGCACAAGCAGGGCATCCTGCCATGTACCCCGTGCCCTCATTTTGTTTTTCTGGCATGCCAGCACCTTCCAAAGTAGGCATTGTGGTGTTTTTCGGCACTCTGGCCAAAAAGTGGTTTCCTACCTCTGGTCTATCAATTCAGCAAGGCCAGGCTGAGAGCACTACCACACTGAGACAGTGGCGTGAGTGCAGTCTCACCACCTTTCACCAGTATTAATCTGATAGAAACATAGGACTGGGATAAGCCTGGGTCACTGAATCCTGTCCCCTGCAATTGCAGGCAACTGTATCAGACGTCTGTCTAGAGAAGTCCACAAGACTCACTCGCTCCCTACCAGCCCCTCCTACACACCACAGCCACAATGTACTCTGTCAAACCCCAAAACAACTTGGGATCCTGAGTATAGAGAAAACAAAAAAAAATTGCAGAGCCTCAAAATAATAATATAATATGTCACAGGGAGAAACGAACAAACAACCATCGCTAATGAAGTCTGCAAGGTCTGTGCTAGCCATATTTTAAATATGTGCCATTCTGGCTGGACATTTCTAACACATGCAGCTACAAATGCCAGAGACTGATGAGGTAATATCTTATTCACTCCAGGGCAGGTCACAGAGTTCCTGCCATAAACAACACTAGTGACTCAACTGGTATTATTTGCTTCCCTTATTTATTTGTTAAGCACAGTAAAGGGTACACAATAGCTACTGGGCTACTCCACTGTAGATAATTCATGCTAATCCATTCCAGTAGACAGCAGGTTCTGGTTGGTTTCATCTTCAGATGACAGACATTTAATACATTTTATGGCTTTAAAAATCAATAACTGAGAATATTTTTGCATTTCTCTCCTACTCCCTAAATTTTTGCTGAACACAAGTAAAATTCAGCCTCCAGTGGGTCAGGGTCTAGCTTCAAATCTGTTCTGTACCTGGTTACTGCAAGATCATGAATACAGAACCCCTTGCTTTGATAAGTATTCCTGACAAAGGAGACTGTGTTCACAGCCTGCAGCCAGGTTGGAGGTTTTGGGCCCCTTCTTACCTACTTTATCTTCAGAGAAGATTGCATAATGGACTATTTCACAGCTATCATGTTCCAAACTCAATGCACTCTTACAAACGCAACAAAAGAAGCTATAAACTAAAATGATATTTCTTCTTTTAAAGCGCAAAGGTGTACGGTCTGCTAGGAAGAAACAAGGAGTCACAACTCCAGGGCTCCATTTCCAGGTCTGTAATTCATCAACTCTGACCTTAAAAGCAATTCACTAAACTGGTCCATGTCTCAGTTTCTCCATTTCTAAACTTAGGACCATGATAATTATTTAGGGGGGAAAGTTCTGCTAGGTTTTGGTGACTAGTATTTGCAAATTACTTATAGGTCCTCACATGAAAAATGCTGTAGACCATAATGGCAAAGCTATGTCTGTACAATGGACTGATGAAGAAATAAGCTCTAAACACTGTTCCTGCTGTTCAAGAGCAATCTCTTTAGAGCCAGGACTGTTTTTGTTTTGTGCTGGTACAGTGCTTAAAAGAATGGTATCTTGATCTATGATTAGGGTGCTTCAGCACATATGTGAGGGATATTATGGAAGGCAAGGCAGTTGGGGCAGGTGCTCCATGGCTCTCACAATGAAATGCCAACCTGGAGTCAAGTATAACAACATGTACTTCCTCTCTCACAGGCACTGGATAACCACCACCTTGTCTCCATGAAGCTGACATGGACATTCCTACTGTAGTAGTTGTGCATATCGCAGCTCTTGATGGTATACAAGTGGTGAACATAGCAGAACTTGACCACCACACGTGTGAGCCACATCAAAATAGACACTTTACAGAATGGCAGGCAAAACAAGGATAAGTAGGAAGAACTAAATGGTAACCCAGGAAAGTGCTACTCCAAGCAATGAACAGCAATAGTCCTAGGATGCAGCCATCCAGGTATGAAATGGAAGAGGCAAAAACATAGGAAACTGCTAGGCAGTAGATCCAGTTATCTCCCAGTGGAAATGCTAGAGAAAGTTTGAACTAGGACAAAAGAGCATCCTTTGGGCTTTCTGCATCCTTTAGGCTCCTGGTCAGAATCTCCAAGGTAATTTCTAAGATTCACAACCGTCATTGTCGTTGTTACTTGATGGTAAAGAATCCTCTCATTTTGGAGATATGAGTCTTTAGTGATATCCGTTACTGGGAGCACCTACAGCAGCAGAGGACAGTATTTTTGGTAGGCAAGTTAAACCCCACACCCTCCCCGAGTGCTATTTGGAGACCTTTCCCCAGCCTGATCTGCTACTCTGCTTTCTGTTCCCTGCACTATCTGCCACATGCCACCCATGCTAATTGAGACAACTGTTGCAAGTTGGCCACCCCTGACCTACAGCATCACCTCTGAGCTTGCAATCCAGACAGCATGCTACCAGACAGCTAAAAGGGACTAGTATGCCACAGAAATGATACCCTGCCCTGAGATCAGTTACGTTAGTTTGTCCATCCCTTACTCCTACTCCTTTCATCTATGCATTTTACACCCTTTCCCATCACCACCTTTGTGACATCGAGAAGTACTTTATTAATAACGCTTTATCACAGAAGGGGGAACTGAGGCTCTGAGAATTAAGTGACTTGCTTACATGTATGCAGTAAATGTACAGCAAAGTGAGTAAGAGAATCCAGGAGTCCCATCTACCAGATCCAGCACTTACATGCACAGTGTACGCAGAGAAATCAGTTTAGTCAATCCAACCATTAATGTCTTGTTAATGTAAAACACATTCTGACTCATTTTGTCTCCTTTCAGAGTGTACAAACATGACTTCTTCTCAACAGCGCACGAAGAGATTCCTATTGACTCTCATTTTGACCAAGTAAGGAGAGAAGATTTTAAGCCTCTCATGCTCTTGGACTACAAGCAAGATACCCAATAATGACACATCACAAAGCAACATGAACCACTCTTCTGAAAGGGAAATGATTCTAATCTTACATCAGTACTGAACAGCACACTCCTTGTCTGCTCATTCAGCCCCTTTCACAGAGTAAAGATGTAGATGCCGTTCTGGGAATTAAAGTTAAAAGCAACCACGTCTCACTGAAACATAAATAATTCTTACCGCATACATTTAGGAAGCAGGATGTTATAATCAGTGACTTTTTCCATCACTTAAGTGCTAAAGGTCTTCTCCTAAAAGGGATTATTAAACACATGTTTACAAAAAGAAAAAGAAAAAAACGGTAAAAAAAAAAAGGAAGAACAGGAACACACATAAAAGCCAGTGAGTTAGCAGCATAAAACTAGCTACATTTTCATCTCCCTGCAGGGTGAATTAAAAACAGTTGCCTATGTGGAAAAGACTGTTGGAGGCTTAGTCCATTTCCCAGAAGATGTCGTCCAAGCCCCATCAAAATTGTCACCAATTATCCCCTTGTTCACACTCAATGAAGGGTAGATGTATGTTCATGTGGCAGGGAAATGAAAGAATAGGACTGAAAAATTATGGTGCTTATATTGTTCTTCTCCATGCCAATGGTCATAACAAGCCGGGAAAGAAGTCCTGGCAAAAAGCAATGCATTCAGAACCACCTATACCTGCATGTTAGTAATACTCAGACTACCACATTCGCCTCAAGGGTAAGTGCTTGCAGAGAACTGCTGCACTCCTAACACCTTGGCTATATGCATCATATCCCCCTCTGGTGCCTTGCTTCCCATGGAAATTAAGAGCCTGCTACTGCCACCAAATATCAGAATAATTTAAATTCCTTCCCCACTGTTCAGTGCACAGAAGTCTAACTCAATCTTCAGTGACAAAAGGGATGCATAAAGAGCTCTCTCTCCCATTTCTTCTCCCTCACTCTCCTGCTTGCAAGTGAAATAAGGCCCCACTGAGCACAGGGATGTGAGGTGGAAGCAGCAAAAAAGCTGGTGTCCAGATGACAAGCTTTACCTGACAGTATAGAAAGCAGCAGAGCCTCAAAGAATGGGAGGAACTGCTCGTTGCATTTCCCCCCTTCTTCAGGAAGAGTAATGCCCCCACTCTGCCCCAACGAAGGAAAAGGGGGAGTCTGAGCTATCATCTTCAGAGAAAAAAAAAAAGCTCCCCTAAAAAAAGATGGGGAAGGAGGGTTGAGGATCAAAAGGGATGTCCCCTCATTCATTCATTTGTCCAGTTCTGGGCTGGCTTGAGACAGAAGGGAATAGAAGTATGTAAGAAGATCCTATCTTATGACATCCTATCACTAAGGCGATGGAAAGCCCATTCACTGTGCAACATGAATACCCAGGGCACAGTCACGACAGTAGGTGAGCTGCTGCTCCCACTGATCTGATTCAGAATGAAAGGTACAAGCCAGTCATCCCCACAAAGTCCTGAAAACACAGCACAAGTGCACTGCCACACCTCCAATACAGAAGGGTTAAAGCTGGCTCCCCCTCCCTCTTCTTTTATCTCCTGTGCAAGACAAAATGCTGCTGGACACTCAAGAGGAACATGCTTGGGTAGGGATCCCTACCAGCCCTCACAGGGTGGGGCTAAGCTGTAAGTTAGATGAAGCTCTTTTGCTTACATTACTTTGTTCAGGTTTGTATAAGGAAACGATCCAGTTGTTCAAACCTTAATTCCTGGGGCAGTATCCCAGACATCTGCACAACCAGTCCATTTAACATCATCTCATCCAAGTCAGAGATGCTAAAGCAGTTACTTCACAAGATCTCTGATGCAGCCTGTCCTGAGATGACCCAGAAAGGTAAAAATTCCCCCTCTGGAGAGCACAGCCTGTAAACTGCCTTCAGCATCAGAGGAGCCAGGGCCCAGCACTGGAGAGGGTGAAGCACATGGGGCCAGCCACAGGCCCAGAGACTGGAAGGGACAAATGAAGCTAGTGTCTCAAAGCCAGGTCCAATCAGGGTCTATGCTAGAATGCCAAGCTAGATTAAAGGGGCAGAGGCCAAGGAGGTCTTACCTCTTAAAGACTCTGATGTAACCTGTCCTGAGCTGACCAAGGCAGGAGAAAATCCCCTTATAGGGGAACCCAGCCTGTAAAATGCCTTTTGTCTCAGGTGAGGAGGGATGCAATGTGTTAAGTGAATGGAAGATGAGGGATTAAACAAGTAATGATAGAAAAATGCACCTCTACCACCAGATCCTTCATTAAAGATATTTCCCCAAAATCAATAGAGTCTCTGCAGGCCTTTTCAAAATCTACCTGTAGCTACTAGATGAACTGATAGGACAAAATGGTACCTGCAGGGTACAAATGAAAATCTCTAACTATCCTTCTACAAATATAACCACTCAACTACCACTGACAAGGTCCAGGGCTTAGAAAAAGATCAGTTCATGGTCAAGGAACGTCTGGCAGAAGTTGAACCTCAGTGTGGAAGACTGACTCACCATCCAGCTTACCCCGCTGTGTTTAGGCCAACAGCTACTCTTCATAATTCATTTCTGCAGTTAGGTTGCATTCAGCTCCACCACTTCCAGCTCAGGATGCACCATCCCAGAGACAGCCCTGCTCTCTTTGCTTCCCCCGAATGTCCAAACTAGCAGAATTAGCTATGGATGGTGCAAGCAGAGATGTGTGGCAGAACATTTTCCAGTGCTTTATTTTTCTGTGGGTAATTTTTCATTTCTAAAAATTAATCGTTTCATAAAATTCATTAGCAACAACGAATGGATGCCAATACAATATTAGGCAAGCTTGGCAGTTGCAAAGTTGTAATTAACGTTTTTCAGGTGATTATCCCTAGGAAGTGTGAGAAAGCACATATATGTTTTACTGATCTGTAAACAGGAGGGTAAAGACACTCACAGAATACTCCAAACCAAAAATCAAGTTATGAATTCACCTAATTGGCTGTGCAGGTAAAATCAAAACCAAAACACGGTATATCATGCACAGTTCTTTGGGTGTGCTAAAACTGGTGTGTCAACAGTTTTCAGTGCCTTCAGTTTTTTTCTTAAATTTAAACAAACAATGTAAGGGAAGTACATGCTATTGTGAATGGTCCTTACATTTTTTTTAAGTATTCCAATAAAAGTGATTGCTTTCCACATAAAGATTTGAATACCACATTTAAACCACACTAAGTGTGCTGTATTTAATTTTTTTCCTAATCAAATATTTAAGTTCAAAGACTTGTGGCTAGTGGGACATAAAATTAACATGGAGGTACTTTTTTACTTTTGTTGACTAAATATAAGTCAAACAAACATGCTAAATCAGATCATGCTCTATTTAGGGCATTGGAAAATTTTACAGAAAGTCTCCCAGAAAACCCACATCTCTGGACTACCTGTGAACTGCTGTGTAGCTGTGACACTGAAAATCTAACTGGCCAACTTTGGACAGTCAGTGTCCCCGGCCAAACTCACATGTCACGCTCAACACTCAAAAGCCCAACTTTTTTTCCTCCCTAATTTTAGGAAACATCACCAAATATACCCTAGGGTCCAGAAATGAACTGGAATACCTCAGCCTAGATAAGAATTTCACAAGACCAAGAGCTGTCAGTAGCATTCTGCACTAATTATGACTGTGCTTTTAATAAATTACTTCTCTAGTTAGGCAATAAAGCTCTGGGCAGATGAGCTCCAGTCACTTGACAGGTCAGATCTATATGTCTGAAATAATGGAAGAGCTTCTTCAAGCATCCCGCAACTACGTGCATTTTCTTTTTACAAACCTAATACCCTGCATCAAAGTTATGTGGATGAATTTGGCTGCCTGGGACATTTTCAGGCAGTTGTAATCGGCATAGTTCCTCTGGAGCCAATTGTTTTCAGAATGCAAAAAGTCATCTCCTTTATGCCACCATGAATTTTTTATGAAGGCACAAAGCAAAAGCAAACAGAGGTCCATACCCTTTGTCACACCACGGATGTCCAAATTTGTGGCCGTGACAAAAAGTAGTATTAATTTGTGCCACTATTTTGTAGTAGACATTGGTTTGCTTTATGGTGGGAGAGCACAGGCAACCCAAAAACATCTGTGCTCCTCAAGTTTCAAGGGCTTGCTCCTATGTCCCTGAGTAAATCCTTCGGGGAGTTCTTGGGACACACAGAATCGGGCCCTGGAGCCCAGCCACCACCTAACCAGGTTTTGCCATTTGCGGGGGCACACCCAGAAATCCCACTCAGGGCCTGTCTCTGAAGACAGGGAAATCCAGAGGAGGGTGGAGCAGACAAGGATACTTTCTGAGTATGCTCACAAGGATAAGTATACTTACACAGTTGGAAAAGGATCTAAATATGACACCAGTGGCATTCAAATGCTAGATGGTGGAACTGGATGTGGGGTTTAAACTTTTGCTGCCTTTTTAATTCCCCATCAGTAAAGCAGAAATGATAACATTTCCCTACTTCTTGCAGTGGGGCATAAGTGAAAATAGGTAAGTCTCCTAAAGATTGTGAGGCCCTCAGCTGCTGTGGTAATGGCAGCCAGATACAAAAAAGATTGGGGGGTGAGAAATCAAATTACTTTTTCTGAATACAAGTATTGTTTCCTGGCTCTGTGGCAAACTCATGCCAAAGTTAAATATACTACTGTAGGCCAGTTATAAGCACAAGTTACTCTAATAATTTTTGTATCAGACAAGACAAAATAACCTACTTTTTAAAACACAATTCTCCTCTCCTGTAATTTATGATGCACCATTTTCATTAAACATGCAAAGACATTAAACATTAAAAATTAGATGCCTTATTGCAACTATGTGGTGCTACACTGAGCAAGGACACATTATTGTAAGCATGCAATAATGGTACTTTACTCTCTGAAATCACAGCTGCCAAGCCTGCTGTACATCATCCTTAAAATCCACTTCTAAATATACACTGAAACCCACCTCTCTTTAAAATTAAATTATAACACATTTAACTGGGGGCGGGGGGAGAAGAGTGATAGAAATATTTCTTCCCACCTTGGTCATGCCGACAAAGATCTGAGGCACTTTTTCTGGCCCATTACTGTGCCACAACAGGGTCAGGCCCAAATTGCAGGGGTGGGGGGGCAGGCCCAGACGAGAGGAGCACGGGTGCAGGTCTGGACACTAGGCTTTATCCCCACCAGCACCCCGAGCTGCACTGCTGGCCATGCCCCCCCAACCCTGCAGGTGGCAACAGAGCGCATGGGGGGGGCATGGCCATCAAATGGAGGGGGTGCAGCCCAGCCCCAGCCTTGAAGCAGGTGGGGAGGGGGGAGGGAAAAGAGAAGGGGGTCCAGGTCCCAAAGATGGGAGGTGGGGCTAGATGCAGGCCTCTGCCCCTGACCGCCACCCATCATTCTTGATGGGCAATTGGATAGTTATATGATAAAGATCTGCAGTATTTACTGCAATTGACAGCAGTTGTGCACCTCTTGCAAGCTGTATTCTCCACTCATTTTTCCTCTCAATCAGACGACCACCCCTTGGGCACGTCCACACATGGAGGCTAATTCACTTGCAGCAGCTCAAATAAGAGGGGCGCAAATTTGTACCAGGGATTTTTGCCTCAGCACACGTGCCTGAACATGCACTTTGGTGTGGCCTTGGGGCAAAGTGACTCTGCCGAGCTCTGCCCTAATCTGCAGCCAAGGGGAGCTGGACGTTGGAGCAGGCACCTGCACTCACCTCAGCAGTATAAAAAGCTGCCCTGGCAACCTGCTCTGGACTACTTGCTCTCAGGAGCTTCTGGGACCCAGCCAGTTGGTGTGAGGACCATAGGCAATGTGTAGGGACAACACGTGCCCCTCCTGAGAGTGCTGTTACCTCCCCCCCCCCGCAAACAGCAACTGCTCCGAGGGAGGCACCAGGTAGCAAATTTAGAGCCCGCACTGCAAATATGCAACACAGGGAACATTTTTTTGTTCTCAGCATGCCTCTTGCAGTGTCTCAAACTGGTTTGAGACACTGCAACAGGCACTTGCATACTTGTCTGGATGTGCTCCTTGAGTCTGGGGGTAGAGGGGGAGGAATTAAAGGTTTTAAATGATTTTATAGAGTGAGAGCTCAACAGAACAACTCACCCAAAAGTAGCATGTTTCCAGTTGCTGGAACCATTACAGGAAGGACACAACTGGCTGAAGACCCAGGCTTCAGAATAAGACACCCAAAATGTGATGGTATTTGAATACTGATACTTGTAAGAATGAATCCCCAGGAAATGGTGGGGTACGTATAAAGGATCTATATTACTAAGACAAATATTGCTGAAGACACGGTCACAGAACAGGAAGGGACTCCGTGGGTCATCTAATCCAGCCTTCTGTTTTTAATGTCATATAATCCATTAGAAAAAGAAAGCAGCATCTTGAAATCAAACCAGCTTGCATTTCACACACAGCCCATCTGAAAAAGACAGGCCATACATAACACACTCACAAATGCCCAAACCAGTGACCAAAAGTCCTGGGTATTTTCACATCTTTTGAAGCAGTACAATGAAGAACATAGAAAACTGCCTTCCTCAACGTTGAGGTTTTTTGTCCGAGATCTGCTTTTGTTGCTTCTAGTATTGAAAGAGTTTTCCCTCCAGGTGGAAGGCAGTCTTTTCCATGTCCTCACAGGGTAATTAACCAAAGTAAAAAATACGTAGGAGACATTTTCCCCTACAGGCTCATGACTTCAGAATCCTGGATTCTGCTCGTTACTCTATATAAAAAGCTAAATGAAAAAAAAAATGCAAAAACCATTCAGGCTTAGCCAATACGAGTGCTTTTTCCAAAAGACCCATTTGCGCACATTAAGGTTTTCAATCTACCAGGATAATCCTTATGAAAACATAATGTGCATCTGAATGCAAATGTTCACGTTATTCAGACTTAATTTAACTGACAGAAAGGCAAAGACACATGATTGGCAATACCCACTGATATAAAAATGCACCTTTGTTCCCTATGCCACTTTTTTTTTTTTTTGAAGTTGGGCTCAAAGTGTCAAACCAAATCCAGCTTTGGCACTCTTAAAAGACTGAAGTTGTCCAGACAAGGGAGCATGGTCTGGGACCATCTTCAGTTGAAACTGCATTTCCACTTTCCATGCATTTGAGCCATAGGATGACGACACAATCAGCTCAGCGGTCCCAAGGTTGTGCAAAATCAAACTGTAACCAGAGCTCTGGTTAAGTCTGCCCACAACTAACTCTCTTCAAGCCTAGTTGAATGAAAGGAAAGAAAGATGGCCTATTAACTAGGGTATTAGCCTGGGACTAGGGAAAGTTTTTTTCTTTCCCTGCTCTGCCAGAGACTTCCTATGAGACCCTGGGCATGCCACTTTGCTTTCTGTGGCTCACCCCCTAAGTGGAAATATAATAATTCACAAGGGCTTTGTGAGAGGAAATACATTACATATAACAAGCTTGGGGTGTCTATACCTATGCTTTGGGGTGGGGGTGGAGGGCGCTTTAAGTTAGAGCAGCTCTCAGAGCCTCTCTAACTAAAGCACCAGCAATGTCACGTGCATTCAGTGTCCCTGCACTTCCAAATGGTGGCAGGGACACTTTAGTTGAAGTTCGTTTGAGGAGTTTTAGTTAAAGCGCCCCGCTGCGATTTTGAAACGTGGGGACACTGAATACAGGTGAGACAGGGGCTGCTGGAGCTGCTAATTACCATGCACCAGCACACTGGCAGCTGAGTCTGTTCTAAATTAGCATGCACTGGAGCAGAGGTCCCTCACGTTGATAGGTGCCCTTGTATGCCACAGCAATGGAGCCTATAACTTAGATCAAAACTCTCCAAACTCTCAGAAAAGCAACTCTTTAAGGAAAAAAATCAAATGCACGTACATAAGCATTTACTATGATCCTTACAATCCTGGAGCCTCGAAATGACAGAGACAATGTCAAGGAACTCAGCATTAGTCACACTGCGAGAAGCGCATGGAAGAGAAGCCCTGCATGTGCTACTGCACCATCCGCACTAACATCCAGCTGGAAGCACTGCTCTCAGAATCAGCACCGCTAACATCATCAAGCCATTAGAGCAGTGGCTTTCAACCTTTCTTCATTTACAGACCCCCTAAAAAATTTTGAATGGAGGTGCAGACCCCTTTGAATTATAAGAGTGGGTATTTACATACTTTTGAGTGATTGTAGCCATCTCTTTGCAGACCCCTTAGACCTAGGCTGTGGATCCCCAGGGGTCCGTGGACCGCAGGTTGAAAACCGCTCCATTAGAGGGTTACCACTTCTTTATGAAGAGATGGCAGTTTGCTATTTAACAAAGCCAGTGTGGATGAAGAAGGGTCTAATACTTAGGTTTTACTTAGGTTTTCTCCCATGCTGACCGCCTGCGCTCTGCTTCAGTGACACTCCTCTAGCCTTTCTTTCAAAACGAGACCCCACGCGGCTGCGAAGAGCAAAGGGACGGCAAGCAACACCCGCCTCGCGGGGCAGAGGCAGGAGCCGTGCCCCGCGCGCGCCACCGGGCTGTGGTGACACCAAAGGCGCATCTCGCCGGGGCTGGCAGACCCCAGCTCCCGTCCCTGCCGAAACAGCCCTTCCCGAGGCAGGTTTGCCCACCTGTCCCCGTCTCCGCCAGCAACAGGCAGCGCTGTGCCCTCGGCTGGGCCAAACCTTGCTCCGGGCGCCCCGACGCCCGGGGACGTCCACGAGCGGCGGCACAAGAGGAGCCGAGCCGG
>NW_017728951.1:34881472-34882542 GCF_001723895.1 Crocodylus porosus | reverse complement strand
CCACGCTTCTGTGGCAGGGTCCGGGTGTCCGAATACAACGCTGTGGGAATAGGTCCGCCCACGCCATTGCGGCCCCTAGGTTTGGTCCTACATCCCCAGTCTCTTCCAGGAGCTTATGGGCTTCATGTGCAAGCTTTGTAAGCCTTCATCTCTTCTGTGCTTCAATGAATAGGTGATGCAGCAGGTGATTTTCCTCATCTATTGCCAACAATGACATTAGGTTCTGTCTGGCTTGGTTTAATGCCTCATGCTCTCAAAGCGCTGCACCAGGTAGCCGCTTTCTCCCAGCTCCACTCCCAGGTAGGCTTCTGAGCACAGAGGCAGCTGTCTTGGCCCCCGCCCCACAAGCGGCCTCCGGCCCGTGTGCAAAGCGCGCTGCACAGCTGTGACCGGCGGGGGGAAGGGGATGCTCGGTGTTCTGCACCTTTCAGGATTTTTGTGGGAAGAGGCCACCTGCAAGTGCCTGGGCGCAGGGCTTTCAAGGTGTCCAGGTGCTTAAGACTCGGTGGCCTACTGGAGTTGAGTGCCTTAGTGCTCTTGAGCAGTGTGTCTCAACCTGTGGGTCACAGCCCAAAATTGAGTCACTAGAATATATGAAAGGGTCGCAAACAAACCTTAGAAAACAGATCAAGAAACTTTAAAAATGGATTCTCCTTTGAAGGAGAAAAACGTGGGAAACTCTGGCTTTTCTGTTGCAGGCTGGCAGCGTTCCCCCAAGGGCTGCTTGGGGTCCCCATGCCCCTGCCCCACGCACTGGAGGACTAGGGCCTAGGGGCAGGAGGCAGCGGGTCAGGAGTGAGGGGCACTGGATCCAGGCTGGCCATAGATGTGTACAAATGGGTCCTGCTCCAAAAAAAGATTGAGAACTACTGCTCTTGAGGACAGTGGCGACATATGGAGTGCACATGCACTCCCTGAGAGCACCAGTGCACCTCCTGACCAGCCACGCTCACCACTTAGGCAATGGGTGGGGGGCAGGCAGGAGCACCAGTGACCCCCTTTGAGCGCCGCCCAATTGTTGCAGCCACTCCCAGCGAGATCTGCCGCAGGGGGACCACCCTCAATCGGCA
>NW_017728951.1:34833757-34881005 GCF_001723895.1 Crocodylus porosus | reverse complement strand
AGGTGGTTCAAGCACCTACATTGAACACCTTCAAGAGCAAATTGGATGCTTATCTTGCTGGGATCCTATGACCCCAGCTGACTTCCTGCCCTGCCTTTGGGCAGGGGGCTGGACTCGATGATTTCCCAAGGTCCCTTCCAGCCCTGATGTCTATGAAATCTATGAAATTACTCTACTGCACAGTAAACATCTTGTGTAGATGCACCCAATGTGTAGAAACAAAATTCTGTAACTCAGACTTGTACCTGATTGTCCTCCCCAAGAACTCTGTCCGTAGAAGGTATGAGGCAGCACAAACCTTGTCTTGAACATTAACCTTATGTTTTCCTTGGGAAATCCCAACTTAGTGTCCTGGCCCTGGAGAGCCTATTAGTGATAGGCATAGATTTCAGGCTGCAGGTGTGCTGTGTTTTTCTGAGCTTATTCTTTAGTAACCTAAATATTTCAGTCTGGCAGTCTCCTAGCCTTCCTGGTATTGGAAAGTTCATGAAAGCCATTTTTCTCACAACATTTTTTACTTTTCCAGTCAGACTGAGTTGCTGAAAAAACAACTGTTCTGTTCTCTGTAGACCCTTCAGCTCACAGCTAGAAGCAGGAAGCACAGAAGGTTGTGAAGGAAAACACAAGGAATAAAGCGAACATAACTTCTATCTCATGGGAAACTCAGTGTTCTGTATCCCAGCTGATCGTGTGGCATGAGACTCTGCCTTCACAGTAGCAACCAAGGGAATGAAAAGGGCACGATATGTAGGTAGACCTGTGCAAATACTTAACTACAAGATGCATTTGTCAAATGGAGCAAAGACAAACGAAAATCATTTAGGGTCAGCCCAAAACTATTTTGTTTCCCCCAGCAGAAAGGGGGGGGGGGAGGCATTTGGAATATTTTTTCAAATGGAAATCAAAAACCATTTCATTTAGAAAACAAAATGACTTGGATTTTCAGAGCATGTTTTTCTTCAGCTGAAACTATTCACAAATTCAGGTCAAATTCAGCCAATAAGTTTATTCTGGATGGCCCAAAACATTTGCCTCTCCCTCTTTCCCCTCAACAGAATGCTCAGCTCTAATAGGGGGCCCTTATCAACAGGAAGAAAAGGCCCAGCAGCTACTAGCTTCAAAACAGCTGCTTTTCTCTGCTCAATTTAAGGGCCAGTCCCAAGAAAGGCAAACTTGGAGCATACCAGTAGGTCATTTAAGAGCAACCCTGCACTGAGAACAAAATGTTGTCAGGAATCCACTGCTAAGAGTTTTTCTACACTACAGTCACTGTTGTGGCTGCTGCTTGATATACCTGAGCTAGTTCCCAGGTGCTGCTAGATTGCAGCAATACCCTAGGTAGCTAATCTAAACCTAGCTGGGGTATGTTTATACCCAGTGCAGTCCCTATGCACTATGACCTTATCCTGAGAATGATGCTTCTAGGGAACATGTGAGCCAATTCACCCTACACTTTTTATGTAGCTGAGGCTCCACTTCCAAAAGAATAATAGTGTTAATGATAGATTTTGATGTGGAGACCAGTTGTAGCACAAACATAATTTGGGAGAAAGGCAGTAGCAGTGAATTGAGGTACAACCCAAGAGCTCTTCGCTATTGTACAAATAACCTATGATGATAACTTTTGCTAAGAGTCACCCACTGTCTCAACGGAAGTGTAAAGGGGCAGTTCTAATTCTTGATTAGGGTGATCCACGTCCTAGCACATCCCAGCTGCTAGGAAACACTTCTATAGGGGTTTCCACTTATAGAAACTACTGCAGGGACATTCCAAGGCCTGCACTGTTGCTCTTGTTATTGAATACTGTCAAATGAAGGCTTGAAGATGGGGCTGAGCATAAACATAATTGCTAGAGATGCCACTCTCCCTCCCATGGATTTCCTAGAATAATCTGTCTAATAACCCTCTGCCACCTATTTCTAATGGAGAAAATCTAGTGCCCATGGTACAAGTGTCAGCCATTAAGGACAGGTGCTACTGCTTTTGCCACTCTCACAAACTAGTCATTTAGACACGTGCCTCATCTACCCGTGTAAAGTGCTTTGCAATCTTGGGATGAGGATTGTTGTCTAAATGCAAAGGAAGACAATTGGTATAGAAGACGGCAGTGATGACTTATGCATGATTCATAAGTCAGCGCCAGCTCCGATGTCTGCAGGCTACACAACATGTTGGGAGCTTCAATGGGAAGAATGAGTGGGTTGGTGCTGCTGCTGCTGAATCTGTGTTTAGAGAGCAGAATCGATCTCTACCATCTCAGGCTGCACACACAGAATGCTGTCACCAGCCAATCACCAAAAGACTTGTCTTTATTTTCCCTCCTTTTCATCTTCTGCTTCTATGAGCAGGCCAAGGACTTGTTGTCACAAGGTGATTTATATATTTCTGTTCATCAGCAGAGACAGTCCTGGACTAAAGCCCAGGACTAAAACCCAGGATCTGATCACCCTAGACTTTGGCAGAGATGAAATCCAGAGTCAGTTTTTGCTGCTTAGACATTTCCTTCAGTCTGAATCTGCTCTACACTTGGAAAAAGAACATTGACTGTAAAGGCTCCAAAAAAGCACCAAGAACTTGGGAGGTACCTACCAGTAGTACCAGTCAGTAGCAGTACCAGTTTTAGCAAGGACAGTTGAGGGTCTAATGTAATTGTGCATATGGAGATCTCTTGTGCTTTTTCACTGGCAAAGATTGTACTAGTTTTTGAGTACAAAGGACTGATGGGACATGCTTCTAGGATTTGATTCTTTAGCACAAAGATTTACATTTAGGTCAGGTACTAACAGCCAGAAACTGTTTGTATCTGAATGTCTCCTGGTCCAATGTGGCATGATTCTTGCGTTAGGATTAAGAGATAATCTGGAGTAGCCCTCTTCCTCCTCATGCAAGCGCAGTTTGCTAATATGTGTAAAATGGCCTGCTGGTGTAACAGCTGGCACTATCAGCAGTCCCTCTGTTGGTAGTGTAGCCCAGGTGTACTCCCCTTCTCCAACTGAAAGGAATTGTTAGCTGGCAGGTGTGCTGTTGGGGAACTGCAGACCATGCAGTTTCCCTCCATCTCTATAGAACCAGGCCAGGACAGTCAGGGAACTTAACTATATACAAATATATTTACATTAAATTTATCACAAGGAAAAGAAACATGGATATTAACATATGTTCAATGATCCATCCATCTAAACAAACAACATAAACAATACCCTCTGGGTAAATGCTACAAAACCTTATACCAGTGCTCCAGATACAGGTAAGTATCTGATCTGAAACAGATAAACCCCAAAATAAACATAGATAATCAACAGATAAACTATAGGCAAGTACAGGTGAGGAATATATAAGCCAAAAATAAATAAACAACAGGTGAAATAATAGCAAAACTGGGTCCCAGCTGAGCCCTAGGACTCATTTACAAACATGAAGGTTCACAATATATAAGGCCACTTACAGCACAAGAGCCCCAAAGATAAACTTAATCCCCAGGGGAAACCCCTATGCCCTTGGGCTTTTTCCTCAACCCCTTCAAGGAAGCTGGTAACTTCAGAGGGGCCCTCCCAGTGGGACCTCCACTTTCAGAAGCCCTTAACTAACTGGGGGAACTCACAGCTCCCAGGCCTGGCAGGTGGCCCTCGTCCTCTGCACCAAGCTGTTCTCTCACCTGCAGTGGGCTTTGGGGAGGGAGGGTGTCGCTGTCCCCTGGGACAGAGCTCCGCTATGCAGGGCTTCTGGGGCCTCTGGCTTGGCCCTGTCCACTGGCTCAGTAGCCCAAGCACTGTCTGGCTCCCTGGACTCAACCTTTTGCTATGGGTTGGAAGCCTGGGCTGCCTCATGTAGCACCAGACTCAGTCTGCTCCTGGACCCTCCGTGCAGCACCTGCTGCACTGAGCTCCCAGCCTCATGCTGGGGGTTGGGGACCTGAGCTGCCCAAGCGCTCCAAAGATCCTGCTCTGTGCACTGGCCAGTGCACTGTGTCTCTGCCCGCACGCCAGATGTTGCAGACCCGCGCCACCACACACAGCTCCCAGGGTCTGGATGCCATGCACTGTGCTGAGTGCTGAGAGCCTAGTCGCTGGAGCTGTCCACCGTTCCCTGCCAATGGAAGTCTTCAGGGGTGTTTCCAGGCTACTGCTTCACCCTGTGGAGCAGCTCTTCTGAGCCCTGCTCTCCTCCATCCCCCACACATCTTCCTCAGCTGGGCATGCAGATCCTTTTATACTCTTTGGGGCTCCCCCTGAAGTCTTCCCACCAGACAGTGTTGCAGTCTACAATGGGGGGGGGGGGCTGCTCTCCCCTCCCCCCTCAGGAAAGGGGTGTGACTGAACTCCTCTTGCTACTTCCTGATTGGTGGATGGGCTCCACCAATCAAAACAGCAAAATCTTAAGCCCCAGACTCAACCCAAGTGCGGAAAGGCAAGCCTGCCAGAGTTGTCTCAAGAAAAACACCAGTCATGAAAAGTGCATTCCCCCAAGGCAATCATTCTCAGCCTTTTTGATCCCGTAGCCCACCTGAACAGCAGCAAAATAACAGACAAGATCTCTGGAATTCAGAACTTCTTCCAGAAGGAATAGTATCCATAGAAGTATCATTTATGCATTGACTTTATCTGTATTAAGGACAGCTTCTACTACTTAGAATCAAAGTTAGCATAGCAATGAGTCAAAACAGCTCTGGGAGGATGAGGGAGAATTTGGAGATTGCCCACTTAGAATAACTCTTGAATGGTTTGCAGATGTGCAAAGCTAGGTTCTTGCAGAGTATGTTCACAGAGATCTTCTGTAGCTGTTGTTACCCTTTGTCTCACCAGGCCTCATAGACTGTACAGGTATCTTTGGCTTTGGGGTGGTCATAAAGTCTCCAAAGAACAGTCACCAGCCCATAGGAGTTTAGCAAAGCTGCAACAGCCCCAGGTAGCTGGGGGAAACTTATCTGTCCAAGGCTGTGTGGATGGACAGCAAGGGCTCTGATTTCAGTCCCTCCTGTGCTACAATGACCCACAACCTGTGGCTCTAACTACCTGTGACGAGATCTCTGCTAGTCATTTAAGCCTAAAGTAGTGCCTGAAAACCCTTTGTCATAACAGTATACAAGACAAAAGTGAAAAGAAGATTTGCTTGCTTAGAGCTGGCCTGTAAAAGCATCTCAGTAACTGCCCTTGATTCTTTTGAATGGATAAAAAGGACTGACTTATTTAAGGGTGTTTTCTTTCATGTTTTTACCTTTAAAATATCAAGAATCTAAAGTCAGCTTTTCTCTGATTTTGCTAGGGGACTTGATAGTTTCAGAGCACATACAGTGTCCAGGCATGCTGCACGGGGCACACACTGCTGGGTCGCCTCCCCAGATTCCTTTCCTCCTCTGGGCTGCACAGCAGAGGAAGAGGCAGCTGCAGGGACCGGTGTTAACTGCATGTTAATCTCTTGTGGGCCACATGCTGGCCCATCACAGGCTGTATGTGGCCCAAACTATGGGCTGTAAGTTGGATAAGAATTTATCCAACTGTATTAATAAGAAGGGCAGGGAGGTTGAATCTTTAACAAAGATTTCCTTTTTCCCAGAGGTCCATTAGGCATTGCAATTAAATGGATGGGGGAAAAAAAAGCCAAAACAACTAACTCTGAACCATTTAATCACAACTGACTGTCCTCTCAACTTTCAGTCCCTTGCGATGTCACTAGATCTTTATACAGCAGGGTAAGACTTCGGGAACACAGGCTGAGACCTAGTTTTCTAGTGTAAAATAACAAGAAAAAAGTACTTTTTAAAACCAAAGATTCCATCCTTTTTCAAACATCTTAAATAGCAAGAAAGGGCATGAGCTCAGTTTTCCCGGTGAGGCAGAGACACTTGTGGAGAGGGAAAGGGTTGTAAGTGAGACTTGCCTAGGAGGGCAGGGTGTCCCACTGGGGAGAGTTAGCTGAGAAAACAGCCTAGGGCCGGGTGGGTGATCAACCCAAGGGTTGTTTCAGTTATTAGCACAAGGGGGCTATGTCTGGGAATTGGAGAATGGGTCTGCAACATCTGGCTTTTGGGGAGGGGGGACAGCGTGTGTGTCTTTTGCAGGTACAACAGACAGCTAGACTAGAGGAAAGCTTCTTTTCCCCCATGCAGGCTCTAGCAAAAAGCAGAAAGGTACCTTCTTTTCTGAAACAAGCCCTGCTGCATTAGCCAATGTTATTGTGTTGCTAAGGTAAAGGAGAGCTGATATTAACTCTGGAAGGTGTGCTTCTGCTGAAATTCACTGGCTTCTCAAGGTTTAAACTGGGGACTTGTACTGAGGGTGTTCTTTAGTCAATTGGTATAAAGTGTTATTAGTTCACTGATACCCTGGCTGATTTGATTCGCAGGAGATTCGGCCTAATTTGGTGGCCGAATCTGAATTCAAATCAAATCAGGGGACCAATTAAAAGGTCAAAATCAATTTGAAGCTCTCTGAATCAATTTAGAAAAATTTGGAGAGCTTCAGTGATTTGGGCAGTCCTCACTGGCTGCAGCAGAGCACTGGACCTAGACTCCATGCTGGTAAGTATAGGTCAGGGGAGGGGGGGACTGGAGGAGAGGGTAGGGGACCATGGGGGGACCCCGCTAGGCCCCATCCCCTGCCTGCTCCCCCAGCCTCCCCATGGCTGCCGTGCCCATTCCAACTCCTGGTTGTTTTAAAAAAAGCCCCCACTCAGTGGGTACTTCTGGGGGGCAATCCTTGCTGCCCCATGCTGCATGGGGGGGCACTGGCATGAGCCCCCGACAGCACTCCCAGCCCACCCCCCATGGCTGCCCCGCCCAGCCCAGTTCTGGACCACTAAAAAAACCCACAACCCCCCCCAAAACTCACCAGCTGCTGCAGCAGCCTCAGGGCTTCTGGGAGCTCATGGAAGAGCCCCCCACACAGCATAGGGCAGAGAGGGAAGCGGGTAATTGCCCCCCACCTGGCAAGAGCTGGTGAGTGCGGGGCTTTTTGTTTGTTTGTTTTTTAGGGCTGGGAGCTGGGGCGAGTGGAGCAGTCATAGGTGGGGTGGGGGGCTCATGGCAGAGCCCCCATATGGCATGGGGTACGGGGGGATCGCCCCCTGCCAGGTAGCAGCCAGTGAGTGGGGGCTTTTCTTTTTTTAAGAGTGGGAGCTGCGGTGGGCAGGGCAGCCATTGAGAGCAGGCGGGGGATGGGGACTGTCCACTTCAGAGATTTGGCTGATCTGGCAGCAGCTGAATCTCCAAATCGAATCACTGTCCCCTGAATCAGCCGAATCCGAATCCAAAGCAAACACTAGCCGCTTCGCACAGGTCTAATGGACAACTTCTGTGTGTGGCATGTAGCAGATGGAGGAGGGAGCAGGAAGCATAGTAGCGGATAGGGCAGAAAGCAAATTAGCAGATTAGGTAGGCAGGGAAGGAAGCAGAGCAGCAGATTAGGCAGGGAGCACTGGACTGAGTGCAGAGCAGCAGTTTGGGCAGGGGAAGAGGATTGGAGCGACACTTCCAGACTTGCCAAATAAAGTTTTCCATGGCAAAGATGGCAAATTCAAAGGTCATTGACATATGGCCCCAAGTACCAGATTTGGTTTGGCGTCATCAGGGAAACAAACAGGATTACTGTTACACGGATCAAAGGAAGGAGGCAGGCAGACAGAAATCTACTTCCTTCTGTAATATCTATGATTCTCTACCAATAGCTCCCAAGTTTAGCCTAGAGCCTCTATGAATTTGATTCTTACCCACCTCCAATTTATAGAGGCCTTCTATACAGAACTAGAATGCAAATCCTGCCTAGTTGGCCTGGCAATTTATAATCAGGCATAGAAAGGGAGAAAGAACAAAATGTAAGGATTGCCCACTGTGCTTCCTTTTTGAAAAAAATGCTTGTTCTCCTGAACATAGTCTTCTATGACATACAGCTAGGTTTCCCAGTTGAAACCAATCAAACTACTCATTTGCTTGCTGCTTAAGTAGGCTAACAAATCAGGGCCTATTGGTACAGTGCTGGTCCAGGTTTTGGGGCTTTTAAATTTGCTCACATGATTTAAAGATCAAAGCTTGGAAAGTAATCTTACTGCGTTCTGTGAGCTACTGAGTTCCTCCCAGATTATCTAGCATAGTGTCTCCCCACTCTCCTGGGTTTATCTTTCTGCTCTGTAAGGTGCTCAGATATTTAATTGCTGGGTGATATATGAAAATCTAGTGAGATCAGTAATTTTAATTCATCCCCTCCAACTGGAAGAAAACAGTGACAGCAATGTATTCCTTAGTTAGCAGCTGCCGCCTCTCATGGATCAGCCACTACAAAAAGCAATACCCTGGGCAGTCAGTTATCCTATATGTGTCAGCTATGGCACTGGAAGAAATGGGGTCCTTGTTTCAGAGAGAAGCCACACAAATGTATTATTTAGAATTTAAAGAGACCCCCGAAAGTGGATGTATATCTTTCTTTAAGCAGCAATAACTTGCGAGCCACACACACGCACTTCAGAACACAGGGGTTGAGGATGGCATGCTTAAGAACATACAAAAACTAGAACTCTTGGTTCTAAAATGCTTAAGAATAGCTACTCTTCTGCTGTCTTAGGGAAAAATAGACTGATGCAAAGCACATTTAGGGTGATAAGTGGTTTAAATATGAAAAATTAATTTAGCCTAAAACTTCAAAGCTGTATTAATTTCAAAACATTTTTTATTTCAAATATTTTAAAGGATTTTTTTAAATTAAAAATATCATTAACGTTGTTGATATTGTTTGTTTGATCTCTACACCAGATAGATCCTTTGGCAAACTAGGTCCTCTTCTGGTTTCTGCCAGTGGCTGGCAAGGTGACCTTAGGCAAGTCCTTTGCCACCCTGGACCTCAACTTTCCCATGGCTAAAGTTGGAATAATGAGCCTGACTTTGTTGTGTGTGCTTGGAGATGAATTGCACTATATAATAGTGGGGTGCTAGTCACATTATTATGATTTGGTAAACTAAAATATTTTTAAAAGAAAAAAACATATTCAGCATGGTTTTGCATCTGAATGTCAATGAAAAATGTAGCAAAGTATTTTTGCATTTTTCTTTGAAAAAGTCAATATTTTTTGTGGAAGATAGTTTGGGGTAAAGGCTTTTTAAAAAACAAACATTTTGGTGGGGAAATAAATTGGCTGTAATCTAAATACTTTTGAAGTTTTAGTGATTAGCAGCCTAAGTGAAGTATCTCCTTAAAGGGTTTCCATTTCTGGGAATCTGTCCGAGAGATGGCAACCCTTCAGGGAGATACTTCTCTTAAGATGCTGATCACCAAAACTTTAAAATTGTTGGACTAAAGAACTGGATAGTCTTAGGGTCTTATAAGCTGTCCATCCATGACCTCTTGAAGAAGTAATTTCTGTTTATAAATTGACATTGAGTTCAGCACAGTGAACCTATATATGGACATTACAATTTAAACAAAGAAATATTATATCATAAAAAAATACATAGCACTAAATCCTAAAGGGAGCAAACCCTGGGCCTGTATTACTTTGGAGGGAATATATAGCTTGGGAAACAAAACATGGAACACTACAGTATTTCCTGCTGTTAGATTTACAGGGTCCTACTAGACCCGCTCATTAGAGTGGAGAAAATTTTTTTCAGTCTGTTAAGTGATCTGTGAAATCAGAGAAAACGTTTAGTTTAGGTACTGCTGTAAGGGTTTGGTTCTGTTCTGTTTAGTAAAGCAAAACCAAAAAAGTCATTATGGGTCAGCACAATACATTTTGTTCACCCTGAAAGGAAATGTTCTGTTCCATATAGGGGTTTCATAACCCTTTTTAACCTTCCTTTTAACTTAGGTCATGTTATAAATGAAAATTGCTGAAAAAAAGTTCATTTTGAAATGTCAAAATGCAATGGTTTAGGATATCGGAAAGAAAAAACAATATTTTGAAAAAAAATTCCCCCGCTTATTTCAGGCCAAACTCCATTTTTTGTTGAATTTATTATTAGTTGTAAAAAAGCCCCAAGCACCACTCCCTGTGGATGCAGAGGTAGCTCCATCAACCACCAAGGCCACCATTTTAAAACATAGTTTCTTATGATTTAAAGAAACTGGCTGGTGACAGCTTGAAACATGCCAAGTACTCGCAGTTCCCTGTGAGTCAGATTGGAATTAATGGCAAGGCCTGCAGTAGTTTGAATTCCAAAGAACAGCACACTGTGACTGCCGGGCTTCAGGTATCCATTCTCAAGCGGCCTTAGACCTGGTGGCAAATGTTGGGCATTCTCCGGGCTCATGAGTTTGATCTAGCAGGTATCTCCTCCTCAACTCGCCTTCCCCGTTCTTTCCTGCCATGACTTGTTGGTTTTTCAGTGGATGGGGTTGGTCGTCAGGTTTGCTCGGTGGTCCGTGGTTCACCTGACAGTCATTCACGGGGCTCTGCCACCCCTACACCCCGGCCTCACGCCTCCTCGTGCACATTGTTCCTCTGTTGACCTTGTCCCCTTCTGTGGAGCCACGTCCCTCTCTGTTCACCACCTGTTGTGATGGTTCACCACTGTGGGCCCACTCTCCCTGCTTCACCCCTAACTTCACCCCTTCTACTGGGGAAACACAAAGAAAATCTCTGAGGATCTCCCTTGGCCAAAGCTCCTCAGGGATGCTCACTGTGCCATCCACTCCTCACTCCTTCACATAGGGAAACAAAACAGAAAACTATCAACAGAATATTAACGATGGGCCACTTCCTGCCGTGGCTATGCCCCGCTCCCTAGTCTTTCTTTTCCGCCTGCTCTCACTCAGGGACACTTCTCCTGCTGCCCATCGTCTCTGTGATTTCCTCCCACTTTGTTATCGCCCCAGCCGTAACTGGCGGCGGTACCCACCTCGATTGTAGCCACCCTGGGGCTTTCCTCAGGGTTTTCCCTTCTGACGTGGCTCCTCTCTCGCCCTGGTCGCCCCACCACTCCCACCTGCGGTCTCATCGGGCCACCGCTTCATCCCTGGCTCCTCTTTCCGGTGTGGAGCCCCTACCACTCATCCACCTTTCACCTCTCTCTCCTGATGGGTCGCTCTGCCCCACACTGCTTTGGTCCATGCCCGCCTCATCAGGTCCTGCAGGCCTCGTGGGGAAGGTCTTCTCCCCTTTCGGTGGTAGCTACAGCCCCTTTTACTCCCTGCTCTCTCTCTCCCTTCTTCTGCGGCGTCATCTGCCATTTTTACTCCCACCAGCTGGCACTTGTGGCTAATGTCACCGGCTGGCCTTAATTGGATAAAGAAGTGGCTGATGAGCTGCATAGGCTTTTCCTTCTGCCCCTGCTGCACTGCATCTCTCACTGTAGGTAAGTGCTTGTTATTATCTCTTCCCTCTCCCTTCCTGGGACACACACATTTTGAGACAGTCACAATCTTGGTTGGAACCGGAAGTTGAATAGGGTTGTCAAGCTGGTCAACTGACCGGTCAAATAATGTCATTTGACAGGTCAAGTAACCACCTATTATTTGGTCACAGTCAAAAATTGTTAAATATTCTATGAAGTCAAGACTGGTGGCAAGTGGTAATCTGTCTTTTTATTGCATCACTAATGTCACCTTTTAGGGCAGGAGTGAGGGTTTCTTGTTCTTCAGTCCTGCAGGGCTCAGGCCAGACATGCATGCATATGCGGGCAAACATACACACATACCCATTTAAGAGCAGGCACCCCATGACAGGAGTAGCTCCACTAGAGTCTGTGTATCGATGACTCCGCCCTCCTGTTATGGGCCACGCCTTGATTTTGATTAATTAATGGATGTTAATTAGCAGGAGGCTGCCCATTGTCTGCCCCAATGCCAGGGGGCACTATCTGCAGCTCCTTTTCCTCCCATACACTGCAGCCAGGCCTCACAGATGATACTGACATGGTTTGATCTGGACCTTGTTGTAATTTGGCCCTCCCCTTGTCTTCCCTGGGCTTTCCACAGCCCTGTCTTATTCCACGCCTTCCTGGCACTCTGCTGCCCCCTCGCTCTGGGGCTTCTCGCTGGCCCCCTTGCTCTGGGGCTGGGGTTAGTGCACCCCAAAATGCTGCGCCCTCTCTGGCACCAGAGTTCCCATGCCACTGGGGATCCCCTATGAGGCCTCGTCCAACCCCTAACAGTCTCACCCAAACCACCAGTCTTATAAAATTACAAACAAAAAACTTAAGCCCCTGGGCTATAACATAAAATCTAAGCCATCATTCAATCCCTACCAGGGACTTCTCCACACTGTAACAGCAAACAGGAGCTGCTTGTGCCATCAGGCTTCTCCACTCTGCTTGCTCTGGCAGAGCTCCTTCTCCCTTGGCTGCTAGCGAAGAACTGCCCTCCTGGCCTCAGCCCTGGGGTTTATATGTGCCAGGCCCAGCCCTTTCCAGTCAGCTGACTCCCCAGAAGTTGCCCTAGCAACCTGCACCTGTGCCTCTGCTCTATTTCTCACTCTTGAGTTTCCTTTCTCCCCCCACCATTAAGCCATGTGCAGCTATAGCCTATTTGCTGTGCAGCAACAGTGGGACTAAGCCCACTAGGAACTACAACTCCTTCTCAATGACTAAAGCAGTAGTTCTCAGCATTTTTAAATTCCAGGCACTCTGCGGTACACTTGAGTCATGCCTCAGAAAATGCTAGTGGTATAAAACTATAAAGCAAGAAGCAGCCCATTCAGTCATATAACAATGTTGAGTATAACCCCATTAATTGAATCAAAACAACTTGCTCCTTCATCATGGTAGAAAACGTTCTGTCCTCAGTGCACTCTAGCTACATCACGAGAAATATGTTTAATGTTTTCATATAGTACTGTTTGTGCAGTGTGGGAAAGTCTCCACTCAAAAACCAGAAATAGACTCATTACTTTCACTGCTGGGAAGTAGGTGACTCTATCATGCTGGGTTGTAGGCTGACAGGTCTGGGGGTCTGCCAGGGGCAGAAGAAGCAACCAAGATTCAAGGGGAGTGTGCGGAGTCCAAATGTCCAGGGGTTAGGAAGCCAGAAGCCAGGAGATCCATCTGGGGACCCAAGTCAGAGATTCAGGGGGGTGGGGCAGAGCATGGGGTCAGGAGCCCAGCTTACTTGGGTATCCAGGAGATCAAAGCAGACTTGAGTTAGAGAGCCAAAGTGTCAAGCCAAACTGAGGGTCTGTGGACAGGTAGCCAGAAAATCCATCAGAGAACCAGTAGAGGCACAAACTGAGGGGAAGGCAGCCTGAGTACAAGGTTGAGTCTTGTTACCCAGACACTTCTTCTTCCTGGTCAGGAGTTTTTATAGGAAGGGGAAATAAAGGGTCAGCTGACCCTGACTGGTCACTCCAGTGGCAGGGAGGTGGCTAGGCCTAGATAGCGGGTTATGAGCACCTATGTCCACCCTAATGCTCAGCTGAGGAGGTGACAGACTGGGGATGAGTGGCTGCATCAGGCAAGTCTGAGGCCCCAGATCCAAGAGCATGGCCTGAAATGGTGTATGAAAACCCCTAACCTAGGGGCTCGGGGACCAGTGCTTGGCCCTCCACCACACTGCAACTCATGGAGGAAGGCAGAGCAGCAAGGAAAGGACGCTACTGGGAAAAGGTCTCCCGCTACTGGCTCCTGATTAGTCTGGGTCTCCCAGTCCCTTACTGGATCCTCCCGCCCATTGAGGCCCTGCTTGGACTTTGACCTCTGCCTCTGCCTCATGTATTGGGTTGTTGGCACTCAGCTCTCACAAGTACCTGCCCCAGCTTGCTCTTTGTCCTTGCTCTGCTTAGTGTTTTGGCCTTGATTCAGGTTTTGACTTTGGCTACCTCTTGGATCTTCAGCCTCTGCATGACAAGAGTTGACTCAATATTCAGATGAAGATGAATAAGGAGATGATGAAGATTTAGATCAGTGATTTTCATCCAGGGTACTGTGGTACCCTGGGGTGGCTTGAGATAATTTCAAGGTTGCCACACAATGTTAGCATTGTTAGGTGTGCAAACTTGATTCACAAGATAATCCCAGAAATTTCAAATAGGAATTCATACTGTTAAATACAGTCTGACCTATTGTGGTCTTTCTGAATTCCTTGCAATAGAGAAAGTGTTCTATTATATTTCTTTAGTCAAAAAAATTAGTGATAACTAAGAGCTGGCATTTTCTGAGGGGTGCCCTGAGGTTTAGAATTGCTGATGTAGGTAAAACAGTTGAAGCTAATGAAGATAATACAAAGCAAAATGCTTTAAAAATTGGCCTTTTGCCTACTTAGCTTAACTTCATTTAAAAATGACTTTTGTTTTTATAGTTGCCATGTATACTTTATTTCTCTTTAATTTCTTTTTTCTTTTTTTTATTTTGTCAGAGTTTAGATTGACCCTGGGTTTCCAGAATTAAAGCCAAAGAGAGGAAGAAGAACTCTTTAGTTCTGAATATTTTTACATTTTATACTTAATTAATATTGTTAGTTAAAATAACTCATTACACATTTTTAGAATTGTATTTTAATGTTTCACAATAATAGATAACTAACTTTTTTGTAATTAACAGAAGTTTCAAACCTCTTGAAGATTAAAGTCTCTCATAAATATTTTAATAAGCTAATGCTTAAAGTACTTTAAAATTATTAATATTGGATTAGTCAATTGGTTAAGTATGTTTTGATCAATCAAATACCCAACCCTAGTATTATTACCTGGTCCCTGTGCATTGCATGTAGTGCATGGAACCAGTCTGGCATGTGCTTCATGTGGCACTCGGGGCTGCAGCTGGCACATGCACTGCATGTTATGCGCATAACTGGTCTGAGACTTCATTTCACACAGTGTGTGGGGCTGGGTTGGGCTGTGTGCTGCATGTGGCACCCACACTGGACCTACCCTCCCTGCTAGATGTGGTGCACAGGGCCAGACCGTGGATCTGATCTGGCCCACAGGCTGGCCCCGTGCACCACATCTAGGACAGCTAAAAACTGTTTGCTGTCCAATGTCTGAAGAGCCGCTTTGCTGAAGTGAGAGCTGTGACAGGTCCATATTGCTAACCTGATATGGGATAAATTTATCCTCTAGTGATTCTATCCTCAGGATTCAGGGATGCTTCTGCAGAACCAGCACCAAATAGAGCAAGATATGCCACAAGCCAGCAAGCCAACCTCTTCTAGACAGGCATCAGGAAACATCTGGCTTCTGGGGATTTTAGAGTCTCCATGTGACTCACCTAGATCTTTTCTGCAGAGATTGTGAAAGTAAACACACCAGAGAACTACAGCCTTTGATATCTCTTAGTGATAGACCCAGGCGCATGCACACACATTTAATGGCTACATTGGGAAGCAAGCTGTCTAGGCTACACATACTGAATCCCTTATGGTTAATTATAAGGTTTTTTTAAGGTTGGGCAGCTCCAGGAGGCCTTCCCTTTCTATTGTACCATGGATCCTCCTAAAGGGAGGATCCATTTGCTTAAATGTGAACACTTCTCTCCTCACTCTCCCCTGAACCCCTCAGAAAAGGGAAAGTTGAGTTTCACAAGACCTTTTTATCCCCCTTGGGGCAAGAGCAAGGCCCTTAGTTACCTGACATCTGTCATTTTTAAATAGTATTGTTTCCTTGGGGAAGTAGTTAGTTTGCAACTTTTCATTTCCCTATTAGGGGAATATTTCAAAGATTAATTTACAGGTTTTTAACAGTGAGAATGATTAACGACTGGAACAAGAAACCCAGGGCATGGTGGATTTTCCATGTCATGATGTGTTCATATTAAGACTGGATGCCCATCTGGAAGATGTGCTGTAGCAAACATGAAATATTGGGGATAATACTGGGGTAACTAGTATGCCGGATCTAAATATCTGTTTTAAAATCAGACAAACCCAGGGATCCAAGTCCCCCTTTGAAGACATTCAGATAACCTGGGTCTGCATCTAGTAGCTCACAGTCATTAGTAAAACATCCAACCTATGAATCCTCAAATAATTAGATGTAAAAATCCTGTAGTAATGGCAATCAGTTTTGCCAGAAGAGATGAAAACAAAAATGGGAGCATGAGTGTGCGTGGAAAGCTGTGCTAGGTGGAACAGGAACTGTACAGATCAGACCCAATGTAGTCTGTGAAGTGTTTCTTCCAATAGGCACTTGATAAATGTAAGACATTTGTTAACTCCTGATGTTCCAGCTTCCAGGACTAGTATTTCCTTTAAAACATGCAGGCCAAATAAGCACAAGGTAAAATGCATTATATGTTAAAATAATTATTATTAATCCAATCTCCGAGTTGTGGTGGGAGATTGACACATGATTTCACAATGAACTGCATCCCAGCAACTGAGCAGGGTTTCTTCCTGGTCTGTATCATTCAGTTGATAAAAGACCAGGTAAGGAGCACTGTTGTAGCTCCGCCTGGTGACAGTCAAATAAGATGACACACAGCACTACATAAGATTGTTGCTTGGGGTAGAGCGAGCTTACCCTTCTACACTGAGCCCTGGTGGTTGACACCTGGCAGGAACTGCTGATGTTAGTCAGTCAGTGGTCTGTCTACACAGCCAGAACTGCTGACTAGTCAGGGATGGCTCTGGTATCTCCTGCAGAATTAATGACTGGCAGACAGTGAAGAAGCAAAGAGCTGGACTAGAATGTGGCTTGATAACCACCCTGCCTGGAGGGCATGATGAAGGAAGGGGCTGTATTTTAGGCTCTACCCTGCCTGGCAAGGAGGTAAACAATGCAATCTGTGTCCTTTACTCAGGCCATGGTGTAGCTGCTTGATATGGGCTTATGATTTACGTTGCTGTTTCTGCTGGTGGTTTGGGACAAGGCTGGAAGGGGAGGTAAGGAGGACTTGTTAGTGCCCAGGGGACACTTGACTACCTTGAGCCCTGCCAGGAGGCAGGCTCAAGCACATAGGGGCCAGGGGCCTGGTGCCAGAGGGGGTGCAGCCACAAAGGGGCCAAAAGCCCAGTGACTAGAAGGGAGAAACAAAGCTAGTGCCTTAAAGCCAGGTCAATTCAGTGGGCCTGGGCTAGAAGGCCCAGTGAGATTAAAGGGACAGAGGCTGAGGAGGCTGAAACCCCACAGAAGGAACGCCATACTGGTAAGACCTGCAAGGCATGGGGTATGGTAAAAGGGAGGAGTTGGAGCCATGCAATTAGCCCTTAAGGCTTTGGGTGCCCTGCCAGGCACAGTTGAATAGAGGCCCAGCCTGGGACCAGTGGGAATGAGGCCTAGCAAAGGCCTGGGGACAGCCTCCATAGTAATTTATATTTCCATCTAGGCATGGCAGGTGAGACAGGAGGGTGCCCTAGGGGTGGAGCAGAGCACAGTCACAGAGCCACCAGAGGGCATCACAGCCACCCCGGGATCCCGACATGCTACAGCCACATTTCCTCAGTCTACAAATATAGCAACTTCTGTTAGGACTTGGAACCAAGCCCAGGCATGGCATAACCACATCTCAGGGGAGGAGGGAAATGGCCTAGGGAAGTGGCAGGGGGAGCAACCCCAGCCCTGGCCCCAGCCTCAGCCTCAGCCTGATGCCATGTAGGGTAGAGAGGGAGTGGCCCCGGCCCCGGCCCAAAGTGGTGGGGCTAGCTGGCCATTTTGGCCCAAAGGGAAGGGGAAAATGGCCCAGTCCCGGGCCTGGGCGCAGGCTCCAGCCTGAAGTGGCAGGGTGGGGGTGGAAGTGGGGAGCGGCCCTGGCTCTGGCCCGAAGGGGTGGGGGGAAATAGCCCTGGCCCCAGCCCATAGCGGCAGGGGGGAGGTGGGGAATTTCCCAGGTTGCAGCCCAAAGGGGAGGGGGTAAATGGCCCATGCACCAGCCCTGGCCCTAGCCCAAAGCAGTGGTGTGGAAGCAGGGAGTGGTCCCAGCCTTGGCCCAAAGTGTGTGGGGGGCAGACGGAGGCCTCTGTCCCTGCCCACCCCCCTCCCCCCCATTCATGACAGGTAATTTGTTAGTATTTATGTAATGGTGATGGCACAATACTGAGTTCCAACAGATGCTTATCACACAGGCTGATCTATGTGCCCATCTCATGTAACAATAGCCATTAGAGAGCATAAACATTGTTTTCTGTCCTGTGGTTAGGTATTAAGTTTTATTAATCCTGTCGTATGTCTGGGGACAGGTAATAAAACTCAGCTGCTGCATTCTGTCCTTCACCTTTCAGTTACTTTGTGGCTTCCTTAAAGCACACAGCTGGGGTGAAGAGCATATGGATTATGATGTAAAAAATTGCCTTCTTTTAATTTTAAATACCATACTCATCACAACCTAGGAGCATCCCAAAACTAGAAATTGAACAGTACTCGATAAAACAGATTACATCAGGGGTGGACAAAATGCAGCCTGGGGGGCCAGATGCAGCCTGCCAAGCCATTCTATCTGGCCCACAGGGCCCTTAAAAAATTTAGAAAATTAATATTAATCTTCCCTGGGCTGCCTGTCATGTGGCCCTCGATGGCTTGCTGAAACTCAGTAAGCGGCCCTCTGCCCAAAATAATTGCCCGCCCCTGGATTACATGGAACAGGAGGTACTTAAGGCTAGGGACAGAAGTTACACATAAACCTGTTTAAGTCTTCAAAAACTGGTTTAAACCTGTAACAAAACAGAAGTTCGGTGCACATAAACCAGTTTTAAAGTGGCTGAAACTAGTTTAAGATAAATCTGGCTGAAAGTAGTATCAGACCTAACTGATTTGGGTCAAATCAGTTTATGGAACTTCTGTTCCAGGTGCCTTCATGGTTCAAGTTAAATCAGAGTCCCCCAGCATCCCGGCATAGGCTGTGTGTTCACTTCCTCTTCCTGATGTCCCCAAGGTCTCTGGAATTTGCAGTCCACATCCACAGCAGCAGGACTCTGCAGGGTTGATCATTACTTCCTTTTCCTGCTTCCAGGTGCCTCTGGGATTTGTAGTCCATGATCACAGCCAGCAGAACTCCACAGGGTTGTTCCATTCTGTTCAATATATGCTTGCATCAGAGAAAGGACTATTTTTGTTCAAGCTTTTATAAATTCAATGCCACTACCTTTTCTCCCACCCACCCCCTTCTCAGCCTGGCAAACATTTCCTCCCCTCCCTCTTACCCCGACCCAGGCAGACCCTCCAGCTAGCTCTGAGCTGGGCCTTGGCCATGTGCCCTCCTGTCAAGCAGGGAGCAGGGGAAATCCTTGGAGCTGGCAGGCTGGGAGGTATGCTTTAGTGTCCCCTGGCTTCTGGCTTGAGCCATTGAAGGCATGTGCCTGCATTTCCTGAATCAAAAGTAAATGTCTATTCACTTGCAAATCGGTTCAAGCTGTGCAGCTTAGATTAAGCTGCAAAGACTGAATTGATTTGGCCTTTGACTTTTTGACTGTCTGTACTGATCCTGAATGTTAGGGCTGTCAGGCAGAACGTGCATGAGAGGTGTAATTGATTATGCTGGCCACTAGATGTCAGGATTGCCCTAGATTTTTAAAAATAGTAATGCACTTTAGTTTTCTTTTCCTTGGCTTTAGGTTGCACTCGCATTACATATTCAAGCTTCTGCCTATAACCAAGAGGGCAGAAAGGCCAAAGGATCACCTAATCACTTGACTCTAGGAGGTAGGGCTTTAAGAAAGTATAAAATATTATGAGATAACATTGCAGGAGCTGGCAACACTACTGTGTTGCCTACAGAACCTTATTGGCATGTCTGGGGTGGGAAGTGAGAGATGTTTGAAAAGGAATAATTGGAGTTCACAATCAAGGGGTTTTTTTGAAGAGAATTGATTCCCAGACAGTAGGGGGATTGATGATAAAAGTCAGCAACTGAATTCTTAATGTTTGATTATCTAATTAAATAGAGCTGGGAAGGTATTGGCTTTCCCAGCCAGCAAAACTTTTTGAAATTTCAATTCTTTTTGCACATCAGGATAAACAAAGACAATTCAGAGTTTTTAATGGAAAATCCAGCCAGGGTCAATTCCTTGCCCTGTCAGGTTTGGGCTTGGGCTCAGGCTAAGGTTTTGGCCTGATACTGCTACTTTAAAATAAGAGCCTCTGCCTGCTTTAAGATTGCGAGTGCTCTCAATCTCTCTTCTCAAACATGTTCTATTGTATAGAAACAATTAGACAATCCTTGTACACTGACTATCAGGCTACTTTGGGCTGACACACTGTCTGTCTGTTTGACTTGAAATTCTCCTGCTGTGCTTCAGGCACTGAGAATCTAGAACCCAGCTGTACTTGTGATCTATCTTGCAAGTCCACTCCACGGTCTCCCTATGACTGGTGATAGGGCTGCTCAGCTGTATCACAAACTTCATCCCTCTTTGGGGCTGCAGGTACCATTACTCTTACCCTAGCACTACTTTGCCTTATGATAGTTCAGTTAAAAACATCTCTTTTTCAATGGGCCTTTTCTTACACGGTAATTTTGGGTGGCTCCTGGAGCTCTTAACACTTGGATTGTCCACACATTAACACCTGGAAGTAGTTTTAAGCACTTGTTACGTGGTTCAAAGTTATGCCACTCCAGTTTTACCAATTTTAAAGTGGCATAAAGGGCACTTTAAAGGGCAGAATTTTCTCTGGTCTATGTTACCCACCTCATGTGTGGCTACTCACCACAGATGGGCCCCACCAAGTTGAAATCCTCCACTATCTCAGGATGCAGTGTCCCTACCCCGATGTTCTGTGTGGACAAACTTTCCACCCTCTGCACTGTACTATCCAGGGGCTGGTTCTAGCACCAAGTCAAGTTCTCCTCTCACCTCTGGGGGTGTGACCCCAGGATACAGCCCTGGGGTGTGACCCCAGGATGCAGCCCTGTGAAAACAGCCTGCCGAGCACATGCTGACTAGCAAGTACAAACATTTTGTCAATTGACCTCCAACTCACTCAGACAGCGTGAGCCAAAGGAAGCCTGCCCTGGACCCATCAGGCAGGTATCTAATTGGAGCCATGATGAGGTGCTGGACCTCATTGTGAAGAGGAGGGGACCATTGAAACTACAGGAAAAAGAAATAAGGGGACCTGGCAGAATCAGGCTGTTTATGAGAGGATTGCAGCGTAGATAATGCCACACGGATATCAGAAGAACTGGCTCCAGGTCAGGACCAAGATAAAGTCCCTGAAATCTCTCCAAGTGAGAGGCAGAGACTCCCAACAGGGTGTCCAAGGCAGTCAGGACCCTGATTTCCTTATGCAATAAGCTCACAGAGATCCTTGAGAGGGATCGTGCTGTGGCTCCTCACCACATGGTCCAACGCACAGTCTCAGGGCTGGTCTGCCATGACCAGCAAGAGAGGAACAGCAGTGAGACAGCCTCCTCCCAGAAACTGCTGCCCCCCAAGAAAGTTCTGAGGACCAGGTGTCCTCTGTGACCTTCTTCCTGAGCCCCATCATTGAACCGGGAACACAGGAGACCCAGGAGGTGGACCCAGGACAGGGTGGTGGCAGCTCAGATAACACAGACATTGAGAATGTTGCAGGAAACCTCTCTTGTAAGTTGGGGTTTGGGTGGGAGAAAGGGTGGCTGGTGTTTGACTGGTGCCATGTTTGGGAGCTTTGGATGGTGATGGATGGGGGCTCGAGGGGGCTTGGGGCTTTGGAGAGATTCTTGGCTTGGGGTGTGTCTGGCCTTGACTTGGGGGTGGAGATACACGTTTGTTTCCTGGTGCTAGCTGTGCTAGCTAGGTGCTGGGGTTTCAGGAGATGCTGACTGATTGACCCCTCATCCCAGGAATTGATCAGGAGGGCTAGGGCATTGGGCTGTGCAAAATGCATGACTAGCATCAGTCATGTGTCTGATGGCCAGCCAGCTAGCCCTACACAAGGGTTAATTATTTTATTCAAAGGACATCCCCATTCCTGCCTACCATCCCCATGCCACTATTTGCAAGTCTGTTTGCTGCCCCCCTCTTTGAAGGGGAGCCTTTAAGCTTGGTGAAAGGAAGCAAAGGAGCCCCTTGTTCCCATGGAGCTGTGGGACAGCAGGGCAGGTGGGGACAGGACTACAGCCATGGCTTTTCCTACTTCCCCCTCCCTGCTGCCATCCACCGCCAGCCACCTGCCTAAGAATGGCCCATGGGGACACCTCTCCCTGCCACTGCTGAGCCTGTCCAGGCAGGCAGTCACTGCCCAACCTCTTCCAGGTCATGGGGAATAGAGGAGAGCCATGGCTGGCCCCAGACAGCCTCCAGACCTGGCTGGGCTCTGGTAAATTCCTGCGCTCTGAGCCGGCAGACAGCCTCATCAATTTCAATAAACTGGAGCTACCTGCAGTTAACTGAAAATTTCCCATGGCTGCTCCAGGTAGCTTGGAGTCTGGCTGGCCAGATTGCAGGACATGGCTAGCTGGGAAGCGGGGAGACAGAGAGGGGTTGGGAGGGTGAACAAGGCTGGGAGCTGAATTGGGGTCTCCCACCCTGGGATGTCCAGGAGTGACTGGCATGGGCACCTTTCCTCTGCAGACTGAGTCTGTCCAGGCAGACGCGCACTGTCCAACCCTCCACCCCACAAGTTCTGGGGAGCAGGTGGGGAGCTGTGGTTGGCCCCAGACAGCCCCCAGACCTGGCTAGGCTCTGGTAAGCCCCATGCTATAGGCAGGGGGAACAAGGTTGTGGGGGCCAAATCAGGTCCCCATGAGTTGGGGCTTCCTGCAAGGGGCAGGGGCAGTAGCTCCCTCAAAAGTGCCTCCTCTCACTGCTTCCTGCTGCCCCAAGAAGCATGACCAGAACCCACCACCCCACCCCAATCCCAAATCCCAATTTATCAAAACACAAGTCCTTCTTTACTTCTTGATTTCTTTTTAAATTTCTATTTTCTTACTATTTTTTAATTTTCATTCTGTGGCTGACTTCCCTCATTTCACCTCCCTAGCCTGACTCCCATTTCCTTTACACCTCCCATTTACTTACCCACTCCCATCTCATTAACTTTCTACCTCCTAGTTTCAGGTTCGCACCCCCCCCGCCCCCCAACCTGTCACCCCACCTCACATACAGCAGGGATAGAAGCATGTCCTGGCTCCCCAGTCCTCTAGTGGCAACTCATAGCTGTAGCTCCTAGTCAGGCCCCTGCTTACCAGCTGTCTAGTGGCAAGTCACAGCTGTGCAGGTTGCAAACATTAAGAGAAGTTTTCTAACCTTAGGGCCTTGTCAGACTTCATGCTGAAAGCCAAACAAATGTAACCCAGGCGCATGGCGTTGCCTGTGGCCACCACTGAATAGTGGGATCCTGGGGTGCCCGGTAGCCAGTGACCTTGCCCAACCCTTCTAGTGGCTGCGGCAGGTTCCTCAAGAAGAGGGTCTCCCTGTACAGAGGACGAGCCTTGCAAAAAGGGTTAACTATATACAGGCAGTCCTTGACTTACAACGTTTTGAGTTATGGTGTTTCGCACTTACAGGGTTTATAAATTGACACCCTGTTTCAACTTTATGATTTTGAGTTTACAAGGCTTGATCTGATGTGGTGCCTTGCCAGCGAACAAGTTTACTGTGTCACCCATTTCCCTGGAGAACATCTGTCCAAACTTCCTTGGACACCTTCCTTAAGAAAGCAGACAAGACTCCAGAAAAACCTCCAGCCAAGACTTCTGAGAAGACTCCAGCCAAGAACCCTTCAAAAAGTCCAGCCAAGAGCCTTTCAAAAAGTCCAGCAAAGTCACCTCAAAGAAGTCCTTCCAAATCAATATGATTACTATTTACAATATAAGTACATTAATGTAGCTATATTAATCGTCTATAATTGATCGAGTACAAAATTTTGGGTTATTTTTGGTGAAAATAGGGTATTGGGCCTTGGTTCAGGAACCAATCCCCCATTTATAACATTGTTTCTTATGAGAACATTGGTTCCAAGTTATGTTTCGACTTCAGATGCGGTTTTCAGGAACCATTTGTGTGTAAGTCCAAGGCTGCCTGTACAAGATTTAATTATATACAATATCCATTACAAATAATCAAGCAGGTTTAATACATAAAGGCTATTAAAGAGAACATACAATACACACACACAATCCCAGTAATGACAGTCACAACATATAACCCTTCCTTTGAATACCCATAACCTAAACGGAGAGTACCAATTGAGTTACAGTCTTATAGGCTTGCCCATACTTATTTACACATCCAGTCAATAACTTTTATACACAAGGATGAATATGATGGCTCTCTGCACACTTAACAGCCTGGGGTGATGGCTTGAAAGGAATAGCCACTTCTTTGCCCCTCTCACTGGAGCATGGGCAGGTCTTCCTTGGTTTAGGTCCCTCTGTGGTTGCTTCAGGTGTCACATGCTCCCGGCCATCACTCCCTCACTGGCGTCTTTGCAATAAACTTCTCTCCCCTGATCTGTGTCCCCTGACACAGCTGGCCCCAGGGTCTGGGCTTCTGGCTCAGGCAGTCTCCCTGGCCTGTACACACACGCCCCGGCAGGTAATCAGGAGAGGGTTTTGTCACCGCCTTGTCCTGGCTTTCCACAAGATGCCTCCCTGAGGTAAGTAGGGTTTAGCATCCCCCTAAACCCTGCCTTTCCCCACCATGACCCAGGTGGCTGCTCTGGCTCCCTGTGGCTTGTGTCCCACCTCCTTCAACCCCATTCACAGGTGCACCAGGCCTGTCTCCTTCCCCATCCTGCTCCATGCACGCTCCCCCCATGCAGGGCTTGTGGACTTCTTCCCTGCTAAGCTGCAGCACCACTCTTCTCTATGTCCCAGGGGGGATTCCTGGGCTCAGACATCTCCCCAAGCCTGCAGCAAGTCCCTCCATGGCTTTGCAGGCTCCAGGGAAGAACCACCGCAGCCAGGCTCCCTTCAGTCTCCAGGGTGGGCCATTTCTCTCTCTTCCCCCAGGGTTGGGAGGGAATACCCTGTTATAGTTTCATGGTTTCACAGTTAGTAGGGTCAGAAGGGACCTGAGCAGATCATCAAGTCCGACCCCCTGCCATGGCAGGAAAGAGTACAGAGGTCAAACGACCCCAGCAAGGTGTTCGTCTGGCCTCCTTTTAAAGACCCCCATGTTGAAAGGGGGAGTGTCTCATGAGAAGCACAGCTGGGCAGCAGCATGGGCTGTGAGGGGCATTGGCAGGGCTGGGAGTGCAGGGGTCTGTGGGTTGGGAGTGAGGGGGGCTGGCAGGGCTGGGGAAGCAGGGGTTTAGGGGTGAGGGGCAGAGGTAGGGCACAGGCATATCACTGCGCCCCCCACAATCATATGCCCTTTCCCCACTCCTCCCCTTCCAAGGTGTCCTCTTTTTTGCTTCTGGAAATATGGTAACCTTACCTTTGCCTCTGTCCCTAACTGGGCATCCCCTATGTAGGCTCTTATACAGGGCACTTATACAGATGGGGAAACTGAGGCACAAGCATTGGGTGCCTCACCCAAGGCCACACAGGACCCCTGTATCAGAGGAAGGAGCCTTAGAGCTGTGCTGCTTGCCCTTTTGCCCCTGCCTCTGCTCCTGCCTGGGGTCTCTGCGCAGCCCCTACACAGAGAGCAGACCCTGTAGCAGTAAGTGTTAACTCCCTTCCCGAGGGCTGACATGATGATATCAACAGGAAGCTGCCAGCCATCTTTGTCTGTGCGTGTGTTAGCAGTTGCAACAAAGGCCTTTTGAGAGTAAGAAGTCACCCTGCCTTTCTTGAGCTATGAAATAACATATGGTGTCAGGAGTGGCTGAATCCTGCCATGAACAGGAATACAAATATGAGTTGGCAACTGAGTGATTCATAAATGACAGATTAAGCTCCAGCAGCAGCTGAGTCCAGCTCAGGGCAGAGGCTGGCTGCAGAAACAATGCAGGCTGGTAAAGTTACACCACCAGAACAGCTGTATTTCCAATCCCCTGAAATGTGTCCTAGATGGATCAGATATTTTAACCGCTGCAGGGAAGTGTCAGGTCTGAATAAAAAGTCTGAACCTTACCAAGCAAGTACTCTCATCTATTCAATGGGGGATCAGGCTGATGAAATTCTGATGTCACTGCATCTTACAAATGCAGAGAAAAACCAATATCCTGATGTGGTAGGGGCACTAACTGACCTTTTTTTTTGGACAAAAAATGATTTATGAACAAGCTAAATTCAATCTTCATAAACAGGAGACTTCAGAACCTCTGGACAGCTTTATCACATCTTTCCATACATTGGCTGAATCTTGCCAATATGGGGATCTCAAGGAAGAACTAATTAGGGACCACTTAGTTGTGGGTCTTCACAATGAAGAGCTCTGACAACGATTAATTTGGACCCTGATTTAACACTCCAGAAGGCTGTCACACAAGCCTGCAAATCAGTTAGTTAAGCAGCAACAAACAGAAATCAGCAGTGATTCCAAGCCTTATCCGGCATCAGCTAATAAGGATGAAATGAACATTGTCAAGAAACTATAACCAAAAATAAATAGAATTGACATGCACAGTGAACAATGGGAGTGGTCTCACTGGCACCCAAAGCAACAACCTAGTGGGAAAGGGAGCTGTTGTGGGTGGGTATTATAGGGCTTGAGTCCTTTCTTACCTGGCGACCTACCCCCTTGCGACATCAGGGTGAGATCTCCAAAATGGAACTACCCGTGTGTCCTGTTAGTTGTTCTCATTCATCTGCCATGTCTTGATGTTCTTGCTGGGAGACAGTATTAGCAGGTTTTTAGTGAGAATCCACTCTGTTGATTTCTTTGTGGGGCTTCAACCTCCCCTTTACCCCACCCTTACCACATCCCTGGCCCAAACGGGTGTTGTGGTTCTGATGCTCTCACTTTACAGGTGATCACTTTTCACCCATGCCTCCCACTGACAGAGACAGGGAAGGGTTCTCTAAAGCATTTAGCTCTTCTTTAGCAGTCTGAGATCTCAGCTCAGTGTCCTCAAGACTAGGCTCATCATGGCATAGCATTAATAGCATTCTTTAAACATTAACTGAGGAAAATAACTTAAACTTCTAACATCCAGCCTCTGCTTGGATATGCTCTTAGATAATGCTCTTATCATGAGCTGGACTCCAGGGCTCGCCAGTGCCTCACTGTGTCCTTTGGAGCTTGAGAGTACCCTTGTCTAGGTCTCTTCTCCTTTAGCTGCTGGCCTCTGGCCTCGATACTGTCCAGAGCTTCATACCCTGCCTTGGCTGCCTACAGGCTGCTTACTCCTTCGGGAGAACCACTCCCAATGCCACAGGTGTGGTAAAATCCCTAGACTAGGTTAACTTAAGATTCCTGCTAAGGAAGAGAGATGTTGACAATGTAAAAAGAAAGGTCTCTATGCTTTAGTTTGTCACTCAGTGACAGGAATCAATGAAGTTACAGAACAGGACTCAGACGATTGTACCATGTTACTAGATAAATTTTCAGAGTCTTCATCAGACCCAGGAGTCTGGATGACAGATATACAGCTCAATGAACAGTCAATTCCATTTAAAACTGATACAGGAGTGGCAGTTTCAGCTATATCTGATACCTGTTAAAGCCAACTTAGGGATAGGATCCTCCTTCCTCTCACTAAAAGTTACAGGGACCAGGTGACATTACCTTAAAAGTGTTGGCATCCTTTAATACAAAAATGACACTGAAGCAGAGAACTATAGACTAAAAAGTCTATGTGATCTGTAATCTTGCAGTGCCTTTGTTTGGCTTAGAATTTGTCCATTGACTGGATGAAATAGTGGACCAGAAATCCTTGGAGCAGTACTACAGAACCATCTTTTTAGATCTTGGAAAAACGTCAGGTGAATATAACATACCCCTAAAAGCTGATACAGTTCTATACACATTAACTATACAAAGATGAGTACCCTTGTCACCAGTGGACAAAGTAAAAGAAAAACTAGCACAAATGGAAGAAATGGGAGTAATCACAAACAATGAAGAACCTACTTAGTGTTTTAGAGTGGTGGTTATGCCCAAACCCAGTGGTAAGAGTAGGATATGTGTTGACCTCACACAGTTGAACAAATACGTGTGTTGAGAAAGACATTTTCTTCCTTCAGTTGGACACACCTTGGCTCAAGTTGCAGGAGTAAAGGTCTTCTCAAAATTGGATGCTAAGGAAGGATTGTAGCAGATTCTTCCAGCTGTTGAATCATCCACTTTTATTACTTCATTTAGATGATACTGATTTAAACAGTTACCTTTTGGAATTTCATCAGCTCCTGAATTTTTTCAGCTTTGGATGTTACAGATATTGGATGGCCTAGAAGGTGTTTTTTTATCATGCTGATGACATTTTGGTTTTTGGGACCACCAAGGCACAACATGATACAGACTGGATGCAACACTCAGAAAATTCCAAGAAGACAGATTTACACTTAATGAGAAGTGCACTTTTGCTACTTTACTCCCAGCTCATGTTTGTGGGACATTGGATTACACCACAAAGAATCCAACCAGATACAGAAAAGTTGCAGCTGTTAAGGGGTTACCAGAACCCAAGGATGTCTTAGAATTACACAGATTTCTAGGAATGACCACATATTTAGGCTGTTTTGTGCCAAACCTAGCAAGAATAATAAAACCTTTTAAGTGATAAAAGCATATGGCTCAGGGGTCCACTACAACAATCAGCCGCCCGCGAGATCAAACAAATAACTCAACTCATCCCTGATACTAGCTCAGTGTGGTTTGTAATGAGAAACATGTATTGCAACAGATGCTTCATCCTATGGACTTGGAGGAGTGTTACAATGTCAAAAAGCTGCCCATTAGAATCCTATTGCTTTTGTATGAAGAGTACATGCTTCACCTGAAGCTTGATATGCACAAATAGAAAACGAAGCACTAGCACTTACATGGCCATGTGAGCAACTCAGAACTTTCCTCATTGGCTTGACTTTTACATAACAAATGGATCCTAAATCGCTTGTGTCCCTGTTATGAGACAAACCCTTCGATGAACTCCCACCAAGGATCCAGAGATTTCATCTCAGCATGCTAAAATTCACCTACAATATTGTACATATTCCTGGAAAAGAACTGATACTCTTTCTAGGGCATGATTACAGACACCACTGTCTCTGGAAGAACTCTGCCAAGAACGAGATGCCACTGTTTACGTAGACCTTGCTGTGGAGAGGATATCCATATCTGTTGCATCGCAGATGAGGATTCAGGAAATTCAAGAAGCTGATCCTTTCTGTCAAAAGATAAAGAAGCCTGCTTAGAAGGATGGCCTCAAGTAAGATTCAAAGATTGTGAGCTGACAAGGTACCAACAATAGAAAGTTAATCTCCATATTGTCAGGGATTTAGCTGTGTTCCATAACAGAGTTCTGACACCTTCTGCTCTATGCCAGGATATCCTAGAGAAAAGTCATGAAGCTCATCAGGATACTACAGGATGTCAAGCCAGGGCTCGTCAGTCAGTTTGGTGTCCCTCCATCAATGATGACCTATAGAACTAGGTGGCTAGCTGTAAGGTTTGGGCTCAACACTGACCAGTCCCTGTAGGGTCTTATGATTGAATTACTAGCTTATCCATGGCTAAAGACCACTGGAAGTCGTGCTGGAAGTGTGCTGTGCAGCAGTTCCTTTAATCTTGCAGTTTCCGCCACTCATCCCCCCCCCGGCTGATTGGTCAAAGGGCCCCATCAGCCCTACTGCTTGTTGATCACCCCTGATGGCCAGGAGGCGAAACCCCTCATTTTAAATATGCTGCAGTTCTTGCTTCCCATCTGGTCAGCAGCAAATGGTGGGGCTGCCAGGGCCTCTCTGCTAATCAGCAGTAGGAAGCAAAAATGCAGCATGTTTAAAACCTGGAAGAGTTATGCTTACCTCTATTACTAGTTATGCTTACCTTACTATTACTGCCGTTACTTGGAGACGGCAGAGTTACAGACCAGCAGAGCCAACCCTAGGGGTGTGCAGGGCCTGTGTGTGTGTGAGTGGGGGGAGGACTGGCTGGAGCGTGAAGTCAGCAGTGTGTGGTAGCCGCATGGAGTGGTGGTGCCCTTGGCACATGCCAATGGCACTGTCCGCCGGGCCTGTATGGCACTATCCATGGGGCCCCTCAAAGCACCGGGCCCAGGGCAGTTGCCCCAATCCCCCTCACCCCCCAAGGGATGGCTCTTCAGACCACCATAATTGAGACTTATAATGGTGTTGAGTATATAACACACATCATGGCATACCTTCAGTTTTAAAAACAAATAATGGTCCACAATTTTCTGGAGCTGCATTTAAGCATTTTGCAGCCCAGTATGACTTTCAGCATATCAACATCGTCCACATTGGCCATGTAGTAACAGGGAAGCAGAACATGCAGTGCAGACTGTGAAGAGTTTGCTTCAGAAGAATGAAGATCTCTATAAGATCTGCCATTGATATACCATTCAACACCATCAGAGCATGGATGGAGTCCAACTGAGTTGCTTATGAGTTGACGACTCTGTACAACTCTACCAACTATAATAGATGACTTGGTTCCAAAACTTGTTGATGCACAGGAATTTTGTGAGAAAGATAAACTGATAAAGGACCATCAGAGACAGAATATAACACCAGGCATGACTCAAGAAATGTTCCTGTTCTTTCCCCACAGCAGGAAGTTTGAATTTCAGATGCAAGAGGACAAGGCACTGTCCAGGCTAGCAGGATATCCCATGTTCATTTTGGGTGGAGACACCTAGAGGTCTTCTCTGTAGGATTTGAGAGCATCTCCATCATATTCCACCTACTTAGTACACTAGGTCAGGATGTGCATCAGTTCCACCACATAAACTAGATTTATAAACCTATCTGCTTTAAATGAAAAGGCTTAATGATGTTACTGTTTTTAATATTTTCTTTTTATAGGGAAGTGAGTGGTAAAGACTCACAAGAGAATGATGTGTTTATAACCTCTCCTTTTGCGATGATTTTGCAGTTCTTTGGAAATCCTTCAAGTTTCTCCTGAGAAAGGGGGATGTAGTAGTAAGGGTTAACTAATTTTTTGAGGGCCGACAAGATAACATCAACAGGAAGTTGCCACCATCTTTGTGCATGTGTGCTAGCAGTTGGAATAAAGCCCTTTTTGGAGCAAGAAGTCTCCCTGTCTTTTTATGAGCTACAGGATTGCACAGGGCCCAACCTGAGGGTGCCTCTGGGTGCATCTTACCTTCATGGCTGCAGGCCATAGCAGCTTAGCAGGGCCCAGGTTTGTAGCCTGCCTGAGGAGGCATGTCTGGCTTCTCCTTAGGCTACACAGGACAGGCCAGGAGCACAGTTATGGGGACCTCACCATGCCCTGTTGAAGGGGGCAGGAGAGATGGTTCAGGAGCAAGGGGCACAAGCAGGGCTGGGGGAGGGCAGGGGGCTGAGGGTCAGGGTTTGGGTGGGGGTGAGTGGCTGGTGTTGGAACATTGTGTAGTTTGGGAGCTTTGGAGGGGGGTGGATTGGAGTTTGGGGGCGGCCTTGGGCCTTTGGGGAGGGAGAGAGGGCTTAGGGTTAGGGTCCATAGCTGAGATATCTAGGAATAGGGATTACAGACAACACATATTGATTATCCTCCCGCCCCAGGAATTGAGCAGGAGCACCAAGTTATTATCCTGTACAGGCTGCATGAGTGATATCAATCAGTATCAGCTCATTCTGGAGGTTTTGAAGACCCAGCTAGACAGAGCTTTGGCTGGGATGATCTAATTGGGAATGGTCCTGCTTTGAGCAGGGAGTTGAACTAGATGACCTCCAGAGGTCCCTTCCAACACTTTTTCTATGATTTATATGATTCTATAATTCTTTCAATGGTCTGGCAATCAGGCCTATCCAAGGGTAAATGATTCCACTGATGGGCCATCTCCTGCGCCCTGGAGTGGGGAGGTGAGGTGGGGAGGTGCTGAGGCCAGCCAACATCTGGGGCTGGGGGTGGCGAAGAGAGCACAGGTAGGGTGAGGAGGGGCAGGGGAAGGAATGCGGTGAGTAGCATTTCTAAAAGAGACCATTTCTTCTTTCTTCCTGTCTTAAGTCCCAGGAAATCCTGGGTGTGCCATTTTTTGCACCTGGGAGCAAAATTTCTGAGGCATATTGCTCCAGAATTTATTTGTGCACAGCATGCGGGGCCCAGTCGGAGCAGCCCGGGCTGGCAGGGGGTCAGCCTACCAGTCTAGGGCTGTTTTGATGAGGCTCCACATGCTGTGGAGGGGATGGCTGAGGCACAAAGGTGCTTCAGCGTGGGGGCTGCCTGCTGGCTAGCCCTGCACTGAAACACCATGTTTACTTTTCCTTTCAAGACCCACCCTCTGCCACTGTGTGATACAGGCTACTGGGTAACACGGATCTGTGGTCTGACCCAGTAAATGGCTGCTTTTATGTTGGAAGAGAACTGGTGATCAGGACTTATGGGTCCTATCCTTGCCTCTGTAGTCTTTGTTCCACAACTTACTCAACTGTTAATTAAGAGTGAGTTGCACCAAAGTCTCATTTGAAAGAATCTCTGGTTTTTATGGCCTCAAAGGCTAAGTACATACATTTGGGGAGGTTAAATCAGGTTAAAAATGGCTGCCCAGTTTAAACTTAGCTCATTTCAGTGCTGTGGGACCCGATTCCTTTCGCAACTCACAGTCCTCTCCAAGCCTCCCCGAGCCATCGACCGGGCCTCAGTGTCTGCCAGTCAGTCAGAGGCCCCTGGTGCTGTTTGCCTCATGCCAAAACTTCCCCTCCTGGCCCTGTGCCCTGCTTTGGGCACCAAGGGTTTTTCCAGCTCTCGGGGAGGGACAGGGGGGAGGGCACTGCTGGATGGGTTTACCAAGCCTTATGCCTGGGCCTTTCTTTTTCCGGGTCCTGCTCTAGGCTCCGGGGCTCTTTTAGTTCCTTGGCCAGGCCACACTGCAGGGCTCTGGATATATGGCCTACACCGAGGCTAACCTGAGCAGCTCCTACAGCCGGCTCTCTGTGTGCTGGTCTGCACACAGCTCCGTCTGCCTCCCTGCTGGGGATGCACACAGCTCCTAGAGCCTGAGCCCTGTGTGCCAATCTGCACACCACTGGGGCAAAGAAGGGATCCTGGTGGAGGCCCTTTTTGGGCACTTCCCTCTCCGATGTCCCTTGCTACCTTCCCTTGTGTGGCTCACGCCACTCCTTTTATACCCTCAGGCTTCACCCCCTGAAGTGCAGCACACCTGCAGCTTGCAGGTCCGAACTTGGTCCGGGAGCTCCTTGCCCCCTCCCTTTGGGAAAGGGGCAGTGCTGGCTCCCCCACAATTGGTGGATAGGCTCCACCAATCAGAATAAAGAATTCTCGAGCCTGGGACACTCCGGGGCTTGAGCAGGTAAGTCCACCACACACTTATGAACCTGGTCTCAGTGACTAGCAATCAGTATAAACCTCTAACTGTACAGAAGTTCCATGCATACAAACCAATCTAAAAACTGCAGACCCACTTTAAGATAAATCTGGATCTATGTAACATCAAACTTATTCAATTTAAGTCAAATCGGTGCATAGAACTTCTGTACGCTTTCCCTGTGCAGCCCCGGGGTTGGGAAAACCCAGCCACTGGCACCAGCCCCAGGGCTGCTCTTTCCACCTCCCCTGCTGGGCTATTGTTTCCTGCCTGGCCCCTTGCTCCCGCCCCCTCCCAGACCAGCCAGCTCTTTCAACTCCCATCCCACAAACCACTTTGGGTGCAGCCACTTTTATCAGTATTTGCTGCTGCTGGAGCAAAGCAAGTAAGTCCTGGCGCAGAGAGGGGCAGAAATGATGGGGGTGTAGGTTCTCCAGGGCCCTCCCATGGACCCCACAACCCCCTCCCCCAATTCTGCCAGATACTTCCAAACCCCAGCAAAACCCTGTGGGCTGCACCTGTGCCCCCATCCCATCCATGGGTCAGGCCTATCCCCACCCTGCCCCTCGCAGGTTGTGCTTGCCACCCCCACCCCTAACAGGCTGTGCCTCCCCCAACCAATCTGCCAGCCAACCCCTGATCCCCTCCAGCCTGCTGTAACCTCAGTCCCCCTACTAGCCCTCCCATCCTGACTTACCTGATATCGGGCAGCCATTTTGAACCATTTTAATTTCAATCTAACACCCCCAAAGGTCTGTACTTAGCTTTTAGGTCCATTCCTTCACTTTAATACCTACTGACTTCACTGGGTATGGCAATGGGTCGGACTGGGCCCTCTCTCCTTCAGTTCAGAATGACGACCTTTCTTACATTGAATCTTTCTATGCACATTGATGAAGAAAATTTAGTAACCTTCCTCATCTGAGGCTGTCTTAAAGTCCCAATCAAGATTAGGGTCACTAGTCTAGGTGTGTCACAACAATCTCTGTCCCAATGTAAACAGGCAAAGGTGGGAGAAAGTTCCCCCCGCAACATAAATGGGAATTATAAACCTTCCTGAGACAAAGGGTTAATAAACGAGCTGCCAGTGTCACCAGGGGAGTTTCTGGCTGATGCTGTAACCACTGTCTCATCCTTCCTTCCTGCGCTCTTTTTGCCACAAGTTATTTGGTTATAGCCATTTTGCTTCAGTGAACCAGACATGATGCAAAAGTTTCTGGACTTTGCTGCTCAGTCTGTGTTTTTATTTTTATGCAAAGTGGACAGAGAAAGGTGATTATTCTCCAGCCTGGATTTTTTCAAAGGTGACTGCTTCAGGCTTGCTGGTGCACAGACCAACCAGTCTGACCCTGCTATTTTCCGACGTCCCGGCAGTGTGTTGTAGGCGAAAGTGCCTTGAGAAGGAAAACTCCCCCAAATTCAGAATGGATGGAGCTGACAACAAGGGATGAGTTTCTATTTTGTGGTTTTAAACTGACACCAACAAGGGGAAATATGAGCACAAACGGTAACATTTAGGTTTGTGTCAAAGCTGGGGAATCCTGCAAATTGACATTTTCCCTTCAGGCTGTTAGTTCCCTCCCCTGTCTGCCTGTGCCTCTGTCTTGTTCCTTGCTTCTGTGGCTTTGTCTAGGGCAGTGGTGGCCCACCTTTTTGGCAGGTATGCCACTAGTTAACATTTCCCTCTTCCTCCCCCACACCAAGTGCTACCCTGATCCCTCCCTCCTCCCCCGCCCCCGGCCCAGAGGCATGCCTGGTAGAATCTGCACCCTGGGGTGCCAGAATAGCATCAGAAGATACAAGTCTCTGGCCCTCCGGAACAGACTGGCCACCCCTGTCCTATTACCTTGCATTGCTTTGGCTTAGAAATTAAAAGAAAACTCAGGTAAAAAGATTTCTTGTAAATATTTTAAAGTGTGGAAGACCAATGCTGTGCACTATACTTGTGCACAGCGTCTTTGATGAAGGAGTCTCAGGGCTGAGAGGGTGGGGCGGCAGCTTCATGTCTCTTACCAGCTGCAACAGGTTTATTATTTTATGGCCACAGCTGCAAGAGGTGTCTTTACCCTGTGACAGGCTTAGTTGAGGCCCCTAAAGATATTTTCGGTGATGGGTTTTCCACGCGCCCAGTGACGGTTCTGGGGCCTACGCTTCCCATGGGACAGAACAAGCAGGGCACAGGGATGGAGCAGCACTCTGGTATCTGGAAAGCCTTACGAGGTGGCACTGGCACTGACAGAACGACTTGCACTCTGCGTGCCAGAGACTGTCTGATGCCCCTCACTGGGCAGCTCCTTCAGCAAAAACGCTCTTAATGTGGTTGCTCCCAGTCACACCCTCTTGGCTCATGTATGCAGTACCCTCGCTGTCTGGGCTAGTCCACGGGCCAGTGTGACCAAGTGTTGCTGAGCGCTGGCTCTGGGGCGGCACACAGTATCCCCGGTATCTTGGTCTCAGGGCTTCTTGTAGGGCACTGATATCGGAGCCCTGGTGTCATGCCAGCTTGTGGCCCCACATCTGGGGCCACTGAGGGATTGAGGTGCCAGACAGGGTCAGGAGGAACAAGCAGAGCGTAGGGCCAGGCCAGCTCAGGAAGTCAGGGGATCAATCTGAGTCTGGGGTCTATTCTAGGAACAAGCTGAGTCAAGAAGCCAGGAAATCAAGCAGAGGCAGAGAGCAAGCTGGATGTAAGAGCAAAGCAGTTTAGAGTCAAGTGAAGCACTGCTGCCCAGACCCTTCCTCTTTTGGGTCAGGGTTATATGGGGAAAGTGGAGGATCAGCTGACTCTGGTTGGCTCCAGTGCAGAGATGTGGAGCAGAAAATTTTCCACGGGAAATTTTCCATTACTAAAAATTCATCATTTCATAAAATTCATTAGTAAAAATGAATGGATGCCAATACCATATTAAGCAAGCTTGGCAGTTTCAAAGTTGTAATTAATGTTTTTCAGGTGATTATCCTTAGGAAGTGAGTGAGAAAGCACATATATGTTTTACCAATTTGTAAACAGGAGGGTAAATACAGTCACATAATAATCCAAACCAAAAATCAAGTTATAAATTCACCTAATTGGCTTTGCAGGTCAAATCAAAACCAAAGCACGGTATATCACGCACAGTTCTTTGGGTGTGCTAAAATTAGTGTTTCAGTGTAAACTGTAAACAGTTTTCAGTGCCTTAGTTCTTTTGTTAAATTTAAACAAACCACATAAGGGAAGTAGATGCTATTGTGTATTGTCTTTTCATTTTTAAAAGTATTCCGATAAAAATAATTTCTTTTCACATAAAGTTTGAATGTATTTGAATATAACATTTAAACCACATTAAGCGTGCTGTATTTAATTATTTTTCTTAATCAAATATTTCACTTAAAATACTTGTGGCTATTGGGACATAAAATTAACATGGGGGTACTTTTTTAGTTTTGTTTAGTAAATATAAGTCAAATAAACATGCCAAATCAGGTCATGATCTATTTAGGGCATTGGAAAATTTTCTGGAAAATCCACATCTCTGCTCCAGTGCCAGTGAACTGGCAGAGGCTTAGGCCCTGCTGGAGACTCCAGGACAGCCTGGACCCACCTGTGGGACCAGCTATTAGGTGGTAGGTAGGGATGAATGGCTGTGCTGGTCAAGCTGAGAATCTAGGTTGATAATTGAGGTTCAGGGTTGTGGCCTGATACCTTAGCCTGCATGTAATTGGGGGTGCTTGTGCTGGAGGGATCAGTGCAGAGCAGCACCAGGGCATGTAGTGCTGCATGGGGGGTGCCCTGACCTGTTTCTGGAGACACCTGGCACAAAGGACTTGTTGAAGGGCAGTGATAAGGCTGGTTTCATTCTTGTTTGGGCGTGCTGGCCCTGGTGTGGGACTGCTAGGTTGGGCTGGGCCAGGGCAGAGACGTAGCTAACTAGTTCTGCACCCTGGGCAAATTCCCAACCTCCCTCTTGTGATGAGAAGGGGCTGGTCAGTCTTACCTTTCCTGGGAAAGCAAAGTTGTGTCCTGCATGCCACCCCAGAGACCAGGAAGCAGAGGCTGATGCAGGACTATTTCTGCCTAGACCTTGCCCACATCTTCCACTCCCTACTCCTTCTCCAGCTATCTTTCCTTTACTCCTAGCAGCACTTGCATATTTTACACACTAAGAGCATGTGCCATGTGTGCTGTGGGTTGGCCACTCCTAATTTAAATGATCCTTGGAAGCCCAAACAGCTTTTAAGGAGTTTAACAAAGCATTCACCTCCACATCCATTTTGGTGCACCTGGATGCTACCAAACTGTTTACAGGAGAACCTGATGCATGAAGCTGTACCATAGGATTACCTTACCAGCTGGATCCTTAAAAAAATGGCATATGCCTACTATTCCTGGGCATCAATGATATTTGGGGTAGTTATTTGCTATAAAAGCAGCTTCTGAAGAATGGTGGGACCTTTTGGGTGGGCCTGCTGCCATGCCTGCACTTTAGATTTGCTGAGTGGTCTGCAAGCTGTTCCATAGATTTGCCACAAAAAGTTAGCTGTTTTTCTCTCCAGACATTCTGCTCCTGGCTGCCAGACCGAAATAAATCTTTCAGGCTTGTATCACTTTTTTATTCAAGTCCAGCTCGCTAGGATGTCTCATCACACATTTTCCATAATGTTTTCTGCTTCACAGCACCATTGAGCACCAGGCATCCCTCAGTGATCTCAGCAATCCCTGCACTTTTAAAGGTGGAGTCTCAGATCAGAGGCACATTGCTTACAGACATGTTGCTGCTCATACTTGGTACATAACCGATGCATGAAGAGGGCATCTAGATAGCTTTGGAACTGTAACTCCTGTTTCTTTTATTCACCATGCAGCAAATCTTGAAGGAAAACACTTTACAAGAGAGGGAAACTCCCTGGTGATCCTTTGGTACAGAGAGAACCCCAGCTCTCAGGCCGCTCAATGCCTAGCTGAATTGCTCCATGTGATCAGAGCTGTTTCAGGTGCCTGTTGATTCCAGTAGCCTGTTGACTCCATTAGCTTGTGGTTAAGACGTGCTTCTCTACTTCCGCTTTCCCCAGGAAATAAGTGCAGCAGCTAACCAAGTGATTCACAGTGGAAAGTTTAAAAAGCAGAGTTGGAGCAGTTGAAGGCTTTAAGATGCCTGGCAGGCCAGCCAGATCACAGACAAAAGCAGAAAAGCCGGTTTCACTGGATATAGCTTTTGCCAGCTATGGAAGTCACTAAATCTGAGTGCAGGTATGTTGTCTGCCTTTTTATTTATTTTGGAAACAGCTGGTTAGCTGCTCGTCCAAGGAACATGGCCTCTGGTGACCTGACTTAGCAATTTGTTTTTATAAAGTTGCTTTCAAAAAGTAGACGCTTCAATGAAAATGTACCTCATGCTTGTGGTGTTGGGAAAAGAAGCAAATGAGGGAAGTGCACAAGTTAATTATGTTTTTTGGCTTAAGGGGAGAAAAGGAGTCAAAGATGCAGGTTTCATAGCTGTTTGATTTGATATAGCTCTGTCCTCTTACATGCTTCAAGTCCATTTATACTAGCACCTGATGATGTAGGCTGTTGCCTACAAAAGCTTCTGAACAGGTTAGACTCTGAGGTGCCCTACCCTGCCTTCTCTTTTAAGTGATCAGATGTGTAATGTCCTGGCTTTCATTCTGTGTTTTTTGATGATTTCTCTGAGTTTTTATTTTTTACAGTCATCTGGCTACTGAGTAGCTAGAGGTATTCTGTATTTTCCTTGGTGCTGGAAACAGCGTTTCATTGATCATTGGACCAGACCTTAGAATTCCCATTTTTCAGTGTTATTCACCTCTGCTGCTCTGATTCAAGCAGCAGTAAATCAGTGAAGACTTTCTTTTCTAAGTAGGTATTTGTAAGCTATTGTATTTCATTAAAAGAGAAAGAAAATGCAATTTACCTGAAAATGTACGTGTGGGAGAGGAGATGTGCCTGTTTAATAACTGCCTGCTTTGTAGTGTGCAGAAAGGCTTTTCAAACAAAAGTAAACAGGAACGCAGGTAAGAATCTGAGAATGAATCAATGATTTGCTGGAATGTGGCAGATTTAATCCTGCTATAAACTTGTGCAACTCTGCCTTTACTGGAGTGACTCCTGCTCAGTATCTGAATTTGATGTTGCTGAAGAACCAAGCACCTTATCTTAGCAAAAGATACGTGTCCTTTGAACAGTATGTAGCTCTCTCTAAGTCTGCAATGTGTCTTAAAGGCCACCTTCTCTTGCTTGTAGTGTGCAAGATAGAACCTCTGTCAACCAAGACGGAGCCTTTGGTGCGCTGTGCGAACACGTAAGAATCATTCTAGTCCCGAAATGTTTATGATTTGAACAGAAAGGACAAAGGGAGGGAAGGGAATTGCACATAGCAATATTAACTGTAATTTAACTAGTTCCTTTCTTTTGGAATGACTGAACTCAAACTGCAGACTCTCTACATAACATATAATTCCTACTTTGAATGCTGTAAATAACTGAGCAGGCCAGAGGGAAAACAGGGAAGAGCAACAGAGATCATTAGGGGAAAGTCCAGGCTGACTATATGAAGAAATAAGGGAAAGTCCATAATATAGAATATGTTGAACTTGGGCAAATAGTATTTATCAGGAACACTATAACTGCCTACACAGATAGCTAATCCGTAGGATGGAATTCTCCCCTGCCATGTCAGAGATGCATAAGCTTTCTTGAGCCCAGAATTTGATGAAGTGAGTCTGGGGTCTCAAAAGTTTATGCATCCCTGATGTAGTTTATCCATAAGATGCATCTCTACCCAGCTAACTATTCAGAAAGCTATATACAACTGAGAGAGGGAGAAAAGGAGCTAATATGGGTAGACAGGGGGCCAATATGGGTCATCTTGATAGGACTGGTCTGTGTAGATCCAGTTTATTTTTTATTAAAATCAATCACAGTGGGTGCATCTACACATGTGCTTTAATGCGCAGCAGCCTATTTTACTGTGCATTAAAGCATTGCATAAAAAAATTAAAATATGCTAATGTGCAGTAAAATATGCTACTATGCATTTAAGCATCACTAAAAAAAAGGGTGCACTTTTTGTATTGTGCATTAGGGCAGTGTAATGTGCATTTATTTAGTATCTTAGGGCATTTTTACACATGCATGCACCACAGCATGGGTGCTTTGAAAAGTGCCCAGTGCTGCAACACATGCAGTTGTATAAGTGGCAAAATATGCATCAGTATACAGAAAATGGTGGGTAGTCTGCTTTTGAACTAAAACATGTCGAAGGCGTTTTAGTTCAAAAGCGCATTGCCACCATTTTCTCCACACTGTCGCACATTTCATAACTTATACAACTGCGATCAACGCAGTATAGTGCGCATCAGCTCGCATGCGGAGCAGACTCGATTAATTGAGTCTGCTCCGATTTGCCAGATCTCCGGTGCGTCGCAGCATGGAAAAGTATGTGTATAAATGCTTATATTAGAGGTACTAAATTTAATGTGCATTAGGAAAAGCATTATTACACATGTAGATGCACCTAGTGATTCAGTTCTTGAGGCCTAAAGGATTTTAGCATCAGATCTTTGATTGTTTCCCATAAATTTTTCTTGTATCAGTCAGATAAGTTCTTGTTCTTTTGTTTTATCAGTCAGATAAGGGCAAGGGCTGCTGTAATGTGGTCTCACAGATTTCATTTTGAACATGGGGAAAATCTTACCAGTAAGTTTCACTTCCCCTTTGTTACCTACTGCCACTTTCTAAATTACAACACTGGGCCTAATATATATATATATTTTTTCCTTTCATGTCCTTTTAAAGAAAGGTTTCTTTTATTCAGACTTCTGATCTGTCGTTATCAGACACAAAAATAGTCTATAAACTCGTCAACAGCAAACAGTCCTTAGTAGTTGAATTTTAATAAGTAGAGAGAGGTAGTTAGCCATGTTAGCCTTAAGGTGGTCAGAATGCAGGGTGCATTTCTGGGTTAACTAAATAAGAGATACAGAGAGAGCACAAGGTTTTGTGAACCCAAGTTCACTTCTAAGGAAATAAACTTGGGTTCACAAAACTTTGTCCTCCCTTTCTCCCCCTATATATATAGCTATATAACTTAGTTAGTCTATAAAGGTGCTCGGCCTTTGACTAAATTTTAATGACCAAGATCAGTACTATGGTGGGATATAAGGACTTTGGTCCTTTTGAAAATGTATCAGTTATTTAAAGTATAAAGAGCCTCTATTCATGGCCTCCTAGTGCACTGACCTGTCCAGGCAAATAATTATCTTCCAAAGAGAAGATGGTAAGCTTGAAGGGTTTGGAAGAAACTGTTAGGAGATAGTAGATACTACTGTAAGGAAATATACTCAGGTCAATCTGGATAAGGAATAGATTAATTCAGGGGCCTTAGTTTGCAGTGCAGTGCATCTTCCTCAGGGCTGTTGGAATTAGCAGCAGACTAAATTGTAGCTTCTGTTATGAGGGAATGGTGTTTACACTTAGATTTATATATTGGAGGCTTTCTTACATAAACTCAACTCCTGAGATAAAAAGATTAAGATTATGTTTTAGGTGAAAGGGGATGTGACTAAGACTGTTTTTCCAGTTCTTCAACCCAGATTAGATTCTTGCTGTTGGTTTTTTTTTATTATGGCCACAATGTAACCCTCCGGAGTGCAGTGATTTACTCCAGCAAGCAGAACCTAAGTAAACTTTATCCCACATTAGAAGAATAGGTTAGCTATATAAATTATTAGGGCAAAATAAAAGACAAACAACTTGTCTATTATCAAATAATTAGAGCAGTTCAGTTTGTAGGGAGCCCTTGGGCAAGTTATTTCAATTCCTTGGGCATTAGTTTCCCCATCAATAAAACGGGTACAGCAGTATTGACCTCCTTTGTAAAAGTGCTTTGAGACCTACTGATTGAATACTCCAGATAAGGGTGAGGCCATATCTTCATTACTGGACCTGACCCACCCTTACTCAGGGGATCATGCTGGGTCCCATTGAACTGTAAGTATTAGTGAGGTTTATTTGCTTTAATAAGCATTTGCTAAATGAAGCTTCAGAAATGGAAAAATACCTAAATCTGGTGCTCTCTGTGCACTGTGGTCATGATAGTTTTTGACACCAAGGCATCTAATATATTTTGTGATAAAGGGATACCCTTCAGAATCCCTGCTAAAGCTGAGGCCTCCCTTAATGAAGAGCTGGCTTTGTAGAAGGCCTTCAGTGACTTTCTTCATCGAGCATGATCTCTCTCAGTGCAATGTACAGATCTGTGACAGCTCACCAGTGGGCTGATATCAAGCAGTGTCCTCCTACCAGGGCTAAATATAAAGTCTGACAAATACCCTTCCCACTCAGTTATGAGGAACCTGTCCTTCCTGTTTATTTTGTATAATGGGGTCCTTGTGTGCCTTCTGCTGAGTTACTGTGTTGCCTTCATTAATTATCTGTTAAGAAATCTTGGTGCTGGTGAGACATGCCAGACCAACAGTCCTGACATGGGTGTACACAACACGAGGGCTTACTTTGCCCTAAAGTGAAACGGTATTTTTTAAAAACCACCACTTCAATTTAGGAAGAATTAAACCTCTGTATTGTGTACAACCCCCCTAAAACTTCTCAGAGGTGTTTTTACTTTGCAGCAGCCCCAAAGTCATTTGCTGCGTCCCAAAGTCATTTAAGGTGCATTATTTAGGTTAGATATCAGGAGGCGCTACTTCACAGTCAGGGCGGCTAGGGTCTGGAACCAACTTCCAAGGGAAGTGGTGCAGGCTCCTACCCTGGGGGTGTTTAAGAGGAGGTTAGATGAGCATCTTGCTGGGGTCATTTGACCCCAGTATTCTTTCCTGCTATGGCAGGGGGTCGAACTAGATGATCTGCTCAGGTCCCTTCCGACCCTAGAAACTGTGAAACTATGCCGCCAAAGGTGCTACAGTGGGTGGAATTAATGTGCAAACAGCAATGCCATTATAGTGGTGCAAAAGGCATTTAACTCACTTTAAATCCACTTAAGTGTTGTCTACAAATGCTCCTAAGGTGAAGTCTCCTAGTTCTCCACAGAAGTAGTTTGTTCACGCTGCTTGGCCACTGTGCCTCAACCCTGATTTTTAGGCTTTGACTTAATCTGATACTTTATTCTCTGTGTCTATGTGAACCTTGGCCTCCCTGTTCCAGTGGTCAGTGATTTGGATAGTGCCAGTCATATCCCACTAAGAACAGTGTTGTGGCCATCAGTACATTCCAGGTGGGTTGGTGAATAGTGGTGAGAGGACAATTACATTCTTCATTGCCTACTACAGGTGTTCTTAATCAAGGTGCTGCAACACCCTGGGGTGCCATGGCAGCCTTTTAAGGGTGCTGTGAGGACAATGGTCAGCTATGCAAACAATTGCATGATTCACAAGAGAAACCCAGAGATTTTAAATAGGAATCTATTATATCAAAAATATTCTGATCCATGGTGATCTTTCCGAGCTCTTTACAACACAATTGCTCTACTATTTTTCTGCAGTCAAAAAAAGTGGAAGCAATGAAGTGACTTTTTCTGGTGGTTGCTTTGAGTCTAACATGGGGTGCATGGAGTCTAAGCTATTTGCTGTTCCCAGTCTTTGTTTCTGCAGCTTGCTTTTAGCCATGTGAATTGTAGAGTGGGAGTAGCATTTGCTGCTCCTGGAAGTTGTGTGGGGTGTAAGTAACTTGTGGTGGGGAGGTGGCATTTGACATGATTGGGGAGGGGGTTGGTGTCTGTCCAGTGGGGTTGGTGTGTGGGGGAGGGGGAGGGAGGAACAGGGGCTAAAATTAGCCTGGGAAGGCTGTGGGGAAGGGTAGGAAGAGCACAGCCTCAGGACTGGGGAGAGCGAGAGGGCTTCCCCAGCCCCAGGGCTGTGCTCTGAACGTCTACAGGTTAACCTGTTCCCAATCTAAGTTAGCTTGCCTCCTCAGGAGAACCAACCTTAGAAGAAGCCTGCCATTTTGCGGCAATTTAAACCACCCAGAATGCTGGCACAGATGGGCATTTAAATTGACCTAACCCTAGTTAGGCTGATCTAGATGTAACAGCTTTACATCCCCTACAAAGGCTGCGAACTATTAGCCTACTAGTGAGAATCTGGAAGTGAAACTGAGAGGCAGGATTGAGATGGGCAAAGTGCAAACAACAGGACACAGGCTGCATAGCTGTTCACAGGCCAAAGTCCTCACATGTATTTTAATCTCATGACTTCTAAACTGGTCACTAAATTTGGCAGGGGGGGCTAACTCATGATTTTTGAATACTTGGGTTGGCGGCACTGCCTTTCGCATCTGGAATAGCAAGTAAAAAAGCTGGTTGTAGATATTCTGCATGCAAAGTCATAATGTGTTAGGCTGTATGTTAGACGCTCCTGCTTTAAAGACTAGAGAAGTTGGGGGTGTGGCTAGGGTAGAGCAGGGCCTCCTGCAGAACTTGGGGCCCCTGGGCTCCAGTGGACATGGCCCTTGGCAGCAGAAGGGCTGGTCCAGCAAAGTCTCACTCACCCTGAAGTTGCTGGCTCATTTGCCACCTCTGTGGCAAGTGGCCCCTTGGCCTGAGGCTGCTTGCCCTGCCACCTCTGCTGCTGGCCCTGCTGGTTTGTGATTGTCAGTAAACTGGCTGAGCCCACCAAAGCCTTAAAATTCAGTGGATGGCACTTGTGTGTCTGTCTGCAGCATGCTAACTCTTGATAACTACTGTATTTACTAAAATATAAGACAAAGGTTTTTTTCCCCATTCAACATGGGGGGGCGGGGAGCACCTTGTCTTAGATTCAGGTATAAGGTGGCTGCATCTCGGAGTCAGAGTTGGAGCCACAGCTACTACCATCCCCACCACCTTCCCACTATAGCTTGCTCTCCTTCCTCTGCTCTGCACTGCTGCTTACCTTCTCCTTGCAGCTCTGGCTCTTGCTAGGGCCCAGCTCTTGCTGGGGGCAGGATACATGGAGCCCATGCTGCCTCCAGCCCCAGCCAGAGCTGCTGTCACTGCTGTGTGATCAAGCTGGGGCTAGAGGCAACATGGGGCATGCAAGCATTGGGTTGTATGTAACCAGGGGACCAAGTGAAAGTGGGGGCAGGTGGCAAGAGGCAGAAGTGAGGCCACTTGACTGCCCTGCTGCCTGTCCTATCATCACCTGCCCTGCCGTTGCTCCTTGCCTGCTTGCAGCAGTGGTAGGTGGTGCTGGTGGGGGGAAGGGACAACTTTAAGGCAACCCTGCAAAAATTAAGTTCCAGACAGGGAAATTAAAAAAAATATATAGTTTGTTTTCCATGTGAAGAATCTAATTATTGTTAAATTCAGAATCATCTTGGATTCGGCTAAATATGGTATATCCTGTCAAATCTAGACACTTGGGGAACATTGTAGGCATCAAGAGGCAGGATTTTGTAGAAACTGTACAACTGGAAAAGCCTGATTTCACCAGTCCAATTAATATGATTATACAGGTTTGGAGTACAGGGCTGACGGAAGGACCTGAGAAGGCTGAGGGAGGAAAGCTGGATATAGGGGCAAAGACTTGGGGGACAAGGGTGAGATGCCAAGATCTCCATCTGCCTGGAGCAGAAAACGGTTGTTCACTGGGCCTTATTTTAGGCTATTGAAAGCTTCTTACTCCTTTACTCCATCCAGTGTCCCCACTAGCTGTGCTGTTGTCCACAGAAGACAAACAAGGATTTAACCAGTCCAGTCCAGTTTGAAAGACTGGAGGAGAAACAAGCAAAAGTTTGGGAATGAAAGTCAAAAACCAGGAGACAAGATGAGGGTTAAGGAACCAGGAGGCACAGCAGCTACAGGCTTTAGTATTGACCAACCTTCAGTAAACTGCCACAAGTGGGCTTCAGCTTGATCAGGGGTGGGCAAAATATGGGCCATGGGATATGACTAAATATGTCCTACCAATTAATTCTATCGTGCCCACAGGCAGGTGGGATGGGTGGTGGCCCTGCACTAACCATGCTCAGGCCCTGGCAGCTCTGGCTCCAGGCTCTGCTGGTACCGCAGGGGGCACTGTGTGGAAGAGGGCTCGCTCGCCTGCCTGGCACTGTGCGGCCCTGGGGGAGCCACACTTGGGTCCTGGCAGCTCCAGCCTCTGCTGGCACTGCGGGCAATACTGGGCAGAAGCAATCCCGGCCCTCTCACCCAGCTACATGCAGCAGGCCCTGGCATCCCTGGTCAGGCTGGGCCAATGGTGCCCTGCCTACCTGCAGCTTGGGAGCCTGTGGTCATGCTGAGGGAGGTCACAGGGAGGCCGCCCGAATGCCCAAAGCCCAAGCTGGAAATGAGCTGATTCTTTTTTCCATTGAATGTGTTCCTTTGTTTTTCTTTAACCTAATTTTCAATATACAAGAATAAGACTTTATTCTGAGCTGCTGTGCAATCACCTTTATATAAACTACTCAAAAAAACATAGATCAGGGCAAAAATTATATTTTGAAATAAATTAAAATATGTTATAGTAGATCTTTGATTTTTAGCATGTTTTGTTTTTTATCTATAATTTGTTAAAACAATATCTTCCCCATTAATTTTATGTGTGTGGTTTTCAACAGCTCACCAAAACTCATTAAGTGGCTCTCGGGCTGAAATAATTGCCCACCCCTAAGCTAGACCCTACAGCAAGCAGGAGTAGCCTGCCTGGCATGTCTCTGTTGTCCAGTTCAATGCAAAAATGGGATTCCGAACAGTCCTCTTAACCTTGTCCTGGCCCTGACCGTACCAGCTAGGTCTACCTCACCTGGGTCCCTGCAGCAAACACTGCGCTTCTATCCTAGTGAGCCCACCATAACTCTGTGACACCTAGGGACATATGGCTTGGCATGTATCTTCTCTAGTAGTAAGTCCCTGCTCTCATAGAGTAAGTTGTAGCTTTCAAAGGATTTTTGCAGAGCATTATTTCCCCTTTTTTACATAGCAAGCTGAGCATGGGGACCAGAGTGACTTGCCAAAGGTTGCCCAGCAGGCAGTGGCTGAGCAAGGATTATCTGACTCTCACAAGTCCTAGCTCATGACTCTCATGTTAAGCATCGAAGGCCCATGCAAATTATATAGTATTTGCATAGATTCATAGATGCTAGGGTCGGAAGGGACCTCAATAGATCATCGAGTCCGACCCCCTGCATAAGCAGGAAAGAGTGCTGGGCCTACATTA
>NW_017728951.1:34819007-34833746 GCF_001723895.1 Crocodylus porosus | reverse complement strand
CGGAAGGGACCTCAATAGATCATCGAGTCCGACCCCCTGCATAAGCAGGAAAGAGTGCTGGGCCTACATTACCCCAGCTAGATACACATCTAACCATGTTAGGTATGTGAGAGAGCTCATTAATGTGATTTGCCAATGTGAGACCTTTAGGTTAAAATTTAAAAGTCCTTCAGTTGTGGAAGTTAAAATACAGTAGGCACACCTGAGTTAATATTACCACACCTAAGTTAAGGTGTTTAGCTAGAACTAAAACTAGTCTGCAGGGCTGTGAAATAGAAGAGAGTTATTACCAGGAATAGCTAAAAAGCAGAAAAAATTCAGAAGAAAGGATACCTTGATTAATGAAACATCAAGACCATTGAAAAATAAAGAGTGTCGTTAAAACCTATGGAACAAAGAGAGATTAGCAGAAATTGGGGAAATGATAATGAGCCATGAAGTCAATTAACCCTGTCAGTATAGTCTGCCCCTGCTAGGCAGTTTTAAAGTTAGGGTAAAGCAGTAATTGGAGGGGTGTAAAAGCTCCATTGTACGCCCCCTGAATCCATCCCTGGACACATACAATGTACTTTGTCCTAGAGAGACAGTTGCATGTAAGTTGAAAGGAAATCCATGGGTCTCCAACATCTCTTCAGACAAGGAAAGCAGCCAATAAGATGTTAGTGGAAAATTCCACAAGAAGGTAATACTTGTTTTTTAACTTCAGGTCTGCCTATATCATGGATGTAAGAGAAGAGTTACCAACTCAGCAGGATGATTTACAAGACGGAACAAAACAAAAGCAATTCCCTGACGATGGCAGTGATGTGGATGCCACTGTGCAGCCTGAGTCCCATGAGGAAGGGGAGCACCAGTGCTCTGTACTCCTGTGGGAGATGCTAGCCAAACATTTTCTGGAGTATGAGCAGGCAGCTCCTTTCCTCATCCCAGAAGAGCAGCAGAGGAGGCTGCTTGACTTCCTTCCCCACTTCCTAAAGGTTTGCTCTCTTGTTTTTTGTACTAATTCTGGACTAAATCTTTACTGCCATGCACATCGTGTGGTCATCATTGTTGCACTTTAAGAACATGCATTTGCATTCTCTCTGCATGCTGTGGTGGGTGGGTCTTTACTTTCTTTATGGAGGAGGGAACATGGCTTCTGATGGAACCAGGGGATCCTTCTGTTCTCGTTCCATCCATCTGATAATATTTCCTGGGGCTGTGACTATACTTTCCTGTGAAGGGATGGACACATTCTTTTGGTGTATTTGTGTCTGTGTATTTAGGAAGATGTGTCTCAAATTAGATCTGGTCTGAGAGGGGTTACACCATCTATAATCCTATTTAAACAGGGAAAGATATCATAGCTGGGTACGCTTTAGGACTGGGTAAACACTTTAGTGTACATAACCTAATGGACAAATGGAGAGCGGATAAAAAAAATGCTGAGTGGATGATATTCAGATCAAATTCTTGGAGCTTGATGATGATAAGAACAGTAATGATGATGTTTAGCTCTCATAGAGCCCATTTCATAGATAGGCTGTGCCTCAAATCCTTTACAAAGAGGGCCCAGCATCATCATTAGCCACACCACAGATGAAGAAGCTTAAGGACAGGGAGAAGAAATGTGTTTTTTTTTTTTTGTTTGTTTTGTTTTTTTTGTTTTTTTTTTAACGGCCACCAAGTAGGTCAGTGATAAAACTGTGACTAATACCCAGGTTTCCTGAGTTCTAGACCGCTGGTTCCCAGCTGGGTTGCTGTGATGTGGGGCTGCTGAGGGCAAGTTGAAATGCCAGTATGCTTCCTACAGTGGCAGATCGGGAAGCAGTTGTGGCCAGAGTGTGTGCTTATGCCACACCTGTTCCTTGCCCAAGCCTGTACACTCCTCCCAGAAACAGAGGCATGCATGGCATGTGGGACTGTCCCACACTCCTCTGTTTCTGGGAGAAGGATGTGGGGTCAGACCAGGAAGGGCTGTGGTAAGTCATGTTCTCTTACCATAGACCTTTTGGGGGCAGCACAGAGAGGAGGCAGTATTCCCCTTGCAGCCTCTCTCCCCACCTCCTCCTGCTATGGCAGCTGTTACTTTGTTAATCCTTTGACTGCTAAATTAAGTCTTCTACGGCCCTGATTGCATGCAGATGAAAGAGGGTTAACATGCTAGAGAGTGAGGGTGAGAACCTGCAGCCCCTGGGCGAGCCCATATGGCTGCAGTTAAGGCTCTGCCTAGCTCCCCCACTCCCCATTCTCCTATGCTGATGTGGCAGGCTTGCCAGTAGAAGCCCGGCTCCCGGCTGCAGCTGAAAGGCTCAGAGCAATTGGTGGGAGTATTCCCCTTCCCCACCAATCAGGAAATGGAAAGAGAGAGGCTTGCCTTGTCCTGACCTAGGGAGGACCTGAGGGGGAACTAACCCTTTAGGCTTTGCTATTGGTCCGCTCCCAATCCAGGGGCAGAGCCTTCTAAGGGGATAAAAAGCCAGCGTGCCCAGCATGTGAGGGGTGTTGAGGGACAACAAAGAGGGCTGAGGAAGAGCTGGTGTAGCTGACTAGCGGGGTGGAGTGTTTGCCCGAGAAGCATCTGAAGAAGTCTTTGCCAGACAGGAAGCAGCAAGTGGCTGCATCCCAGCCCCACTGTGGAGAAGGCTGCAGTGACGGTGCACAGGTTCCAATTTTCATTGGAATACTTGTAAAAATGTAAAGACAATACATAATAGCATGTACTTCCCTTACATTGGTTGCCTTAGTTTAAGCGGGGGGAAAAAAGCAAAGGCACTGAAAACTGAGACACTAAGTTTAGCACACCCAAAGAACTGTGCATGATATGCTGTGGTTGTCCACCCATCTACTTCAACAGGGTTTAACTCTTCCACTGAGGTTAGTGCTGCACCTCCAGTTCCACTGTCACTATCTGTAGAATCACTTGCACTACTTATTAGTTCCATTTCAGAGTCAGATTGAGGCAAATCTGAATCTGTATTACTTGAATTATTTCTCTTTTGCTAAAGGATGGTTTTACCAATGAGTCTATATGTAAGGGCAACTCATCATCACACTGCATCTTCTTCACTAATTGTGCTAGTGACTGATTCTCCAGAAGCAAGAGATTTTGAGAAATAGAAACAAGCTTAGCAATGTTAATTTGGTTTTTGGTTTGACCTGCACAGTCAATTAGGTGAATTCATAACTTTGGGTTTTGGTTTGGATTATCATGTGAGTGTATTTACCCTCTTGTTTACAAATCAATAAAACATATATGTACTATCTCACACTTCTTAGTGATAATCACCTGAAAAACATTAATTACAACTTTGAAACTGCCAAGCTTGCCTAATATTTTATTGGCATCCATTCATTGTTACTAATGGATTTTATGAAACAATGAATTTTTAGAAATGGGAAAATTTCCTATTAATAAAATAAAGCAGTGGAAAATTTTCTGCCCCACATCCCTGCTGCCTATGTCCTTAGACCAGCACCACTACAACCATCCAGCAACTGTTGCATTGTTGGTTTTTTCCCCTCTATGCTGTTGGGATCCCTGGGGTAACCCTGCACCTTTTATTATTGTATTAGGAAAGTGTTATAAGCTGCCCAGTATTGGTATTTATCGTATGAAATGTTTTATGCAAATGTGTTGTATGTGATATAACACTTTATGTGAATATTTAACTATTGACCCATCATTGCTAGTTGTTTTGTTACTGGTTCATCAACTAACCCCTGTTTTATCCATGAGTGCCCCTTCCTCCTCAGGCCTGAAGGGCAGGACTGCAGTTTAACCTGAAGTTCACCAGGAACCAGGCCTGTGCATGGGTTTACAGTTAGTGTGCTGGGTGAATTCATAACTCAAATAAATAAATAAAAGAGGGAGAGAGATTGATCTGAATGTCCTGGCTCTGCTCTGTAGGAAGAAGAAGGGAGCTATATATAGCTTGGCAGCCATGCCTCCCACAGCATACCTGCCCCTGCTGACCATCCCTTCATTTGGAGAGGGGGTACCTTTCTGCATACCACCCAGGTTACACTTAGTACAACACCCATTTCCCCTTCCCTACCCAAGGCATAGAAATAAATGGCTCCGCTCTGGGATGCTAGATTGCTCCTTGGTTTGGCATTAGGGATGCTTTGTTTGAAGTGGTATAAGCCCTGCCAATAGTTTTCAGTTTCTTTCTCCTTTTATTATGTCTATTTCTGTGACAAAAATGGACCCAGTATAAAGTCCTGAACACATCTGGTCAAATACTTGCTGATTTAGGCCAGTGATTCTCAACTGAGATGCCACAAAATTCAGAAGAGTTATAGAAAGGTGCCTTGAGCCTGAGAAGGTTGAAAGATCCACTGATCTAGATTGTGTTGCCACAAGTTGTTAAACTTGTGATTCCTCACAAATCCTATTTTTTCAGCAAGCTTTCAGGATATCCCCAATAAGCACTGCTCCTGGAAAAGGGCCATGCACACTGCCCACTTCTTCTGTTGGTGGGACCCCAGAATGGTGCTTTTATAAGGCAGCGTCTCGCAATTATCAGTAGCCAAGGTGATGGCAAATGATATCATACTGCGGCAATGGATCTCATGTAAGAATCTAGTGGGGAGGGATAGAAGTCAGGACATATACCAAGTCCTTGTATATGTCATAACTCCATCTGGTTGGGAGTCATGGTATATGAAGATCTTGTCCTTTCCATACCTAAGATACATATTGGGGCCCCAAAATTTTAACGCAAATTTCAGACATCACCTAACAATCAAATTCTCTGCAAAAATAAAAAGTGTTTGAAAACAACTTTTTTGGGTGAGATCTTTTGACTGGCTGTAACAATGACTTCTCAGTTCTTAAGTGACAAAATCTCACATTGCTGCTTTTTGCCAACTCAAGCCAAGAATTTTAAATAGGAGTGCAGTGGGGTGGATTATAGAGCTGGCTTGTTCATTGCATATGGAAAGCATCAGAACTTTCCTCCAGGGGTCAAATAGCTGTGAAGGACTTGGGGGGGGGAGTGGAGTATTGTGCAATATGCGTATGGTTTCCCCTGTAGGCTTGGATGTTCCAAAAGGGAATGTGAAATGCACGCGAGTCTCTTCCCATTGCAGTTCTTTGTATCCATTAAGTCTGGTCAGTGTTCATTTGATATGTCTAGGCACATGGTGGCTAATAAATCGTATCTTTTTCTGATCCACCTTCTTGGGAACAAGTATTGGTGGTGAAATGCATGATTTTTTAGGGTTTGGCTTTATATTTTCACCAATAACACGTCAACTATCTGAACACTCATGAGCGGCAAATAATATGGCCCCACTAGCAAAAGAGCCAATTGTTTGTGTTGGTCCATCTTTGGTCTTTCCATTTTACTACTACTCCCCTGGCTCTCTTGACAATCACCAGTGTGATCAATCATGTACCACCTTTCTAGTGTTCTGCCAGCTATTGTGAGAGTAGTGGCCTCTGACATCTATGAACACACACATTCTATATCCATGTTCGTCCAGCTGGCTCAGTGTTGTTCTGGAGAAACAAGTACTTAGGGTGAAGTTACTTGTTACACCTACACAATACTAAATCTGTGAAATGTTAAGCAGTGTTAAAGTTAGAAAGTGCTGTGAGCAATCACATGGTAAGAGTTAAAACTGTTTCTTGCTTGCACCGTTCTGATTTTGCTACTAGAGAGCTGGCAAGCAAGGGCAGGGCTAGGAGTCAAGACACCCTGGGATGGAGGAGAGGGTGCTGGGAATGATGCATCCTAGACTGTAGATTTCTCATTTATCTCTGTGAAGCAGACTGACATTACTTTAGCATGAGCTAGGTAGCCTGGCCCTGAGTTAATCCTTCCCTGAAGTGGCATAACTTTGAGATGATGAGACGGCACTTAGTACATTTTTAACAAGCATTAACAGTTTGTTGCTTCCCTTCCACTAAGGTTTGTTTAGAACAGGGGTGCTCAACCTCCAGCCTGGGGCAGGTTGCTGGACTTGATGATCTTCTGAGGTCCCTTCCAGCCCTAATGTCTATGAAATCTATGAAATGTCGCCCATGGAGCCTTGGCACCCATGCTGCAGGGCTCTCCCAGGTTGGGAAATTTGGTGGCAGGGGAGCAGTGGCCATTAATGCAGCCACCTTCCCTGCTCCACCAAATTCACAAATCCCAAGCCCTGCACTGCCTGTCACAGCTGGGCTGTGCCCCCTTCCCCCCCCATTAGGCCAAACCATGCCCCCTTCCTCTGTCTCAATTGGTGCTAGGCCACACCCCCTCCCCCTGTGGGACCAAGTTGGAGCCAGGCCATGCCCTCTTCTCCCCCCCCACACCTCTACCCTGTCCCCTGTGTGGCCAGGTTGGGGCCAGGCTGTGCTGTCTTCCCCTCCAGTGGTTTGGGCCATGACCCCTTCCTCCCCTCCCTGCCCAGGGGCTGGGTTGCAACTGGGCCATGCCTCCTCTTTCCCCGCAGGGCCAAGCCATGGCCCCTTCCCCGAGAAGCTGGCTTGGGCCCAGGCTTCCCTCCACCCCCTTCCATGGGGCTAACTTGTGCCCATCATGCCTGCCCTGGATGCACTGTCCATCCAGCTTAAGGTTAGGAAAGGTTGAGCGCCATTGACTTAGGATAACGGTCCTGAAGATGAAAAGCGAAAGTCTCATTTGACTGCTATTTCCTCTTTTGCCTTTGGCTTTGTTTGCCTAAAAATATGAGTCTCCTGAGTCATACGTCTTTCCTGAGTTGAAGGCCTTACTTGTATTCATGAACATCAGTCCTACCCCATGGGAGTGCCCATATAACTGACGCAGCAGAATCCCTCTCATTCTTCCTGGTTAAGATTTACAACATTGAAACCTACCTAACAGTCCTGAAAGGGACAAACCTGGCCCTACTGAGTAATTGGCAAAATATTTATTGACTTCATGGGGCCCAGGATTTCAGCCCTGACCTTGAGAGGATATTCTCTTGAACTGTTTGGCTCAAACTGTTACTGGTTTAGGTGGTTTTCAATAGCCATAGCTATCAGTAGCCATCCTATTACGTCACAATAAATTGAGGTAGAAAGGGCTGGGCTTTCTTGTGTATCAGTTGCCCTGAGATGACTGCCTGGGGCATAATCTTACCTTGGGGTAGATAAAACCTAAACTGTAGTATCTTAGACTTTAGTGGGTGAATCTACACAAGATGCTTACTGTGGAGTTACCCAATTAGCTTCACAGTTGAGTCTCAGCATCTATGCATGCAACCCTATTAGGCTGCGCTCAACTAATAAATGACACCATAGGTTAGTAACTTGTCAACACAAGTACTGTCCTATGATGGCATTATTTAGTACGCTGCAATGCATATGTAGATGCTGACGGGGCTGGTTTGGGTATGAGAGTGCTTCAGCGTGGGGGCTGCCCACCAGCTAGCCCTGCACTGGAGCACCTTCATGCCCCAGCAAGCCCCTCTGCAGCATGTTGAGCCATGGTGGGGAGAAACCCTGGGCTGGCAGGCTGACCCTTGGGACCCTTGCTAGCTGGGGCTGCTCTGACCCAACTCAGTGTACCGCAGTTCTGGGCACATGTGTAAACACAGTGCCCAGGAACAATAAACCCCAGTACAAACTGTGCCAAAGTTTATTCAGTCACGTTGATTGCACATGTAGATTAGCCCAGTGAAAGAGCTATGTTTACTTACTGCTGAGTAAGACTGTGCACCCAGGCAGTCACTATGGAGCAGCTGGTGCACAGGAAAGCCCCCCCATTATCTTTTCACTTAAGTTTTTGACATTTCCATACCCTTGGATGTATAACTCTGCATAGGCTGTCTGACAGTTCGGTAGTGCAGCAGTGAGATGTAGTCTCTTGTCCAGGGCAGGTTGCCATAGCCAAGTCTAGCTTTGAGTTTCTGGCACAATATAGCCTTGAGTTTCTATTGTCCATTCCCTATGAGTATTTCTGTTAGGCACCTTGCTTTCCTACTCCAACCTGCTTAGTGAACACTCTTGAACGCTAGTGAACACAGCTTTGTCAGGAAATGTTCTCAGATGGAGTTATTCATTCTGGCTTGGCCTCAGAGAAACTCAGGGAGTCACATTTGTTGAGGGAAAGACAGACTCTCTGTTTTGGAAGAGTTAAAAATAAGGGAGGAGATGGATTGATATGTATATTTTGTGGCTGAGTACAGAAAAGGAAAAAGTAGCTGCTTTCTTCCATTTAAAACCAAGTCTTGCAAAACTACTGGTGTAACCTTTATCCCTTGAGGATGGAGACCCTTTATGCCAGTAGATTCCACTACACTTCTATTCAGGAATGAGAGGTTAGTCTCTAAAGTATGTAACTAGGTGGGAGCGGGGGGAGGGAGGGGGTAAGAAGGGCATCAATCCCGGGTGCTGACTATTGAGGGGGTGCTGGATTTGCTGCCTGACCCCAAGAATCTTTGCCATGGCATGTGCAGCCCTGCCCAGCCCAGCCATAGGAGTTGGACAGGGCAATACAGCACCCAGCAATGTATTTGAGTGGCAGGCGCTGAACAGAATGGTGCTTGCTCCCTGCCGCTCCTGGGGAATCTTTGCCATAGCAGGAGCAGCTCTGCTCCCAGTAACTTGGGGGTGGGGAGGAGAAGGGAGGGAGAATAACAAAAGGGGCACCAGGGATAGTTCTCAGAGCTTGGCCACAGAGCTGTTGCTGGCCAAGCCAACACTGGTATAGCTGCAGTAACCTTCACTCTGCATCCCTCTTCTGAACCCCCTTCCTTCCCTAGTGGTCAGTATATACAGTACCTTCCCCCCACTCCTAGGCACTGAAGGATTTATACTTCTGTGTGTCACCATGCCCTGCCTTTGACTCAGGATTGTAGAGGGCTGGCTTGGTCCCTGGGACAGGCCAGGGAGGCTCTGACCTCTGTTGCAATGACCTTCATTGGCTTGTGCAGTAGTTTAGAAGCAGTGGGGTTTATATTTACCTGAACTGCTTCCTGCTCCATTGACCTGATGCTTCCTGATCCACCTGCCCATTGTCTATCCCAGTACTCTGCCAGTGCCTTCAGCTGCAGGGGAGCAGTACTGTGTTGGCAGAACTGGCCCTGCAAGTGGCATGCAGGCTTTTTGCACCCCAAGGTAAGCACTGGGGCATTGCTTGCCTCATGCTTTTTTTGCACAAGCCCAGCTGGGAGGAAGCAGGCCCAGGGCAATGATGAACCAGCATTAGGTCTGTGACTGTAACTTCCCTGCCTTCTGAGGGAGGGGAATACCAGGTTAGCCAATAAAGACATGGGAAAGTTAAAAATGTCTTGAAATACCACTAGGTTTTTCCTGGGATATTTCGAGCAGATTTTCAGCTGTGCTGAAAGTTTAGTTTCCCTACATTTTTATGCTGGCAGCTTCACTATAAATGTGATAACTTTCAAGTGAGAAAATGTTCATTCCAAACTGACCTTGTTTTTGAACAACAAATTGCAGGTTTCATGTGAAGTTGGGAGCTTTCCCTCCTAAGTTTGCAATGAAATATGAAAGCTTTAAACCTCAGGGTTTCAGACTATATTTCAACTGTTTCGCATAATGCTGTTTAGCAGTTTTTAGCCAGGCAATTAACCCAAAATAAATTGGATCAGCCAGTAGAAACTTTATAAATTCTTCATATGTTTCTTAAATAGGTATTTAATGGCAGACTTCTTCCACTGGTTAGGATATATTTTGGAGTGAAAACTTTCCAAGGACTGAGGATATTTTCTGTCCAGTTCACCAGTGTAAAATGCAGGTAGCAGAGCCTTTGCAGATCTAGAAATCTAAGAATTTAGAGTTGTGCAGAAAGGCAGGAAATCATATTTGTTTATGATTTACCATTGTCAAAAAAATAAACTTTAGCACATCTGGGAGGAAGTGTTTCTGTTTCCCTTGAAGCATACCTAGTGCTGCAGAGGTATTTTACATTTGTTCAACAAATTCTCTTTGGCCATGTTAGAAGTCTTTCAATTGTATTTTTTTATTGTGCCTGTAAAACGAGTTTTATTAGAATCGTGGAAAAATTAAGGTTGGAAGGGACCTCAGGAGGTCATTTAATCCAACCCCCCCCACTCAAAGCATGGGCATCCCCAACTAGATGATGATCCCAGCCAAAGCTTTGTCTAGCCAAGTCTTAAAAACTTCCAAGAATCAAGATTCCACTACTCTCTGGGCATCCTACTCCAGTGCTTTACTACCCTCCTAGTGAGGGAGGTTTTTCTTAATAACTAACATAAATTTTCCTTGCAGCAACTTGAGACCATGGATCCTTGTTCTGTCATTTGCCACCAGACGAGCATGGATGTGAGGTCTGTGGCACCTCAGACTCATCTGCAGTGCCACTTACCACGTATTCAGCTGTGCTCTGCGCTTCAAGGAAGCAGCGTGGGGCAGGATATTGGACCCCTTGGATATCCAGAGGTCAAAAAAACTCATGCAAAAAAAAGCAGAGCAGCATACATAGGGGCAGTACGTGCCGCTCAAAACCAGAGCCTGGCAGACTGGAGCCACGTTCCGGCTGATGGCCAGGCTCCGAGGAGCAGGATTGCTGCTGCTGCAGTCTCAGGAGAACCCCAAGACCTCAGGTATAGGGTTACCATACAGGTTTTACTGGACATGTCCTCTTCTTGAGCCCTCTGATCCTCTTCTGGATGGGTATTTTAAATCTGACTGAATGTCCAGGATTTGCTTTTCTCCACTGGTGGGAGCAGGGGGAGAGCAATCGAAGGCACCAGGGAGTGCACACTCATGCGCTTGCAGCTGCGGAGGTGCACGCAGACCCATGTGGTGCTCCCTCTTGCCTCTGATCGCCCTCCCCCTGGTCCCAGCAGTGGAACAAAGCAAAATCCTGGACATTTGGTCAGGGTGGGGGCTGGGGCTGTGACAGGGCAGGGGGACAGGGGGATTGCCCATCCCTCCAGCAGGTGAAAGGGGTGGGGGGCCCTTTGAGGGCAGCAGAAAATTCTGTGGCAGGACCGGTGCCTGTGCTCACAGGAGCGGAGCGGCCAGGAGATGCTTAGGGGGTGGGGGGAGGGGAAGTGGGCTGTGGCCAGGCTTCCTGGCCCACGTGGCAGTCCTATCCACAAGCATGGGTGGGGGGGACTGGGTTGGGTGTGCAGGGCACTGGCAGCACCAGGGGGCTGCAGGGCACCAGCATGGAGGCGGGGGGGGGTGGAGTGTGCAGGGTACTGTGGTTTGGGAGTGAGGGGCACTGGCAGGTCTGGGTTCAGTGGCGATGCATAGGGGGTGCACCCCCTGAGAGCACTGGAACACCCCCTGACCCCTTCTGGAACCTCCGTGGTCAGTAAGATTGGCCAAGGGAGGACCTCCCTGGTTGGCAGGATTGGCGGGGGGGACCCCGCCCCCCCCCATGAGCAAGATTGGCTGTGGGGGAGACCTGATTGCTGGGGGAGGGGCATGTACCCCCCCCGACTAAGGCGGCACCAGTCACCCATGGCTGGGGTTAGTGGGTTGGGAGTGAGGGGCAGCAGCAGGGCTGGGTGTGTGTGGCCTGGCAGTGAGGGGCAACAGAATGGGCAGGGGCAGGGCACCAACATGTCACTGCCTCTCTTCCCCCCACACTGAATGACAGGTGTCCTCTTCATTGGACCTGGAAATATGGTAACCCTACCCAGGTAACCCTGCTGGGGTCAGCCCAGTGCTGGTCCCAGCCTCCCTGACTCCACCCAGGGTAACCTGCCATGTGCCAGAGGGCCCTTGGCACACACGTTCCCCAGGGACAACTAGTGGTGGCACAAGGTCCATGCTAGTGTGAATGTGGCCACTGACAGCATTCTTGCTTCATTCTCTTTGTAATCATTTCAGGTAGTTGAGGGCTGTTATTAAATCCCCCCTAAGTCTTGTCTTGTTTTCTCAACATGATTGCTTGTGGAAATCAAATTTCAAAATCTCACTAACATCCTGATAGTGAATTTTAAATTCCTAAAGACCTCAATGACTGTGCTGCACAGCACACAGGGAGCTCTGGATTTCTGCTGGCCGCAAGTCTGATGTCTATGGTGAAGGATTTCCCCTGTTTGTTGGGATGAATCACCAGAGCTTTGTATAAAGATGTATAGCCAGCATCAGTTAGCCTGTTTCCAGTGGTTTAGAACTACAGGCAGTCCTCAGCCCTATGAACAACTGGTTCCTGAAAACCTCATCTTAATTTGAACTGTAACTCAGAACCGATTTTCCCATAGGAAACAATGTTATAAATGGGGGATTGGTTCCTGAACCAAGGCCCGATACCCATTTTCACCAAAAATAACCCAGAATTTTGTACTCGGTCACTTATAGATGAGTTATATAGCTACATTAATGTGCTTATATTGTAAATAGCAATCACATTGATCTGGAAGGACTTCTCTGAGGTGACTTTGCTGGATTTTTTGAAGGGCTCTTGGTTGGACTTTTTGAAGGGTTCTGGGCTGGAGTTTTCTCAGGAGTCTTGGCTGCAGGTTTTCTGGAGTCTTGTCTGCTTTCTTAAAGAAAGTGTCCAAGGAAGTTCGGACGGATGTTCTCCAGGGAGATGGGCGACGCAGCGACCTTGTTCACTGGCGTGGCATCGGATCAAGCGTTGCAAAGTCATCAGAAAGTTAAAACAGGGTGTCAATTTATAAACGTTGTAAGTTCAAAATGTTGTACCTTGAAACGTTGTAAGTTGAGGGCTGTCTATATGGTGATTTGTACCAGAGAAATTCCAGCTAATTAACTCTGAAGAGAAGGCTGTTTTTTCACCACGTAATGAAATTCTACCCTGTCCTTCCTTTGAAATCCCCCTAATTCCTATTTGGTAAACAAAATCTCAGCTCACATTGAATATGTTGGAATTGTCATCAGATATAGGTGAAGCCTTAACTGCCACCCCTATATTTAAGATGGCTGCAGTGGTGTTCCTGTTCAGACTTACATCACTGGCTTTCATCCTATCTCTCTGTGTCACTCAGTTGATTACAGCCTTTCCTTTCAAAGACTGTTTTGGTTCTGCTTCTGGCTGCAGTAGGAGGTGATAGGTGACTCCCCAAAGAGAACATATGGCATCTATGACTCATTTGGGGTTATGCACTTAGATGGAAAACATTATCCAATGTGCCTGTGAATCATGCCCAGACTAGAAGCCATTGTGTTGTGTCATAATCCTCCCATCTTCCTCTGTGGCTCTTCAAAATGATAGGAATAACAATAGCCCTAATTTATTACGTAGTTGGCCATTGGGGTACTATGGTCCCCTTTAGCATTATCCAGGAATCCCAAGGAACATTAAGATCTTCCCAACAACAGTCTGACAGAGCCTTTAACCCTGTATAAGGTAGGTAAGTAGGTAGTAAGGTCATCCAGCAAGCGGTTTGCCCTATGACAGAATTACAATGAACACATGAGTGCTCTGCTATCTACCAGATGGAGTTCCAAAGAGCTAGACTGTTCTCAGTGGTGGCAGATGACAGAACAAGGGTCAACTGTCTCAAGTTGCAGCAAGGGAAGTTTAGGTTAGTTAGTAGGAACAACTTTCTCACTGGTGGGGTAGTGGAACACTGGAACAGGTTACCTAGAGAGGTTGTGCAATCTCTGGCCTTGGAGATTTTTAAGACCCAGCTAGACAAAGCCTTGGCTAGGATGATAAAGTTGGGATGGTTCTGCTTTGGGCAGGGGTTTAGACTAGATGACCTCTCAAGGTCCATTCCAGTCCTATTTTCTATGATTCTGTGAGTCAGAACTGTGCACAGTATATCCTGGGCCTTGATGTGCTTGCCGCCAGAAGCATGCTCCTAAAAATTAGGGGGCGTGTGCTTTTAGATTATAATGCTCTAAATTATTGCCCTAAAGTAGCAGTGCAATGACCCTGGATCAATTAAGTGACCTTGGCTTTCTTGCAGGTCAAGTTTGATGGGCTAAATTGTCATTTTTATTATCCATCCATATCTTACATTTTAGGAAGTTGTGCAAGAAATGAAGATATGATCTCTCAGCTCCTGCAAGATACTTTTTTTTTCCTCCCCTTGCCAAATCTAAATAAAATTAGCTGGGCAATTTATGTTGATTGGCATTATAATTATGTGGTTGTATTGCTTCTTTGATGTTATATAATGAAAGTGTTGTTTTTTTCTTTTCTGGGTGGGTTTTATTCTGTCATGGAAAAAAATAATGGCTGGAATGCAAAAGGGCTGGATGTGGTCTGACTAATTTCACTGGGCCATCTGGATGGTGCTAGATTGGGGTGGGCAAAATACAGCCCATGGGCTGGATCCAGCCTTCCAGGCCATTCTATCTGGCCTGCAGGGCCCCTAAAAAATTTAGAAAATTAATATTTATCTGCCCCTGGCTGCCTGTCATGTGGCCCTCAACATCTTGCCAAAACTCAGTAAGTGGCCCTCCGCCCAAAATAATTGCCTACCCCTGTGCTAGATGGTCCCTACCCAGAGAACTCTGGGTCTTTCTAGAGGCTGGTGACAGGGGGAAGGAGATAAGCAAGGAAAGCAGAGAGTGCATGGCCTGTGTGAGTGTCTGCCTACCTGCTGCCTGCTGGAGTCCACAGAAACCTGCTGGTGTGAAGCCCCAAATAGCGGAGACAGAAAATCTGCTGTGTGTGGACAGCAGCTGAAAAGGCTGGAGTGATGGGACAGGGGCAGCCTGCTGCAGTAGAGAAGTTGAGAGTTCTGGGGACAAGATGGGCGTTTGCCCAAATGTCTATGAAATCTATGAAGTCACACAGAGGTCCTTAGTTCACTTACGCATCTAACGTAAGAATAGAATCTCACCCCCTGGCCTGCATCACTTGTTAAGAGCATAGGAACATAACAATC
>NW_017728951.1:34786640-34818996 GCF_001723895.1 Crocodylus porosus | reverse complement strand
CTCACCCCCTGGCCTGCATCACTTGTTAAGAGCATAGGAACATAACAATCGCCATTTACTAGGTCAGACCATAGGTTAATTTTGGCCTTATCCTGTGTTACAGTGGCGGAGAGTGGATGCTGAAAGACAGAGTGAACTGGGTATGAGCAGGGGGTTTTTTCCCCACTGTTCCCCTCTCACTTTTAGCCTCTAGCATGCAAAGTCTAGGAAGTTCTGATTCAGAGGCTGTACCCCTAACTCCCATACTCAATAGTTACTGATGCCTCTCTCCTCCAAGAATTTGTCCAATCCTTTTTTAAACCCGGCTAAACTGTCAGCTTCCACAAAATCTGGTGGTAAAGAGTCCACACTTTAATTACACGCTGTGTGCAAAAGAACTTCCTTTTGTTAGTTTTAAAATTACTGTCTACTAGCTTCATTTTGTGACTCCTGGTTCTTGTATTGTGAAAGACAGTAAATAATAAATCCCTATTTACTTTCTCTTTGCTCTTTAGTATTTTATAAACCTTATTATGTCCCCCTTCAAGTATCTTTTATTTCTAGACTGAACAGTCCTAGCCTGAACATCCCTCCATACTGCTAATGTTTTTGTTGCCCTTCTCTGTACCTTCTTTAGTTCTTCTATATCCTTTTTGAGGTGTGGGGACCAGAACTGGGCACAGTATTGTTTGCCTCATCCCGCTTTTAGATCTTGTCTGTAATCTTGTTGTAACACGGACTGTCATTTTTATAGGTATATTGAGTGATTTATCCTAAATCTAGTTTGTAGACAGTACTTCAATAGAAAGGTTCAAGAGCCAGAGTCAACGGTGCTTTGCACTGTGTATGAAAGTAGCAGCATCTGTCCTGCTGATATTGTTTAAGTGAAATATCATTTTTCCATTAGATAATTTTTATGGAGAACAGACAGATTTTATAAGTCTGAATTAAGGAACTTTTTATGTAGCTATAAATGGCAATGAATCTACCTAGTATAGTAGAGAAACTGCCCTTTGAATAGCTCAAGAAAAAATAAGGAAGCCCACGAAATTTTACTGTTTTCTCTCTCATATTTTCAGTGAATAAGTATTTAATGGAGTAAAGGTTTGACTTGCAGTCAAAGCAGGGAACTAAGTATCAAAACTCCTGCACTCGCTGCCAGCTCTGCCACGGATTAACTGCCCAGCTTTGGGCAGGGCAAATAATTTGCCGTTTGTATAAATGTGGGGCCGTCTTTTCCTCATGCGCTACAAAATATTTACAGATACTGGGCTGTAAGTGTCTATTGTCATTATTTCAGTATTACTGAAATCAAATATTTCCTTTAGCAGGATCTAAGTACTGCCAAGGGATCAACTTGTTTTATGCTATTGTACCAAATTCCTAGCCCTCCAAGAGCTTCAGTTATCATTCTGCTGCACACAGTGGCTTCCGCTTCCTAATGGAAACACACAGGGAATTCATGTTTCTACTTAAGAAGCATGATCAATCAACTTGTGATCTAGAAAATTAGTATTTTGTCTCTTCCCCACCCAGGTTTCCATATAGGAGCTGATGGAAAAACAGCATTTATTTCCTGGGGGATAATCTAATAATCTGTGAAATGCTGAAACTTTCCATAAAATTTATTGTTTTGGAAAGACTTTGCTAGCTAGTTTCAATCCAAGCAGCATGGTGACTGTAGAATTAAAATAACTTGGGGGCAGGCATCAGTAATAGGTCTGATATTTGTGAGCCCCTGCAGTATTTTGTGGGAATTGCATTTCTGTCACCCTCATCTCCTTGGGGGCCAGTTTTTTGCTGCTGTTTTTTTTGATCCTGGGTTCTCCTGGGGTCAACCTCCCCCCACCCCTTTCATTGCTACCTTGCAGCACAGAGAATAGCTAAATGTGTGAACAATTGCTGCTTATCTGGATGTGGCCTCTGTGTCCAACCTCTTTGCAGTGAGGGTAAGCGCTATAATATATACGTTCATTTTTTAAATTAGATGCCACTCAATTCATAAAAGTTGTGGAGGAGAGCCTTGAATCCAATGAGGGATGCCTTGTGTGCAGAAAGGCTAAGAACCATTGCTCTAGCCAGTTCATTACATTTTTCATAAGGTAGTTCTAAGTTGGCTCTTGCACACTTGTTTAATTTCAGATTCCTATCTCAGTCTAGCAAATGCTGTTTGACAAACTGCTCTGGTAGGAGATGAAAAATAAAAACATTTGTTTCTATCCTTTAAGCTCTTCTCACCATTTTAGAGCACATCTCCATCTGTACAGGGTGTCTTATATCAGAGACAACTAAATTGCTCCTTTTTGCTGTATTTCAGGCCTGGGAACAATCAGCCGGCATAGTTTCTTTCCCCATTCAACTTCTAGCAAGTGAAGTTTCCAAATTTCTGACAAAAGAAATCAGGAAGAAACTAAATGGCAAACCTGCAGGTAACAGCCACAGAACACATGCAGTGGTATATGCTTGTCTTTGCTCTCATGGGCTAAGATTTAGTGTCCCCTGTAATACATTATGCTGTACATTTAAGGGACAAAAAGTAGGAACAGAAAATAATAAATGTAGTGAGCCTGACCTTTACCTGGCATAAACTAGCATTGTTTTTAGTGGAGCTGGCCCCATATGTGCCAAGTGAACATTACTTTTGGAACCTTTTGTACACTCTGATCTAATTTTGGAACATTGCAATAATGGTTCTTGACATTTAATTGCCTGAGTGGCTTTCTATTTTAAAGGAAATACTACTACTAGCTGTATATAACTTTCTAGTGGCTGCTGAAAACTCCTGGAGCTATTCAGCTGGGTAACGATAAAGTTCCGCCAGCCTTGCCCAGGGGAGGTCTTAAGCTACACAGAGCATCTCGTTTGCATCAACTAACTGCATGCTTGGTGCAGGAATCAAAACTTATTGACCTCCTTTTATTCAGTTCAGTGGGGTTTGGATCAGGCCATTTGTTAATGTAGCTTTGCTAGTTTAACCTAATATGTTAAGAGATACTCAATATAGTGCTGTTGTCATCTAATGGAATTAAAGTCTAATATTGTTGTGATGATAGAGGAAGCTCGGCTGGCTGTGGGGCAGCTGCTGCAGCAGAAAGGGGAAGCAGAAGATGACTCCGTGCTCCTGAGATCAGTGTACTTGCTCTCACAGACTGACTCGGTAAGAAAAAAAGCAAGTTTGTTTCCTTCCTTACACTCAGAAAAGTGAGGATGCCATTCCAGCAGCAGGACATTCAACTTCTGTTAGGTGAAGCTGGTCTGCATGGTTTTATCCTTGGACATCATCATGTACAGCTTTTAACAAGAAATTATTCCCCGAATATAAAGTCAAACAGAATACATTGGGCATGTCTACATGTACGCTTTAATGGGCATTAGTTTATTCTCGTGTGCACTAAAGCCTCAAGTAAAAAAACATGCATTTATGTTAATGCACAATAAAATAGGCTACTGTACATTAAGTGCCACTTAAAAAACATCTGGTTTTGGTACTGAGCATTAGGGTACTCTAATGTATATTTATTTATTGGAGGTACTAAATTTAATGTGCATTAGCAAAAGTGCATTAATCCACGTGTAGATGTGCCCACTAAGCATTAACCAAGGTCCAGCCTGTAGTATGCAGAGGAACTTACTCTGTCACACAGCCTGTAATAACCTGGCACAGAACCTCTAGGCTAGGGATAGAAGTTACACACAAACTGGTTTAAGTGATCAGAAACCAATTTAATCCTGTAACAGAACAGAAATTCAGGGCATGTAAACTGCTTTCAAAATGGCTGTAACTGGTTTAAAATAAACCTGGTTGAATGTAGTATCAGACATAACTGATTTAGGTCAGACCAGTTTAAGGAACTTCTGTCCCTTTCACTCTTTCCTGGTTTAAGCTAACTCACAGTTCCCCAGCATCCCAGGATGCTTTGCAGCCCTCGGCTGTGCTGTGCTGTCTGCTCCAGTGGAGCATGGTTGGCTCCACCCCTCTGCTCCCTACTGTAGCACTATCACTGGCCCAGCTGGCTGAGAAGGGGGTGACAGTGGGGGTGGGAAACCCTGCTTGGGACTGCAGCCAGGATCTGCCAGGCTTTTCTTCACTTGAGATCAGGGGACCCCACCAGTGTGCTGAGGCAGAGGGAAGAAAGGGGAATTTAAGGCCCCCTCCCTCCCCTCTCCCACTGGCACAGGACCGTAGCTGGGGTCTGCCTGGCAGGGGTGTAGCAGCCCCTCCCAATCTTCTCCTTCCCCACCTCACCTGGTTTAAACCTCCCTCCCTTACCTTCCTTCGCTTCAGGCTGCTGGCCCAGGGCCAGCATCTGGCCATGACCCTGCCCCTGCCCTTGCTGCTCAAGTGTCTGTGTATGTGTTGGGGGGGTGGGGGGGGAAGCCTGGCAAAGGATGCTGTGCCCCTGCCAGTTAGACCCGAGCTGGGGTCCTGTGCCCATGGGAGAGGGGAGAGATGGGGGGATTAAGCCTCTCTCCTTCCCCCCCAACCCTGCTTTGCCTCAGCGTGCCAACCAGGGGCTGGGGGTTAGCCGCATTCTCCGCCACTTGAATATTGAGTGGGGAAACACCTGGTAAGGGCTGCTTCCCCCCTTACCCTCCAGGCACACCCTGCTTGGGGACCATGCAGGCCAGGGTGTGGGTGTAAACCTCTCCCCAGTCATACTCAGTGGCCTGGTGGGGCCTGGCCACGTCCCCCACTCAGTTCAAGCAGGGGGTGCAGAAAAGCCTGGAGGGCTTCTCTCCCAGCTTCCTTCTAGCCTTCTGGCCACTGCTGAAATGAAGGAAGGGCTTGCTTTAGCACCCCTAGCTTCTAGCCTGAGCCATTGCAGGCATGTGGCTGCATTTCCAGAATCAAAAGTGAATGTCTATTCACTTGGTTCTCAGTTCAATCTACATTGTTTAGACTGTCGTGCAAAGATTCAATTGATTCAGGCTTGGGCTTTATGAATGTCTGTACTTAGCCAAAAGATTTTAGATGCCCTCCTGACTGGCTTTGGTAGAGCTTCCCTGGCTTTCCTTGAAATAAATCTTTAACCTCTGACCCAGTTTCATGGCTACAACCTATAGGACTGGGGGAAACATTAGCCAGAAGTGATTCATTATTGGTGGCACTGTTTGAACTATTCACTTTGTTTCAAGCATCTGCTGTTCTGTAGAACATGCTTTACAAACAGAAGTGCAGCTCCCACCTGTAATTCAGAATGATTTTTGCAAAGCATGCTGAGTTGTAACCTTACCCCAGAACTTCACTGTTGGTTCCAGGGGGAGGGGAATCTAACTGCCCTGGGAGCCTGCAACTAGGTTCCCATAGCAGTGGCAAGCCTCTCTACCAGTGCCTGCTGTATTTAGAATGGAGTGGGGAGGAAGGCAGCAGAGGAGGATTGGTTTTGGGGCTCCTCAGCTGATGCTGAAGGGTGGGTGAATTGGAGCTCCACCTCCATCTCGGGGGTGGGGGGGAAGCTCCAATACAACCACCCCATCCTCCGGAGGGGGTGGGGGGCTGAAACACTCCAGTTGAACTCCCTCCACTACCTTTGCCGCTCTCATTCTGAAAACAGTAAGAGCCTGGGAGCTCTGCAGACACATCTTACACAAGACACTACATTTTGAAGCGTCTTTATCTGATACCTCATGCAATGCGGGGTCAGATTTTCACCCAATTGGCCATTTTTGAAGCTGTCTGCAGCCATACATTTGTGTTTGGTCACAGCTATGAACTGCTTTCTGTGGCCAGATCGGGTGAAAATTGTCACTTCTGTCTGCACCATTAATACACCCAGCTGCACTGGAACAGAGCAGCCCTTTGGAATGGTGAGTAGTAGTAGGAGCATTGCACAACAGCAGTGTACTATTTGGTCCAGGATCCCATTGCAAATTTGAGGGTTTACTATTCATACAGCACAGTGCTATTTGTTCTCATGCAAGTATAGTAAATTGAAGTCTATCACCAGTTGTTAATAAACAATTAGCCACCTAACTTTAGGAGCCTCCTTTCAGTGATTTGTTGATAGAGTCACTGCAAAGATTTTAGTAAGATTTGTACTTTTCAAAGATTTTTAAAATGCTTCGATATTTGCTAGAACACAATCTCTTAGAGCTTTATACTGCAACCCTCCTCCCCTCTATTTAGCTTATTTCTCGTCACTTTCCTTTAAGGTCAAGCGGACACACTGATACTTCCTTGTTCCTGTTGTGGGCTAGTATAAAGCTTTGGAGGAGATGGGCTAAAGCTGATTCATTATTACCTCAAAAGGCAAATCCCTTAGACAGTTTGTCTCCTACCTTTTGAAAGAATCTGGAAACTACATGCAGTGACTCAGTGGGCTGCAAACATGCAGTTGCCATAGCTGAGTTGTACGTATACTGCTTTTAGAACAAAACGGGGACCTTTTACCTCACAGGCCTGGTTTGCTGTAGCCTGTCTCCAAGGCTAAAATTGGCAAAGCACAGAATTCCTTATTGCTCTATATTAGTTGCAAGTAAGATTGCAGGTTAGATTTTTTTTTTGAGTCCACTGCAGACTTCAAAGTGCAGGTTGTATTATGTACACCTAGGCACCATATACATAAAATATAAGGAAGCCAGGTGCTCAAGGTATAGGAACTTTTATCAAAATGTGTGTTGCTCCCTGACAAAAACTGTACATCCCTGGCCTCTTGTCACTATACTAGTTCACTGTTGCCACTAGAACTTTAGCATGACTGGAGGGGTAAAATACCCGAGTCTCTGGCTCATAGCCTTGCACATTCATCACTAGATAAGGCTGCAAGATCAGCGGGTAGACATTGAAGGAGATAGTCAATAGTCAACATGTTTAACTTTGCTTTTTCTTTTTCAGGGGACTCTGTGCAACATCATCAGTTCTGGTCTCCCAGTTGCTCTGATGCAATGCCTGTACCTTTTCTTTACCTTTTCTCCAACAAAAGCCAGCAGTGAAGAGGCAAGTAAAGATGACCCTGAAGTCCAGGAGATGCTCATTCAGGTGAGGTATCCATCCTGGTGATTCTCTGTTTCAAGTGCTCAGGAACCCTGGAAGAGGAATAAATTGTTGGTCCCTGTGATCAGATAGAGTTAAAATTAATCACTTTTATTTTTCTATTTTTAACATTATTTTGAAACTTTTTGTTTCAAAATGTCATTTTTTCCATGGGATGTTTGAACCAGTTTTATATTAACTTTTTATTTGAACTAACACGTTGACTTAAAGCACTAGTTTCCTTTCTTTTAAAAAAAAATATAGCTTTTTTAAGATAAGGCAATAATTCATGAATATTCATTCAAAATGAATTCTCAGTTTCAAATTTTCCTCGGGGAGTGGGGGGGAGGAGGGATGGGGAAAGGACAGATGACTTATTTGGTTAGAATTGACATTTCTGCTTTAAAAAATTAAGTTGCTATGAAGCCATGTTTTTCAGTGGAAATATTGTCTGCATGAAAGGTTCTGACCAGTTCTGCTTTCTGTGCTTTAGGGCTTGCTTGTTAAATGTTGTGAGTAATAAATGGCTGGATGAAAGGTATTGTTTTTAAAGTCCTGGTAGTTTGTGAGGGTGTCTTTTTTACCTATGACTACAGTGATCTAAGTGTATTGCCGGCTGCTCCAGAAACTAACTCATTTCATGGTTTCCACAGCATCTTGAGGAGCATTCATTACACAGTTTTAGAGGATAAAGTTCCTTTAGCTGTTAGGCAGCATATAAGTAACTTTGATTTATGAGACTAGGGCTTCAAATTACACCTATAGATGTCTTTTGTTGCCTGAATTTACTGAGGTGATGAGAGAGATTAAAGAATGAGCAAGGGTTTCTGAACAGCGCATTCATCCTTTATAGGAAATCCCACCGGATTTAATGGAGAATTGTAACTTCCCAGATAATTTTTAAGCCATCGTATAGAATTCTAGAGTAAAACTTATCCTTTCACAGCATCTGACGAAGTGAGCTTGGGCTCACACAAGCTTATACTATGTCTCTCTGATTTAGTTAGTCTATAAAATGGAGGTGTACCCTACCTTCTGTTACTATATAAGCAAGAGACAAGGATTTCTTTGGGTGGCAATCTGAAAACTTGTCTTACTTTATCCCAACTCTGCAGCTGGTACAATAAAAGATATTACCACCCCCCCCCCCGCCCAATTCTTGCTTCTTGCATAATTCCTGGACCATCAGAGCTACAACATAATTATTTATGGCATTCTATGAAGTGGTTAAAAAACTCTTGGGAAAGGATCTCATTGTCTGTTAAATCAAATGGACTCTGAGTATTTTCTGCGGGGCCCTGTTAGTTTAATTTTTACTTAATTCTTTAGGGCTTTTCCATAACAGCAGTTTGAAACCCTTCTCCATGAGGAGGTAAGGAACATGAAGAATAAAATTCCTCAGCAGGCAAGAAACAAATCCCTGGCTATATCCAGAGTAGAACTGTACTATGTCCTTAGCATGTTCTGTTGATTGCAATGGACTAACTAGGCCCAAAGAAATAAAGATGTTTAACGTGACCCTGTCACTATAAGAAAACATGGAAGAAAAATGTGGGATAGAGGGACGTAGAAGGGGAAGGGTTGCTCAGGTATTGAGCAGGATTTGGTTATACCACTGTGGGTGCTGATGTCATCTGGGTCCTTTTCTCTGGCTTGGGATGATCAGGACACATTTCAGGATCTGGAAAATGAAGGCTCAGAGATGTCACAATAGATCCTGGGGTCTGAGGAGATTGTGGGGTGGCAGACATCATGGTGAGCTCACTGTTTTCAGTCTATCCGCTTCCTGGCGTCAGTGTCACATTTATGTTTCCCCCTGTTTGGTTCATGAAAGTAAGGTCCTCAAAAAGGATGATGGGTAGAGTAGTTCCATAGTCTCATTTTTTTCATAGGTCAAGTCTAATTTCTGGCTCCTGATTTTTGTCAATTTATTTCCTGTCCTGCATTTCTGTCATAAAACACTAATTTCTATACAGTCCTGGAGCTACATCTGTGGGCCTCTGCATTTGAACTTAATTCTGATATTCTGTCTTTGACTTCTGCTGACCTTTAAACAAGTGTATATATTAAGCTAAGTTGAATTTTTTTACTTACCTTAAAATGTTGACCTCTGCCCAAGAGCTCCCTGTAGAGATAAGGCTAGAGTTTTATATCTTGCAGAATAATCAAGGCATTTAATTTTCCTGTGTGCATTGACTGAAATTTCCAAAGGCTGGTTAGGCATTTTACAAATGTATGCCACATGAAAGGTAAATGTTAGCTCTGAAAAGCCCATTTGCTGTTTAGAATCATTGTAATGATGGAGAGTATAGTGGGGTAACAGGTGTGAAGAAATTGGGCTGATACTGTTCAATCACTCCTGGTTAAACCTACAAAGTATCAAATATCCTTAACCCACTTGAAAGCCAGTGGAAGGAGTCATTTTGCACAAGGGGTCTGCACAAAGGAGTCAGTCCGCACTATGGTACTGCCACAGGCGGAGGGAGATAAAAAGGACAGAGTTCTGTCTTGAGTTAATTATGGATCAGAGCAGAGTTAATTATGAAACCTGACCAAGACAGAGTACCAACCATCCATAGATCTTGGGAGGCACAGTGAGATACTTTGTAGGATAGGCCTACGTGCGTTCCTTAACCTGCTGTCTTCTTCAGGCAGGTTCACTCCCTGAGGAGCTACTCAGCCACTCCTCCCAACTCAAACACAGTGTTTAAGGTGAAAATGAGCAGACTAATAAGCAAACAAAATTAAATTATTATGCCCTGTCATAAACACTAGGATGAGAACCCCTGTGGCTCTAGTCCACCGCTTGCTGTAGGAAGCCGTTCTGCTCACAGCTGGCTGTTTTCCTGCAAACTGTTCCCTTACAGTTCCCCTTTCTTTTCTCCCTTCTGGGTTTTAAGCTGCCAGGGGGACACTCCCTCATTATCAGAAGCCCCCCCAGCTGAATGTCCTTAACAGGGCTGGCTGCCTCTTCTTAAGGGAACAGACCATCCTGTTACAGAAGGACAAAGGGATTTTAGAAAGAGTCATATGAAAATAAGGAGAGCTTAAAGTTGACAGAAGTTGCAGTTTCCTAAGGGGGTTACTCAGCTTCCGGCTATGAGAGCTCTGATGAGAGCTGTGGTCCACCAGAACAAGAATAACATCAGCCTATCAGCAGAGGCCAGTGATTGCAGGAAGAGGAATTTTTGGGTGTTTGTACATGAGCAGCAAGGCTGCTCCAACTGCAGTGCAATTACAGCATGGTGGAGCAGACTCGATTAATCGAGTCCACTGAAGCATGGTAATTTACCACACTCCAGCAGGCTCCAGCATCTCATGTATCAGTGTCTCCACCCTTACAAATGGGGGCAGAGGTGCTTTGTTTGAGCTTTAGATAAAGTTCCCCCACCACCATTTTTAATCACAGAGATGCTGATACACAAGACGCTCCAGGCACTTTAATTAGAGCAGGTCCTGGAGCCGCTCTAATTAAAGTGCCCCCCTGCCACTCCCACAGCACATGTATAATTGCCCTTTATGATTAGGGGCCTGCTGAATTCGAGGTGGCTGCCCCCAATTTTGCAGGGCGAATGAGGGGCCCAGCAACCATTTTGCAGGCTGATTGGCCAACGGACCTTGGTGGCCCTACCCTTTGCTGCTGATTGGCTTTGAGGGCTGTTTGTCATGCAGCCCTGCCTCTTGCCACCAAATGGTAGAAAGGGGCAGGTCCAGATGACAGGCAGCCCTCATAGCCAATCAATGGTGAGAGGCAGAGGCAACAGCCATCTTTCTGGCAGAGCTTGGACTGGGCAGCCCCCTGTCCCCCCTTTCTCCCCACCCCTTCCTGGTGGTGGCAGGCTGTCACAGCACCCTAAGGTTTATTGGCTCCCTCTGGAGAGCCAGCATCTTTTTTCCATAAATTTTCTTTTTTTTTCCCTGTGGATTTTGCAGACTTTGCAAGCAGTGCTGGATGTCACGTAATCCATGAACTTTGCAAAACAGTGATGTCAGTAATTGGCTTTTCATGATAGCTGGCTTGCTTGTAGAACTCACTGCTACAGAAACAAGAATGAATGTGGAAGTGGATACTTAAGCAAAATCAGATTTTGTTCTGTAATTTTGGCTTTCTCACCAGTTTCTGCACAAATAACCCATGTTTCCACCTACCTGGAGTATAAACTAATTATGTTGTTTATTCTGCTGCCTGGGAAGAAAGAAATATATTGGTGTTTCTATGTTAAGAAACTTGGGAGGGGCTCCCATCCAATGGTTATTGGGCTGTGTCATTACAAAGCATCAAATATAAAGCTGCTTTTGTTTTCAGTGGATCTGTATCCAGCAGCCCAAAGTCTGATTTGATGCATTCAAGTCTGCGGGGCCTTTCTATCTTTGCCAAATATTTGCATTTTTCTTTGAATTGCAACTAATTTTCTTTTTCAGATAATGCTTAGCATGTACAGGGAACAACAAGGTGTAGAGGAACTTCTGACAGCTCCTGAGCTTCAGTCTTTAATTATAGCAACAGCCTCCCTCTGGGACAATTGCAGCCTTTCATGGAAAGCACCCACAGGCCGTGTGCTTCGGGCAATTTCAAAGGCCCAGACCAAAAACAGCATCATGTATCTACAAGGTTTGTTTTTAGTAACTTTTTTCCTGTGTATTTGTGAAGTGAATTCTCCTCCAGAGATGTTTATTTTGGATAGGTTTTCTACAAGGGTGTTTCAGAATGTAATGGCAACTTCAAAATAAAACCATTCTGGGTACCACGATCATTAACTGGACTGCATCGCCCTTCTACATAGTCATAAACAATGGGTGCATTCAACAATGCTGTCATCAGTGTCTTCCTAGCTGCTGTGTAGTTTCTCATTCATTGCACACAAAGTAGTTTTATTTTGAAATTGCCATTACTTTCTGAAACACCCTCATTTTCACTGAAGAATGGATTTTGACTTTTTGCATTGAAGATCCATTTAATACTGCTTGAATGTGGGAAAGTCCTGTGAAACAGAAAATGACAGCTGCGTGTCACAGTCCATCCTACAAATCAACTCAAAACCAAGAGATATATTAAAATAATTAGTTATAAGTCATTTGACCCCAATGAACACAATTCCCCCTTACTCTACAGCCGTGGTTCTCAACCTGTTTGCCATAGTGGGCCGCACTTGCAGTTCTCAGTGTATTATGTGGGCTGCACCCACAGAATTTACTTCCCGTGTGTCCATTTAAAAATGTTTTGTATTTGTTATCTGACAGTAATGCAGGATGTCATGTGGGCTGTGGCCCATGGGCTGCAGATTGAGAACTTCCTCTCTAAAGGTATTTCCTTTGCTATTCCCTCCTACTTTGCCTTTTTCAAAACACTTGAGAAGTTGGATTGGTTGCCAGTAACAGTTGGTTTCTTCCTAAATGTAATATTCTGTTAGGGGGCATGTTTTAGAAGAAGAACATGCACAGGTTACTAAACTCTACCCCTCAGAAGGAAGAATCAGGATAATTTTGTAATCAAAACTTTGGTGTCAACACTCTCTCTTGGTGTTCTTTATGTTCTTTACTTTTATACAATAGTGTTTGACACATGATTTCATGGGCCCTTCATTCACGTTGCTTGTAAGATTAAATAGTCATGTAGCAAGAGGTAGTCTTGACAGTAGTTATGTTGTCTAAGAATTATGATTGGGGCACAATTGAGACAGGCTACTAGCACAGAAGAAAGAGGCCAGTCTCCAGTGGTGGCTTCACAGCAAGATGTGTATGCTCCATACTTTGCATCATTGAACAAAGGATTAATCTTTGTATAAGCATTGCGCAGAGTGCATGATTAACTGAGTACAGGTTAATTAAATTATTCACCATCCATTTACCTTATATCAAAAGGGTGGGGCTTACAACATGTAGGTTTCATTGGGAGTGATTAACATTTACGTTTTTGAGACTTGAGCCAGTTCTTGTTGTTTAACAGTATTTTGTCAAGATATGAGAGAAATTTTACTCTAATCTGAAGGTCAGCACTTTAGTACTGTACCACTTTTCTCCCTTCCCCGAGGCCAGAGAGAAATTAATTACCCTTTATTTGAGAAATGTAATGTTGAGCATGATGCTATGTTTTGGTCAGTGATTCTGCAGTTGAATTCTTACTATTAACCACCACGTTTTTTTTAAATTCACAGCTATGGACTGCATTAAGATAGCCATTCAGAATCTGTTTAAACTGGCTGACACCTTGCCTGCTTGTGACATGTGTGAAGCAGTCAGTATCGTCTTGTGTTTTGTGAAGGATTCTTATCCAATTTCCCCTGCTTTGCTTCTGGAATTTGAGAATAATGATGGATACCAGCTCTTGCTCAAAATTTTACTCAGGCAAGTAGAGAGTCTTTATTGGGTTTCTAGGGGATGATAAAGCAAGGGCTTAAACACAATTTTCAAAGGCTGTGTCAATTCACTTAAAAATTTCAGTTGTGTTTTAGAAAAATCCAGGTAGCTCTGTGGTATGTAAAGCAATAAACTGTTGTTAACAAGGAGTCTGATTTAGCAAACCAAGAGCAACATTGCACTGGCGTTTTAATAGGAGAAGCAACACTTAACTTCTTCTGTAGAAACCGTGGGTTGAATTGGTAATTGGAGAACTTAGTCTAGAGATGGATTAGGGACTTACCAAACCTATCAGGTTTTTTTCTGCAAAAACTACCTTGAGGGGAGACCTAGATTAGAGACCCTCCACTCCCACATCGTTAGTAGTTGTGAACACTTAATCCAGAGGGAGTATTTCACCAGATGGAGCAACTAGAACTTTTGACTGCGCTGTTTAAAAACTATTTTAAATACAAGCTGTTTGAAGCTGATGGACTCATTGTGCCAAGCTAGGACAAATATGAATGTAACTGAACAAGACGTAGAGGCATTGGTGGATCCAGGATCGTGGTGAGGGGTTGCAGCCACACACCCCTTTAGCTGTATGGCATGTACGCCACATGATGCAGCTCTGGAACCCAAGGGTGAGACCCATCACCCCTCCTCCTCTTTTTCCCTGCCACTGAATTCACTTGCTGAGGGGAGGGGGCAAACAGTGGTGGCACTCACCCCCTTGGGCTCCCTAAGCCAAGTGACAGCAGGGGCTTTGGCCAGAGCCTGCACTGACCTGCTGATGAGCTTGGAGTTTGTAGTATACGTGGAGCTCTGGAAGGAGCTGCAGTGATATGCTGGTGAGCTCAGAGAGCCCACTGCATGTGCATTGCCTAACTGAAGGGGGTGCAGCCTCACTGCCGTCCCTACAGGCAATACTCCCTAACATATCCCCCACTTGCTGGCATTATCAACAAGGCCCTGAATCTGCACATCGACAAACAGTAAAGTATACATGAACAGTTTTGTCAAAAGCACTCCGTGGTGGTATTCTGACAATGTTAGCTAGGTTTTCAGGTTGAGAGCCTCTTCTATCTTTACTATCCAGCATTGTCTTCCCACTTTAGCATTTAGCACTTTAGCATTTATTCCTCCCACTTCAGCATTTTGTTTCATTGCCAAGGCCATGTAGAATTATATAGCAAGCATTCCTGGTAGAAATGCAGCTCGTGGTGGCAAAAGAGTTCTTTGGCTGATAAAACATATGCCAGTTCTCTGAACAAACAAATCTGTCCTGGGAAAAGGATTTCTGTTGTGAGTGTAACTGAGCAAATTGGTACAGCTGTGTCAGTTGAGACGAGGGGTATTTTTTACATTCTCAATTGACAGCTATGGAGAAAAATCTTTTAAGATTTTGCTGTGCCTAAGAAGCAAAAGATCCAGCTTTGTATCCAGGCTCCTCACCTTCCCAGCATGCTTTGCTCAAAAATGGTTGATAATCAGGCTTCCTTTCTCTACTCTTTTTTAGTGAGCTGACTTCCCCTACACTCTCTTCTCTAGGTAAAGAGGAATTGTCTAGTTCTGTTTTTCTTCCTCCCCCTCCCCGAGTCTTTTAAAGCCAGATCTCCTGACCCTAAAGACTTACCTTATTGAGGAAGAAAGGAGAGCCCCAATTCAATTTCATATCAATTTGTTAAAAAGCATGTTCTCTTCTTATTGAGGCTTTCCTAATCCTCATTGATAGCTTTCCCTGCCATTGGCCCTTGTCCAGAGATTTGTAATGTTCCAGCAGAGTGAGGTTTATCATTTGCTAGTTGTGTATCTTCTGAAACGGGATGCTGGAATTCTAGTCTCGATCAGTAGAAGTGGTGGAAGTTACCAGAATTTGTAATTTTTTAAAATTAAAACCTTTGTCAAAATTTGAAATTCTGAGAGACTTTCCAGATTTTCTCAGAAACAAACCACCATGGATTACATAATACTTCGGTATTGTGTATACTTTTGTACTACATATAATCAGACTTGATTTCAAGTGAGACTCTTTCTCTTTGACAGTCATTTATTGACAGAAGCACTTTAATTGTCTAGTTCAGTTTGTGCTTCTGTGCTGATCCAAAATATGGTGTCACAATGTGTCTAGCTGGTTAGGCCATTAGACTGGTTGCAGGGTAATTAAGTCAAACAGTTGAACAGAAAACAAAGTAAGCTAGGAGAGGGAAACTCAATATTGGCTGTGCTATGCATCATGGTAATGCAAGGAACATATGTGTTGCGGTGCCACAAGCATATGACTAAGTCCTTCAGTCTTTTTTCTAGGTGTGAGGATTTACCCCATGATGAAGGACAGCTCTATCTGGAAGAGGTGCTGGACATAATGACTTGCCTCACAGTTTGTGGGAAAACTGAACTGAAAGTTTCTGGCAATATTGCTCACCCTCAGTTACCACACTTTGATTTGGAACAGAGACAGTCATCTGGTATAGTATATATATTTACATACAGCAGTGTGTGTATAGCTTAGGAAATAAAGAATCATTGTACTTTATGTGTGTATGACAAAGGGATGTAGATACATCTAGTTGGGAGGGCATATCAAGGGGGTTCCCCAGGGGCCTGTCCTTGGTCTGGTATTGTTTAACATCTTTATTAATGATTTGGATGATTGGATTAAATCATAGAATCATAGAAATGTAGGGTAGGAAGGGACCTCTAAAGGTCATCTAATTCAACCCTCTGCCTGAGGCAGGATCATCCCTGTCCAAACCATTCCATATTAATCCTTGTCTAACCTACTACTAAAACTACACAGGCAGCCCTGTCATACAACCGCAAGGCATAGCACCCTAACCTGCCACAGGTAAAACAGGGGAACCATGGTGGCCAGTGTCCTGCTGCTGCAAAAGTTGTTAAAATATGCCCAAGAGATGCTCCAGAGGAAGGCAAACTCCCCCATAGTTAATATCAGTCTAAGCATGGGGTAAAATTCCTTCCTGAGCCCAAATGTGGTGATTGGACTGACTTGAATGGAGGGGCAAACCATCTAGCCAGGAACCCCTGGGTTTTAGTTCCAGAAGGAGCACTGGCGCACCCTAGTCAAACTCCCCAGCCTTGGCTGCAGCCACCACCCAATGCTTCTGAGGAAGGCGAACCCTCCCCCCCGCCAACCTCTTCCTGTCCTCATGTGGCAACAAGCAAAGCCTAAAAGCATGGGAAATACTCGTGGTATAACATAGGCATAACTACTCCTGATCAATGCTTATCTAACCTTTTCTTGAACACCTCCAATGATGGAGATTTCACAGCTTTCCTAGGCAATCTCTGATCTTGAGTCTAAACTTACTTTGCTGCAACTTTAAGTCAGTGGTCCAGAGTCTGCTGTCTGCAGCAACAGAGAAAAGGTATTCTCCCGTTTTATGGCAGCTCTGAAGACATTTGAAGACTGCTATAATGTCCCCTCTTAAGTGCCTTTTTTGTAAACTAACCTTCACAAACCCTTTCTTATTTTTGTTACGTGCATCTGGATCCTCTCTAACTTCTCCCTGAGTTCATGCTTAGCAAATTTGTGGTGACACCAAGTTGGGTGTAGTTGCAGACTCTCTGGAAGGTAGGGCTAGGATCCAGAATGCCCTGGATAAAGTGGAGAAGTGGAACAAAATCAAGCAGATGAAATTTGACAAGGACAAGTGAAACTCTTGTACTTGGGATGAAATAACTTCCTGGACAAATACAGACAGGCAATCATTGACTAGATTGCAGTACTGAAGAGAAGGCAACAGAATTCTGGGCTGTACTAAGAAGAGTATCACAAATCAAGGGAGGTAATTTTTCCACTCTATTTGGCATTGGTGAGGCCTTACCTGGTGTACTGTGCCATTTTTTGGCCCCAAACTTCAGGGAAGGTTTGGACAGCTTGGAAAGAGTTCTGTTGAGAGTGACAAAAATGATTAGAGGCCTGGGAAGCAAGATTTTCTCTGTGGCTATAGAGAGCAGGACTAGCAGCAGTGGCCGCAAACTGCAGCAGAGAAATTTTAGCTGGAGATTAGGAAGAATTTTATGACTATGAGGATGGTTAAGCATTGGAACAGGCTACCACGAGAAGTTGTGGAGTCTCCATCCCTGGGAATTTTCAAGAGCGGATTAGATAGACACTTGACTGGAATAATTTAGTCAGAGCTGCTTCCTTCCCTGAGCAGGGGGTGGGATTAGATGACCTCATGAGATCTTTTTCAGTCCAATTTTCCCATGATCCTGTGACCCTATATGAGTTAGCATCTATTTTCATGCATTGTGAATGTGGGGGATTTAAATACACAAGTCAGGTAATATTAAAGAAGTCATGCTTTACATGTAACACAGCCAATAAATTTGATTGTCCAATAGGAACAATGTTACAAAAATGTTCCAACTTATTTTCTCACAGTTTTTTTTCCCCTCCCCATGAAATGTCTTCATAAAAAATCACAGTAAAGGGGTGATGTTGTTACTGTGAAGGTCCTGGAAATATACAAGAGGCAAAAATGTTTGTGGGTAATATCTTTTATTCAACCAACTGCCTGGTTAGGATAGACATAGGCAAGCTTTTGGGTATCACAGTACCTTTCCTCTGGCCTTAGGAAGGCCTTTTTTTCCTCAAGGGTAATTTTTCCTTAACAAATTTTCAACTATAATGATTTTAGTGGCAACAGATCGACTGAGAATGGGAGCCCATTGTACTAAGTGCTGTATAGTCACAAAATAGTAAATGGCCCCTGCACCAAAGCCCTGACAATGTAAAGGAACAAGATGGACAAAAAGCTTGGGGAGTGGCAGAGCAAATGGTTTGACAACACTGTGTTCATGTCACTGCTTTTTTGTTTTTATTTATTTTTTTTGGGGTGGCCTTTTGGTTGGGAATGGGTTAGCTAAATCAGAGAGACCTGGGAAGAAGGAGGGACTAGAGAAGGTAAATGGAGGGGGGAACAGAGCAGATATGAAGAGGAAGGAGGAACAAATACTGGGAAGAAGAAGGCTGTAATGAGGAGGCAGGGAGGAGAGGAGCCAGGGGCAAGCAGCCAGTCAGAATCCTACCTTCCAGTGATATCATCGGTGTCTGATGGTTTTTGTTGTGGTATTCAGAGGCTGCTCCCATGCCTTTTCCTCTAACTTTACTTTCTCCTGCTCTTGGAATTTCTCCCTGGAATTTTCCTCCCCCAAGCTGACATAGGTCAGGAGATGTTGTACTGCTGTAGTTCTTAAGCCCTCATAGGGGAAGGCATGGAGCCAGAGGTAGGTGGGGAAGTGGAGGACCCACTGAATACCTCTCTTTTCCCCCTACATTCCTCCAATGATGCAGTGTATGCTGAGTGCGTTTCTGTACCCATGGCTTCTATTTCTGCTCCTTGATATGCCTCAGTGCTACAAATAAGTATCTGTTTGCTGTTAAAATGATCTAGCTTGATTTTGTTTCACAGGACTGACAGTGAAAAACCTACAGGCTTTTCAGGTGTTGCAATCCATCTTCCAGAAAACCAACAAGCAAAACCTCTGTAAAAGAATCTTATCAGCTATGAAAACAATATGGACCTGGGATTCAATGAACTTTTTCCTTCTGGAATGGACACTACAGCCCATTTCCCAGTTTGTTGATATCATCCACCTCAAGACTGATTTGGTTCAGATCCAGTTCTTTGAGCTGGTGGAGTCCGTGGTCCTAGAACTGTCCTACATCCCCCATGAAATTCTGAAGAAAGTTCAGTGTTTGATAAAGGAAAACCTTGTGCCGTTATGCACCTTAGCTGCTCTGCGGTGCCTTTGTAGCATTACCAAGAGGGATTTGCTCTTCACTGACATATTCAGGGACTCAGGGCTTTTGGGTCTGCTGCTGGCTCAGCTGAGGAAGCAAGCTAAGATACTGAGGAAAGCAGGTACTTCTTCTTTCGGTAGCACTGAGTTGTGGGTTTTCTGCAACTGAAGTTTGGGAGACTCATGTGGTGTCACATGTATACTTGTGTAGAAGCCCATGAAGATAGAGTACAGTCTGCTCAGAGGGGAAGTTCAGGGCGAGCATAGCTATGCAAATACAAACTCTGCATAAATGTCAAAAATTGCTCTTATGGCTATATATGTGCCACTTAGATCCATAATGGTGAAATAGGATTTGGCTCTAGGTGACTTGTCCAATGTCACACGGGAAGACTGGCTAAGCAGCAGTTGAACCCAGGTTTCCCAGATATCCCATTAGTTCTTTACCACTAGATTATCATTGTCATGCTGTATTTTAACAATAACTCTAGGTTTCTGACATAGGCTGTGAACAGCATTTGAGGAATAGGTATTTGCTGAAAAACTGTGTTCTCTATCTGCTTTGCAAAGCTCTGGTTACCAATAGCCAGGTGTCTCATGGAAAATGTCTGTCCTTATTGATACACAGCTGGAACCCAAGCACCCAGTCCTGAACAAGGCATTGAGAAAGAGCTAACCTGTGTGATCTTGAAGATGGTGTCTGCCCTAGTTGTGGGATCTGTAAGGAATGCTGGTAAGTGAAGAAGTTTTGACTACTCAAGCTTCACCTCTGGGGTACTTAATAGCAAGTAGCTCTGCTACAGCATAATAAGCATCAGCATTTTCCCAATTTCTGCATGCTTCATCCATTAACTGAAGTGGAGAACTAGAGGTGTATAAATGACCATCTTGCTTGAGACCACTTGTCCATCTGCTATGGCTTCTGGATTCCAACAATGCCTGATTGCTGATGCATCAAAGCAGCAATGGAAAGTAACTCCATAATACCTCAGGCTAAAATAGAAACTCCCTTCTCAAGCCATGGACAAGCATTCATTTCTACTGGTAAGAATTTCTCTGAAATCCTTAACGGTAGAAAAACATCCCAGGAGCTGGAGAGTACATGCGTGCCAGTCCCCTGTCTGTAGATCTTCACAGGTGAGCTCTTCAGCCAGGGAGTATTAGAGAGATGCTCTTTGAGCCACCCCTGCTCTTAGGGGAGCCCATTAATTGACAGCCTGCCCCTTCACCTGCCTGGGAAGGGAACAGATTGTCACCTGGCACAATTGAAAAGCAGCAACTACCACAGACAGCCTTGGAAAGGTTCCAGCCCCAGGAGGGATGCCCGCCTTCCCCCCACCCCCTCCAGCTCAGAGCACTGGGAAATGGATGGCATTTTTCCAGCTCAGGGCAGTGGGGACATTCTGCCACAGTGGCAAAGCTCCACAAGGCTTGCCACTGCCTCTTCCTGTGCTGCCTTGAGTCAGCCCAGAGCAGTGGGAGAAAGGCAGGAGCATTTTGCTGTAGTGGGAACCCCTTCCAGGAGGGTGGAGGGTTCTGGTTGCAGGAGAATGCCCCCCCGACCTGCCCCCAAGCAAGGTGGCTGGAGGTGGGTGAATTTTTCAGGGCAGGATTCCCACAGGACTCCCTAACAGCTTGCCTTTGGGTGGACTGAGGGAACCAGTGCTCTCCTTCCTTCAATCTCCCTTGCAGGGAAGGAGAGAGAGCAAAGGACTGTGGGATACTAAGTGTCCTCTACACTGAGAAGCATATAACCATTCAATTTAGATCAGGAGGAGGGAGAGATTCCTCTTGGGTATCTGCTTCAATCTTGCAGAAGAGCCAGTTCTCTTTCACAAGAAATCTCTTGATCCACTGTACTCTCTCCTTTTAGTGCTAGGAGAAAGAGCTTTCTTCCAGCACAAATGTAATGTCTGTTCATGGACTCAGTCTGAGGGCTGTCACTTTTTCTTTTTTTTCAGTTTGTCTTAGTAATCCAGGCACAATTATTATTTCTTTACATTTTGTTAGAGGTCCCAACCAAGATAAGGACTCCCCTATGAAAGCTACTTCAAAATAGAGAAATAGGCCTTGCCATTAATGGCTCACTCTAAACGGACAAAACAGATGAAGGGTAGGAAGGTAAAGAGAAGCACAGAATGGGGGACTTGCTTAAGGACATGTAGCTGATCTGTGCCACAGCCAGGAATAGAACCCAATCTCCTGAGTCCAAATCCAGTGCTCTGTTTCCTAGAAGCCCAGAAGGAAATATTTGAAAGGTATATGCATCTTTAAAATGAGCTTTTTTCCTCCAATAATTCTTAGTTTTGTTCTGTTTGTGATTTACTGGGACATCCCAAAAGACTAAATTCTAACAAAAATATTTTATATAATATAATATAATATAATGCCTTAACGGTATACTGGGGAAAATAAAGCAGTGTTTATAGTTTTATTATGGTGCAATCCCCCCACTCCCATCTGGACTGTTTTCTACAGTGTTTCACATTAGATATCTGCATGTTCAGACACATGATGGTTCATACATGCACAACAGATACTTGCACTCATAAGCTAGGTGTATGCAGATGGAGATCTGGAAAGGATCTTCTGGATCATTAGGTCCAACACCCTCCTCCCATGTCATATATTCCGTTTCAGTCAAGTTCCATCGTACAGCCAGTTAGGTTTCTTTCCACACTGCTCCAATTTGGAGGCTAGTCCAAAATTCCATTGCTCTAAGAATTAGAAACTTTCTCAAATTGCCATAGTCCTTCAGCTTAAATAGTTCTCTCCCACCCCCAGTGTTTTTCCCCCTTCTTCTCTTCTGTGTGTATTTACAGATGCATTATGCACCCAACTTTGTAAATCTGTACTGAAAACTATGTTATAATTAAACACCATGTGAGTGTTTAATTATACTACTTGAACTAATGAGCGGTATATGGTTGGTCCCTAGTTGTTTTGAAAGATTATGGTATGGTACCATACATCAAGATATTTTTGGATGATGAGTGCTACCGAAGTGATACCCTCAGCATTTTGGAGCAGCTGTCAGTCATCAACACTGAAGAATACATGAGCATAATTATTGGGGCCCTGTGCTCTTCCACACAAGGGGAACTGAACCTGAAACTGGATCTGCTTAAGGTGATTAACATTACTTCCTGTTTCACATAACCTGTTCTCTAAAGTGGCAGTATTGATTTTTCTTACTTAGAAAAGTGAAGTCAAATGGAGGGGCAAAGTTAAGGTTGTTTCGATGTTGGTCACTGCATATTTTAATCTTTAATTGCCAGAATGTCAGCAGCAACTCCATGATGTTTTGCAGAATTTAGAGGGCTGTCCAACTCATGGCCTGTGAGGGGCTAACTTGCAGCCAACAGCCTCCTGCTTAGGGGCCACTCCTTCTGTGGCCAGGGACTTTTCTAGGCTTCCCCTCCCTCCTCCGGCTTCTACTTCTTGCATTGAGTGTGGGTGGAAAGGGCGATGGGAGATCCCAGAGAGACTGTACAGCTTGCGTAGCAGGGGGATGGTGATTGGGTGAGGCCACATGGCATGAAGCCCCCAGCCACTCAGAACTTGGATAGCCCTGCTTTAGAAATTTGGTGCTGCAATAATATGATGCAATTGTATATACAGTACTATGGTGCAGAGATATGGCAGGGAGAGAAAAGAGGCATAGAGAAAGAAGAAAGCATAAATCTGGAAGAAAAGGATGGTGGGTAGAGGTGAGCATGTGAGAAGTAGAAGGGGTGCGCTAGCTGTATGGTGAGGGTAGGTGTGAAACAAATGGCTTTATTCTGATTTGGTACTGTTGAGGCAATGTTGCCGTGGTGGTTTATTCTGATTCCACTTGCAATGCTGTAGGACAGGGGTGGGCAATTATTTTGGGTGGAGGGCTGCTTACCGAGTTTTGGCAAGCAATCAAGGGCCTCATGACAAGCAGCCAGCCAGAGGCAGATAAATTCTAATTTTCTAAATTTTTTAGGGGCCCCACAGGCTGGATAGAATGGCCTGGTGGGCCACATCTGGCCCGCAGGCTACATTTTGCCCACCCCTGCTGTAGGAGAATGTTTAGGACTTAGTTACACATTACACTTAGTATGTGTTTATATTTAGATCAGAAAAAGGATTAATATGACTTAAAAAGTTTTCTGTGAAGTCACAAGTTAATGCTTACTGGGGTCTAAATATAGATCACAGGACCACATCAGAGTCTTGAACTGGCTCCGAGATGATCCCAGAGCTGAGACCAAAAATCAGCTGATTTTCTGATTTCAGCCCTAGAATCACACCAGAACCTTGAACTGGCTTTTGTACAGTGTGGGAGCTAGGAGTGGCACTGGCAGCACATGGGAGCTGTGACCCAGCAAGGCTGTGGTGTTGTGGCGGAGGCCTAACGAACAGCTGTTTGTCAGGGTCTGAACCCCCCAGTGCACCATAGCTTTGCTACTGCAAGGCTCCCATGCAGTAAGTAGGCAGGGAGCCCAACAAACAGCTTTGTCAGGCTCCCCCCACCATGCTGGGTTGGTGCTGTTGGACATTAGCTCAACAGGGGTTAGGTAATATCTGGAGGTGCTCCTCACCAGAAAAGGCCCAACTTTTTATGCTATGAAGGCACTTAGCATGGGCTTTACTGCTTGGACACTTAAGCTGCATCCCAGTGAGTATGGATATGTGGTATGTGGCACTGCAGACCTGTCTTTGGTGCCACACCCTGTACATGCAGGCATTTGCCACGTGCTTCCTTGCCGTGCAAGGGTTTTTTTGCCTTAAAGCAGGATGGTGGACAGGGTGTGCTGCCCAAAACTGGAGCCTGGCCTGTCAGATCCATGCTCCAGCTGCCAGCCAGGCTCCCAGCTACACAAGTACCATGGCTGCAGCTCCCCAAGGTCCCCAGGTGAGGCTTCTAGGGCCAACACAGTTGTTGACTCCAGCCTCCCCTATCCCACCTGGGGGAGCATGCGTGGCATGGGCATTCCCTGGGAACAAGTAGCAGCAGCACAAGGTATGCCATTGCTGCTTGTCCCCAGGGAAACAAATGGCTGTGCTCATCTGGACATGGCCTCAGACTCTAGCATTAAGTGCAGTTAGCATGTGCTAAGTGCAGTATATAACAAAACCCGGAGAGAAGCAGAGAAATTAATATTTGAAGGTTGGAAAGGGACTGGTATATACTCCCTAAAGAATTCAAAGAGGTGTCGATCTGAAACTGATCCAAGTCAATGGAAGGGTTGTCTCTGTTTTGCTCTGGAACAGCCCTTGGATGGCAAACTAGAGAACTACAGTGGCATGAACATTCGTTTGGGGTTGCATTTCACACCAGTTACCAGGCCAGATTTGAAGTACTTGATCTCTTCATTGTAGTTACTGTGGTCATTTAAAAAAAAAATCTGATAAACCAAAGAACAACAATGATTGTTCTGACCTGAAAAATAAAACTTCGCTTGAGTTTATGGGGAAGTTGATAGCAGCTTCTGAACTAATATAAAAACAAATATGGCTTTGGTGCCTAATTCTGACAAATGATAACAATGTTAAAACATAATATAAGCAAATGAATTTATTATCTGCCCCCATTGGGACTGTGATTGTGTTATACGCAAATTCAGATTGATTTGCTAATATATATTTAGCTGTTAAACTCTGAGCCCAAATGTGATTAGCAGTACAGTATTCCAGCATGGCACGTGGCCAATTATGAGGAATAACAAATAATGGAATGTGAAATAAATTCTGTTATCCATAACTGAGTTAAGGATTTCCAGCAGACATCAGTTTTATATATTCAAGGCAGAGGAATACTAACTCATAGGCAATTTAATTGTAACTGAGTTAGAGCTGGAGGAAATGTGGTTACTGCTGACCTTTCCTGAAATGTGTCAAAGCCATCCTGATAACTTCAACTCTGACTTATTAAATTTACTCCCTGTTCAGAGGCTCTGCCTGGTTTGATACATTATCATGCAAAATTGAATGACAGTAATAGAGTCCCCCCTCCTACAGTTCTGGCAAACCTTTCTCATAGTAATAGATCCCATTATAGCAAGATATTTATGATAGAAATGTTCCTCTTCAGCGGATTTGGAATTAAACCTCTCATTTGATTTGAGAAGCTTTTCTGTACTACTTTTGGCCAACATGAGATTAGCCTCTTGAGAGAATCAGAAGACAAAACTAAATTCAGAAGGCTTTTCCACTGCCCATTTAGACTGTTATTTGCATTTAATAAATTGCATAATATTGAAAAATTATGCAAGTATTAGAGGCAAATATGCTGGTGTTTGTTCTCCCTTACTGATTTTTATAATGGTCCATTCACTTTGCTAGATTTACCCTGTATAAGTGAGATAAGAACCAGATTTAAAGTACTGAAACAGTCCAAAGGTTGGGATAGATTTCCATGTACACTTAATACTGATACATATAGCTGAGTATCACTCAAAAGCCCATCAAAATATTCCTAATGACTTCACTGGACTTTGGATCAGACCTGTATTGTTTTTCTTCCAGTGCACTGTTATAAATGTTAATTAGACTAGTTCCTGTCAAACAGCAAACCATTACAACTGATTTAATTCTGAGGGAGCCTGTTATATGCAGTATTCTCTAGGCCATGATGTCCAGTGTGGTCCAATACCGCTCCTCTTGTGCGTGTGGTCTAGTATGGCCTCTCATATGCACATGGCTTGGTTTCAGGTTTATGCATGGTAGGACTCTGCCTATGGCCCTAGTTCCTGGAGTTAGGTGATTACACAGAAATCTCAGTTTTCATTTTTTAGGCAAAAGTAAGTTTCTAGGCCTCCTGCTTGCAGAAAAATTCTTATATAGATGAACAGATTGTAGCCAGCATATGACTTCTGCCTGGGTCTGCAGACTGCATGAAGTAATAGTTCTGAGAGGTGCAAAGTGCCTCATATACCCCTTCCTGATGATAACCCCAAATCCACTTTCTCTGTGATCAGGCCAAATGGAGTATCTGCAGCAGGAAAAGGTGGGCAGTTGGATTAAGCCTTCCTGCCTCACAAAGAAGATGTACTCTGGCTGCTGTTTCAAAAGCTGGTGAGGGAGAGAAGCATCCTGGGACAGAAAAGGGCCTCTCTTTATCATTCCTTGCCACCTGTATAAGAGGGGAGGCTCCTTGTAGCTGCATAGGGCCAGGGGCACTATGAAATTGGATGGACAGGACTTACGGTCAATTTAAATGGTTGCCTAGGGTTTCCTGAGAGGAGCACGAAACCTCCCTTTTCCTGGCAATTGTTTATCCCTACTTTAAAGCCTGGCCTCTGTCACAATAGAGAGGTACCATGGCTAGGGCTGGAACTTCGCTTTCCTGGTTTGATCCCTGTTAGCATCCTCTGAGAGTTGCCATAGGGTGGAAATAGTTTGTTGTGTGATTTCTTGCTTGTGCCACCTTAAACATTTTTAAAGCAACACAGATGTAGAGCAAATAGATGTCCCTACCCTTTATTGACTCACATGACAGAAAAATCAGGGTTAGAAAACCCTGCTTTCTTCACTGCCCCAGACCTGCACTTTGGATCTGCGGCGGGGGGAAAAGTGCTTCATTGCTCAGCCAGCCCCACAGTGCTGGCTGGACAGGGGGAAACCCTGCTTTCCCTGCTGCCCTAGACCTGTGCCATGGGTTTTGGGCAACAGGAAAAAGTGTTACCCTGCTCAGCTAACCTTGTGGCACTGGCTGAGCACAGGACCCCTGGGAGAGCAGGGAGATCACATCACCCTTTGTCCTGCACCACCAAGTGACACACTGCAGCACAGCTAAATCACTACATTCAGCAACATCTGTTTCTTGACTGTGTAGACTATTTTTGACACCATCTCAAAATCCTTGTGGTCTGTGTAAGTTTTCAAAAGCAAGAAGGTTTTTTTTTCCAAAAATGCCAGTTCCACATCCTCCCAACTTTTTGCTCAAAGGTTAAAGTTTTCATTAAAAATATTGTTCCATAGCCCCCACTTGGTACCGTGCATAACACTGCAATATAAATCTTACTCGGCCTTCCTTCTTTTTGGTTCTGCAGTCTCTCCTGAGGATACTGGAGAACCCCAAGAGCCGTTCAGCTTTCAGAACCTGCAGTGGATTCAATGGGCTCCTGTCCCTTCTCGCAGACATGGAAGGTGCATTACAGGATCCACCCTCTGGACTGTGGGCTACACTTGGACGCAGCCAGATCCTGGAGCTTATTTTCTACACGCTGAAGGGAATAGCAGCTGCTCTGCATTTGGACCCTGTGAACAGCAGGTTCTTCCAGAGGAATGGTTTCTATGAGAAGATGACAGAGGATCTTGGACTGCTTGGTTGCTTTTGGACTCAGGAGGGGAAACAAATCTCCATAAGCCTGGAGAAGACAAGGACATTTATGGAGTTCTTGAATGCAGCCTTCTGCTCATCAGAGTCTTTCCCAACATGGCTGAAGAGCTGCGTACAGATTCTGAGTTTCCTTGACCATATGGTTAAAGGTACCCTGCACCTGGAAAGTTGCTTTATGGATATAAAGTTAGGTGTGGAAGAGCCACCAGCAGACACCTTGGAGGGACAGCATGTGCAACAAGAAGTTCGGAGTGGCAGCTTCAAACAGCTGAACAACAAATTAGCTGCTTCTGACTACAGGCCATGGGCAGACTCTGAAGAAAGGTAGGTCTTCATTGTTGTTCTTTATTATAAAAAGACCAACACGTACAGAAGCAGCACTACTTGGGCTTTTTTGCAAGTTTTTCAGCTCTTTAATGGAGGATGCTGTTGCATTTTACATGCTGGGTGAATGAAGCTTTGCAAAGCCACTGGGTAGCTAGCTGCTAGTAATATTATCTGCATTTTACAGGGAGGGTTGCAGTAAACTGAGGCACAGATGTGACATGTCTTGCAGTATAACACACAGACAGTCTATGGCAGAATGAGGAACTTACTTCCTAACTTCCACTTTATAAAAGGCAGATGATTGCAAATGTTGTTGCAGGTGTCTTTGTAGAACTCAATAGTGGGATGAGTGTCTATGCGGGGCTTTCAGTTTATCTTTTGAAGTCTGGAATGTAGGATGTGTGAATTTTGTAAATATCAAGTAAGTACTCTGATCAAATACCAAGGAACGGTTATAAATTATAAGAATTTAAAAATTAGTTTAGCATCAGCTTAAAACCACCCAAATCAAGTTTGATCCCTGCAGTGGAACAAAGTGACACCTTGAAGCAATCTAAATAAGTAATACATCACTAACAATTACTATAAATGCCCTATATGAACAACTTAAATTCAAGAGGATTAAAGAGGAAGCAGACATGATTACATGTATGGAAGTGAGAAGGACTGGGCTGTGGTCAGAGGTAAAGAACTGTCTGGATGGTTCCACAGATTTTTAAAAAATCAGGTCTGGGTTTCTTTGGTGTATCTCCTGTACTAAAGGAGGTATGATTCAATAGCTACACCTGGATGACAGGACAGTGGACAGGCTTGAGCTCCAACACACCAGAGATGGAAGGGTTTACCTTCTCCTACTCGTCTGTAGTTAATTTCTTCTAAGTAAAGGTTGGATTAGAAGGAGTGTCTCAGATTATTAGGTTTGAGAAATCTGAGGGGTGTGGCCAGGGGCAAATCCATCCAAGATTTGGCAAAAGGTGGGTGGGGGGGGCAGGAGCAGCAACCCGAGCTGCAGGAGTGGCTGCACCTAGCACTACCAGGCTCTCCTCCCACCCCCCACCCACTGGTGTGGGCAGACCAAGTGTGGGGAGCCTTTTGGTAATTTTTAAAGTCTTGAAAGCAGGCAAGATTTTCCCCACTTCTGCTCTGTGGTCACAGCCATACCCCCGCTGCTCCCCGCCACCTGCTGCTTTCCCTGCTGTCCCAGGGGCAAAGTCCACATCTGTTTTTTCCCACTACTGCCACACTGAGCAGGGGCTGGGTTCAGCTGGGAATTTGATAGGACAGTGGCAACAGTGATGGGTGGAGAGGTGTGTTACCCCACTCTTCCTGGTCCCACCAGATCAGGCTCGGAGTGGGAATGCTCCCATTGCTGCTGCTGTCTCTGTCCCAGCTGATCCCAGCACCCACGTAGCCTGACTGGAGCAGCTCTGAAACTTCCTCCACCCTCAGGACAGCAGGGAAAGTAGCAGTGGCAGGAGGAAAGGGGAAGGGAGGAGGGATTCTTATCTGCTGTAGCTACTTTAAAAAAGTCCCCAAAACTTTCCTGGCATGGTCCAGTCCAAAAGGGGAGTGCAGCCATGCCACTGCAACCTATCTAGATCTCCCCCTTGCTCTCTCAGTCTACCCTTGATCCCATCTAGGGTACTGCCTATAAGGGGAACTGTGGTCTAAGCACAATCACCTTTTCACCAGTGTTCTCTATGCTAAGTTTCTGAACATGTAGACACAAAAAGGAGCCATATTGAGCTGAGGCATCAGCAGAGGAGGGAGCTGAACCTCAGAAGCACTGAGGAATACCAAGAGGGCAGGGAAGCTTGCAGGGCCATTATTATGCTGCTAGAGTTGCCGGACTTGAAAGTGACAACCGTTCTGAGTGCTGCATTTTCTGAAAATAAAAACATCGTTTAGTTCACAGAGCCAGCCTTCCTGAGAACCTGTAGCTTTCCGTCTAGCACAGCTACCTCTTAGTGGCTTTTCTCCAGTCACACTTCCTCTCAAGAGAGGATGCTTCTCCCAGAGCGTTCCTTGGCCATGCAGTTCTAAAGTAGAAACCAAAGTGCAATAGATGACGGAGGCCTGTGAGGCACCTTAGCAGAGAGGTGAATACTTATCTTTGCCTTTTTAAGGGACTTCCTCTTCACTTGATTTTAGTCTTAGGGTCTGATGATTCATGCAGTCACTTTGGTACCCAGAGGATGTAAAATGCTACTTTTCTGATGTGGTAGCAGTCTCTTGTGTGTTGCCCTCCCAGTTACTGTACGTGGTGCAGGGCACCAGTTATGGGTCCTTTGTTCCCATCTGAAGCACAGCCCTGCCTTCTTGAGTGTGGTTTACGGCTCTAGTGCAAATATCTAGTGCTCTTCATGTGACAGACTGGTTCTCTTCTCCTTGTGTTCCTGTGATTAGAGAAAATAGTTTTCTGCAAGCTGTGTGTTAAGTGAGGCTGATCCCTCTTTGGGAGGTAGGCTCTCCCCTGCTGTGGAAGGGCTGCTACAGCTGCTGTGGCACAGATTTACAGTGATAATAGTTCTTCAGATTTACTGGGGCATCATGCATCATCCCTGTAGGCTCCTCTGTCTTATTTTTAAGTAGCAGCCCACATTGATTGGATTTGGGATCAACAGCCTGATAACACCTGAGCTCTGTGAGCAGGGAATGACCTTGAGGCCTACTTCAGAGCCCAGAAGAAGTGAGTGAAGACCGGTGTTAGGGAGCTTGCTGGATTGTGCCAGGCAGTAAGATATGCCCTAGTGAAAGTAGGGTTGCCAACTCTGTTTGAATTTGCTCTGGGAGGTTTCTAGAATGCCAGTGTACCCATGACACACAATGCGATTGTGCCTGCGTGTTTGCATATATCAGTTACGCATTACAGTGTGTAGACTTTACGTCAAGAAGGCAAATGCACATTACCATTACATTTTAAAAACCCACTGGATTACCGTATACATCAGATTCAACATTTAACATTTATTTTAATGAATGCCCTATCATTTGTCTCCTGAAGGACTCTCAGCAATATCCTAGAGATTTATTTCTAATTCCTGGAGACTCCAGGGCAACCCTAACTGCAAGGTCATGCGGACGGCGGGCCATGGGGCCTGCTGGGGATTCTGGAAGAGGGGGAGCTGTATTCCAACCCTACAGAAAAAGCTGAGGTAGTTCCAGGAGGAACAGAGACTTTGGGTGGGGCTTTTTTTGTATCCTGTTCTTCATTATAACACCAGGCAGGCATGTGGACAGGCACTCAAAAATTGTAAATAAGAATTATCTCAGAATTATGAGAGTGCCTTAAATATATCAGTTTTTAAAAATGATGTTTTAGGTCTTTTGATTTGCCTTCTCCTGTTTGAGCTTCCAACACATTTTCTAGCTTTTCTCAGTAGTAACGAGGGTTACAAGCAACTTCTCTTCCCCACCCCCTTAAATAAAAGCTGAAATGTTCAGATTATCACAGGGCTCTAGGAAATGGGGCTTTAAGAAACCAAATTTAAGAGTCGGTGTGTGTAGTTTTGGTGACATATATCATGACTTAATATTCCAGAATGAGAAGCCAAGTTCCTCTCTCGTATAATTAGTTCCCTTGATTTGAGTGAACTTATGTTGAAGGTGTAGTCATCATTGGGTTCAGTAAATACAGGCATACAATGAATGAGAACTAAAAAATAAACTTGAAGTGTGAAGTGGTAGACAACCTCTGCAGACCCTTTGTGCATCTCTAACTAACCTAACTGAGGAATGATCTCCAAGTTCCCAACTTCTCCAGTCTAAGTATGGCAGCGTCTCTAAATTATAACTTCCACTATAGAAGATGATTTGTCCAAGGAGCATAGCCAAGGAACAGAAAATACAGAATATAACTCGCCTCCCTTTTGTTATTTTACTAGCACATAGACTGTCAGACCCAATGGTAAGATCCCAAGATTGGAACTGGAGTCTTGCAGCCAGAGGACAGTCCAGAAGGAAGCCAGTGAGCCGGGGGTCAAGCGTTACTAAGTCGGGACCAGACTGTCTTAAATCAAAGGAAGCTGGCACTTGTAAGCAAGGCTGCTGAACAACTTGCAGACCATTGTGTTGTGTTGCTGCTTCTCCCTCAAAAAATTAGGAGTGGCTAGCCTGCTGCACCTCAGTTGTCCATTAAGCACAAGCAAGGCTGCCTGGTATGGCTCCTGATACTGTTAATTTCTGTGGGAATTTTGCCAGAGATGTTGATAGGCCAGGATTTTACTCAGAGGTTTTTGCAGCATGCCTCCTCATCTTGTATATACAGCTCATGGCGCACGGTGCTAACCGCGGCCATGGGCAATTGTTTACACTAAAAGAATGATCAAATCAATTAATACATAGCTAATAACTTAGGCACCATGTTAGATACTCATTATATTAAATCCCTAATTAATTATTCACAACCAATAACCAATTACCCCGACTTATGCCTAATGAATGGGGGGAGGAGCAGTCCCTCACTCCTCTCATCACATGCTTGCGGGCTCCACCTGCCTTGGGGTATCCACACAGGCCCAGGCGTCTCATGATTTGCAGCAACTGTTTCCACTCCAGACTCCTGCAAAATACAAATTCTCTTCCACACATCTCCATGCACTCTTCTCTGCCTGGGCATGGCCTCTCCAAGCTCGCAGAGTTATTTATACAGTTAAACA